>NW_026606060.1:62260000-62615196 GCF_029834395.1 Sorex fumeus
ATTCAATTTTTAAAAAAGTTAATCTTAGCTTTCTAGAAAAATTTTTAAAAATTGTTTAAATAATTGCTATTTCTAATTCTGCATTGATATAGAAATGTAATTAATTGTGGGCTTTGGGAGAGGGGATCTTAGGGCTACCCCCAGAGATATTCATCCACCTGGGTTATAGAACTCAATGCTCAGGCCAGTAATGTAATGCAACTCAGGCTCAGCAGCGTTAGGAGGTCACCCAGGTGAGACTGGGCAGTACTCAGAGTCAGGTGGTGCCAGGGATCAAACCTGGGGTCTTGGGGGCACTGGTTGTGGGAAATGTACACTAGTGAAGGGACAGATGTTGGAACATTGTTTGACTGAAACCCAATCATGAACAATTTTGTAACTGTGTATCTCACAGTGATTCAATTAAAAAATAAAGCTTGGGGTTTTGCATGTGCAAAGTATTCACCCCTGTATACTTTGTGCTGCATCTTCCCAGCCGCTACGACTAATATTTGTACAATCATCACAATCATCTCAATTTCTAATAATCTCTTTAATGGTCCTTGCTCATTTTACTAGCTCTAGGGGCGTATCCTATGCAACATTCTAGAGGCAATCACATTGCCTGCGATTAAAGACAGTTCTCTATTTTTTCCCACTTCCTTTTCACACTTTATTACACTGGCCAGTTTTATGGGAGCAAGAACATCCTTGTTTTGTTCCAAATCTCAGAGCCGAGTATTCAGTCTTTGAGCATTTCAGTGGATTTACAAATCTTCATAGTCTCTCTACAATTCAATATTATCATAGGGTTTTCAGACATGCCTTTGTCAAAGTGAGGGAGTGCCTTTCTACTTTGAATTTGATTACATTTTTTGAGCAGTGAATCTCTATAGTAGGAGTTTTATGGTCTGCATCTTTTTTTGGGTCTTTTTCCTTTATGAGAATATAGTTTTGCGACTTTATTTCCTTCTATAACACTGAGGAGTGAGTGTGCATTTAAATTAGTGCAGGAGGTATTAATTTTTTTTAAAAAAATAGTGTTGTGGGTAAGTTATTTTGGTTAGAATCTGGCAGGGGGTGAAAGAGAGTAAGAAACCCCTTGAGAAGGCTCTAGCAGCTCTGGTAGAAGATAATCAGGTCATCTCAAAGCTGCTGGGGAGGCAATCACGGGTCAGAAATTGATGAGAGGTAAAACACAGGAAGACGGAACAAAGGTGGGAGATTAAAATTGCATTAAAATTGCCCCCTGCACCGGTCTTTGGAGTAGCTGGTGATGGAAGGCAGTTTAAGGAATAAGTTCTGTGACTTTTGCATCAGTTTCCAGGTGCAAGTGGTCTGTGAGGTTGTAAAATATCCTGCACACAATGAAAGAGAAACATGGGAAAGGGCAGCAAGACCAAACAATAGATTCAACTGTTGACTTAATGAAGATGAAATCACTGCCTATACTTAAAACCAGATTTAAACACAGAGCAACCTGGCAAGAGCAGATCTTCCAGAAAACAGGAGGATTTGAAACTCCCTCCAGCTAACCCTTTCTCGGGGAAGCTGTCTGCCGTTCCCCTCCCAATTCACTCTCTTTAATGCTTCCCTCAGCATCCATATCCTGTGTCCTACTCCTGGCAGTGGTAGGTCCTAGGAAGTGACGGGCTACAAAACCGGTGATGGAGACAACCTGGACTTTCAGTGGGAAACTTCCTGTAGAATCTGGATGTGTTGTTTTCTGATGATGCACACCTAAAATTTGCGGGAAGTTATAATGGAGTGTTATGCCAAGGCAAAATTTTAAAGTGAGCTTAATCTGGGCTTTAGTTTGCTGGTTCAGGAACCCATCAATCTTCCTTTCTAAAAGAGGAACTCTTAAGAGGGTGTGTGTGTGTGTGTGTGTGTGTGTGTGTGTGTGTGTGTGTGTGTGTGTGTGTGTTAACTTTAATTATTTTATGTTGAGGACATACCCAGTGGTGCTCAGGGCTTCCTCTTGGCTCTCTACTTACTCTTACTCTTAGGGACCACTCCTAGCACCAGGGAACAAACATGGGATTCAGCTGCATGGAAGAAAAATGCCTTAACCCCTGTACTGTCTCTCCATTTCTCAAAGCACTGTGGTTTGGTTTTATTTGAGGGGAGCTGTTGTTGTTGCTTTTTAAGTTTTGGTGTTGCTGGAACTTGAACCCAAAACCTCACACATATAAGACGAGTGCTTTACTACCGATCTACCCTCCAGTCCCTACCACTAAGTTTTAAACAATAGTCTCAGAAACTTTCAGAGTACAGATTGTTCAAAAAAGAACACTGATTCACAGAGGGAAGACAAAAAGGATGAAGAGTCTAGTTTGTTTGAAAATGCCTATCAAATGTAGTATTGATGCTGGAGTAGTGACGACGGGTCTCTGTTTGCAATTCCCAGGTTCTTCAATATTTTCAATCATAAAAATATTGAGTAATAAAGATGCTCAGACTGTAATAAGGTCATAGAGTAATATAGATACTGAGAGTTAGAAAGTAGAAAAGTTTATTGGAAAGTAGAAGAGAAAGGAAAAGGAACTCCCCATGTGGGAAGGAACTTAGTATGGGACCAAGTTAAGCATGGCTCCTTTTATGGGGTTTTCATAGGGAAACTGGGTCTTTGTGTTACAGAGAATTCAGGAAGTTACATAGGGGTCCAGCTGGTTTGAATCTTTCTGGCCATTTGCCTTTGGCATTGGGCTGGAGCGATAGCACAGCGGTAGGGCGTTTGCCTTGCACGCAGCCAACATGGCCGACCCGAGTTCGATTCCTCCGCCCCTCTCGGAGAGCCCGGCAAGCTACCGAAAGTCTCTCGCCTGCGCGGCGGAGCCTGGCAAGCTCCCCTTGACATATTCGATATGCCAAACACAGTAACAACAAAGTCTCCAATGGAGACGTTACTGGGCCCGCTTGAGCAAATCGATGATCAACGGGAGGGGCCTTTGGCATTGTCCATATATTAGTCTTCCTGTGAGCCTAACCTCTGGAGCAGAATTTTATGAACAGGGCTAACTCCCTGTTCATCAGAAAGAGCCCAGGAATTTGCAAGAAGTGAAAAAATGGAGGCTAAAATAGTATTTTTAGTAGTCCTAAAAATAGGACTACTCACAGCAGCTGACCAGGTAAACTGAGGCTTCCTCTTCGACAAGCCCCTCAGACTGGACCTCAGCCACCACCCGGCAACCTCGGATCAGGCTTTTCCAGTCCATCACAGGGAGCCGAGTGATAGTACAGCAGGTAGGGCGTTTGCCTTGCACACGGCCAACCAGGGTTCAATCCCCGGCATCCCATCTGGTCCCCCAAGCACCACCAAGAGTAATTCCTGAGCCAGGAGTAACCCCTGAGCATCGCTGGGTGTGATCCCAAAAGCAAAACAACAACAACAACAACAACTTTAAACCATAACAGCCTTAGAGGTTAATACAATGAAAGAGAATGTACTGCTCCAACGCTAGTGAAACTGGGACAAAGTTTGGTCATCTTCTGGCTGTGAAAAGCCCACAGGGAGGTAGCTCAGAGGGCCAGAGCTCAGGCCTTGCATACACAGACCCCAAGCTGGGTCCCCAGCACTGCTCTAGGAGCAGAGTCGGCTGGGGATGCAGAGTCCTTCAGCTGCTGGGGGAGACAGGAGCAAGGCCCAGCACAGCCAGTTGGGTCCTTGCAGGGTAGCAGTTGACTGACCCTCCACCAATGCAGCTTCCTCCCCAAGCCTAGTCTTCTGGCTCCAGAATCAAGTCCCCAAATCACATCGGAGTCTTCAGGGCTATGCCACCAAAGGATTAGGGCTTACCCATAAAACAGTTATTCCTCACCCTAAACACTCAGTGACACAGTTAGGGTTGGAACAGTGCTATTCTACGCAGATACGCATGGTTTCTACACCCTTCCCCAGTAAATAATTTTGGAAAAAAATGTGGGGAAATTTGTGACAATTTGAGAGAAAAAAAATCTGACAGATTCATGCCCTAGCCTAGAAATCACTGTATCATTGTATCACTGTCATCCCATTGTTCATCAGTTTGCTCGAGTGGGCACCAGTAACGTCTCCATTCGTCCTAGTCTTGAGTTTTTAGCAGCCTCTCCTTACTCGTCTTTCCCAACATTGCCATATTGAAGGCTCTTTCAGGGTCAGGGGAATGAGGCCTATTATTGTTACTGTTTTTGGCATATCAAATATGCCACAGGTAGCTGGCCAGGGTAGCAGCTGCCTAGAAATATGGGGGGCAAATTAGGAAAGAGATGTATCTGAATGCATAAACTCTAAGTACCTAGTTTATTCTCTGCTTTGTTAGTTACTACCAGGAAAGATACACAAACACATCATCACAAAAAGTTAAAATTGGTTACAACTTCCACACATAGACACTTGCAGTAAGGGTTCCATTCAATAGCAGACTATTAAGAGTTACATCTGGGAGAGTCAGAGTTGGGCTTAGATTTTCAACTGTGTGCTGGGGTGTGATCTTCACCCCCAAGTCTGGTCAACATTCTGTGAGGTGCACAGGGTTCGAATGCTTTGTCTAGTGAAATGATTTTTCACTGAATCTTTAGCCAATCCCAGAGCACAGGTGTCATTATTGGCCCCATTTCACTTATGAATAAACTGAGGTAACGCTAAGTAATGAACCCCAAATGGGGTATTACTAGAGCACCCGAGGGACAGCCTGAATGGTCAGCACATCTGGATGCTTCCGCATGATCCTCTCTATCCCGGCAAAGGTCAATGCAGGAAATCAAATTAACTTTCAAGCTGAAAGTACAAAAATAAGTGACCCCTTCAGCAAATAACCAAAAGTGTCCCATGATATAGAAGGCACAAAAACACAGAGTAAAGGAAAACTCGTTATCCAAATGCCAACAGCAAGTGACTCCAAACTTTTTATTAAGAGTTACATATTCACACAGACCAAACACACACTGTAAGCACAAACACAGCTCAGTGCATTTTATGAAACTGCCCACCGCCAAGGTTTCTAAATGCCTTCTCCAGGACGCAGAGAAATCTTCATGGAGAAAAGAAGGTTTGCTCTTAACTCTGAAATTTGTTTTTTAAAAAAAAAATCTCATGCTTAAGGGTAGGAGGATACAGCAGAGAATTCAATAGAACGCTTACAGCAAAAGAGCAGTGAAAGAGGGTGTGCATGGCTGCAGAAATTTTAAAAAATAAATTAATTAAATAAAAAGCAAAAACTCCTCAAAGCATCATTCAATTTTTTCGTAAAAGTGACTTGCTTTCAGAACACTTCAGGGATTTATTTCAGTCTTACTTACACTTCCCCACTCATCCAGGACAAGTAATAATTATGCAAAATGAGTAATGAGGACTGGGGGTTTGTGACTCTCCTGTATTCTGTTTCGTTGAAACCACGGCGATAAAGGAGGGCTGCTTCTCTGGGCCAGTGGCCCTCAGCCTTCCTGTGTCTAGGTGCCACCCCAATTCGCCCTGTCCCTTGGACTCAGGCATTCCACAAGAAATTATGCAGGACATGCTCTGGCCCAGGCCCTGTCCTTGCATGAATCATGGCACCGTCTCTGTCTGTGTCAATCTCAGATATGACCCTGGGCATGACCGGTGCACTGTCCACCTCCACCCCTTCTGCCAGCCTGCAGGCTTCCTTGCTCCCAGACTGGTTCAGCTACACATGGAAAGGACTGGACTGATGCTAGAATGAGCAGGTGGAAAAATTGGAGGGTGAGCACAAAAGGAGCCCGCCCAATGCACCTCACCCCTCCAAGTTACTACAGGTAGACACAACCTCTTTAGACAAAGAAAAGAGCTTTGCCATCTACCTATCAGCTGGGAATAGGATCCGCAGTAAGTAAGGATCTCAGCGGGCTGGGAAAAAAATCTAGGGAAGCACAGTATAATTACACAAACTTAATAACTGCCACTGCTCCTCCTTCCAACTACTTTATAACCTTTGCCTAATTAATTTTCCCAAAACCGCGGCAAGGGATACAGCAGCAAACCCTCGTTTTGTGACTGAGCCGGGCTACAGCAAGAGGCTGCTGGACCTGAAAATGAGGAGAATGAAATCAGAGGGTCCAGAGCAGAAAAGCAACGCTGGACCTCAAGATCACGTCCGAGCCAGAGTGTTCCAGATTGCATAGGCTCTCTGTGTCCACGTGCCCTGGAAAGGCCCGTAGGGTGGATTCCTGCCTCGAGGAAAGGCACTTGTACCAGCCTTTCCTTCCGGTGACAAAAAGAAGCACATCTATCCCCAACAGAGAGAAGCTCTGGAAGCTAAACTCGCAGTGGTATCAGGTTCTGAAGATACACATCAGGGGACAAAGCTCCCTGCCAGGCTCGGTCGTTCTGCAGCCTTGCTCACCAGCAGACGCGGACTTTTCTAAGCTTGGAAGCAAGCTTATCAAAGCAATAGTTGGGGACCATCAGCTAGCAGGGTCCAAAATGGTCTTTCTGCCGGGGTTCTGTCCTCCGGGTACTAGAGAGAAACTGAGACTGCAGGGCCGAGCCCACCGCCCGGCTCCACACTGCCCCCCTGCGGCTGCCGGTGGCCCTTGAGCTCTGACCCGAGTCCTGGTCTTCAACCAGAGACTCTGGGGTCCAGCAATAGAAATTGCCTCTAAAGGAGATGCGATGGGGATGTAGCAAATGATGGGCTCCAAGCACAAGGGACCACTTCTCCCTGGGCACCTGGTGCCCAGGGAGAAGTGGTAGACGCAATTTCTATTGCTGGACCCCAGGGCCTCCGGTTGAAGTCTCACAACATCTGTAATCAAGTCTTCACAGACTGTGAGCTTCATGCATTACAGCTACTGTTTCAAGGCTGATGAAGAACAGCGTCCGTCTCCTGGCTACTTTGCCACTCCATATTACCAGCTGTCAGCTCCCAGCTGACTCCTCTTGGGCCCTTCTACTCAGGCAATCCCGTGTTTAGCACACCAACTTGTCCCTTCTAGAAAGCATCTATACCAGTTACTTCCTGACTCTGAGTCTCCCACAGATTCCCCAGGAGCCTCTGGGAGCCCCGCTGGGGAGGGATGAGCCACCTATCAGGCAGGAAGGGCTGGAATCTGATGGTGCTGTCTAAGCGGGACATGGTGCCCCCCCCCCCCCCACCCACCCATCACGCGCTCCCTGTGGAAACAGTGAACTGGCCGGGAGAGCCACAGAGGAAGCACGCTGGCTGGAGAAAGCCAGGGGAATGGTCAGAGAGGGGCATTTACACAGCAAACTCTCGTTCTACTCAGTGCTTTTATCAATGGTGTTGATAAAAGCAAGGCTGTAGCAAGGCTGGCTGATAGCTCAGGACTCAGTGTCACCTCTAGGGGATTTGGTACTTATGCACTTGGATAGTTAGTACCAAACAGGGCCCTGAGTGCAGCATGGGGCTGCAGTGTGGCATTGCAGTGTAGCCAGCATCTCATCCCAGGAGCAAGGGAGCATGCTGGGCACCCAAGGCAGTAGCCAGGATCTCCAAGGCTGGACATCCCATGGGTCCAGGGTCCATGGGAACAGGTTGCCTCTACAGCCGAGCACACTTGCCAGGCATCAGTGATTCTCCATACTGCCCTCAGGCAACAGCCAGTCAACAGCCTCTGCTCCCTGCAGGCAGCTGCCCTGCTACATGGCCACCCTTCCACTCACGGCCATTTTTCCTCCTCTGGAATGTGATTTTTTAAATGTGTTATGTATTTCATTTGGGCAATGTCCTGGATACTGGATTGAAACACAATTGCAGCAGATTACACTATTTATTTTACATACTTGAAGATAGAGCCTCTTGAACTCAATATGCAAATGATGGTGAATAATATGCAAATCTGTGTTTTCTGCCAAGACTCTGGCATTTTTTTTGTTTGTTTCAGGGGACCCTGATTCCTGTTTCAGAAGGAAAAACATCCTCCTTGTAGTCCTCACCCCTGCATCATGCCTGCCCTCGTTTTCCTTCAAGGTTCTGATTGTCTGGTAACGTGTCTAAGCTTCAAAGCCCTGAGGAAAATCACAGGCTCCATGGAATTGCAGTTAAAACCTGTGATGGTCATTCCAAGGAACTGCTTGGTGTCTTTCCATAAGTGTGCCACAAATACAACAGGATCATGCTACTTTACTGCCAACTTCGAATTTTATTCTTAACCTCTTGGAATCTGACAGTCTCCTTAGTAATTCTAAATTTAAATGTTCTCACCTACTGTAGAGATGCAACCACATAACCTTTTCTAGTGGGGGGAAAGATGCAGTTTTCAATGCTTTTTAAAGTGGAATTTACAGTGCTGCTGGTAAAGTTGTCAGACAGGCACCTGAGAGATTGAATCCTCTCTGCAACCTCTGAATAGTAAATTACAGTTATTTTACACCAGCTTCCAAACTCGCCACCACCATCACAGCCATAACCACCACCACACCAGGAGACAGAGACAGCACATGGTCCCACGGGAAGCACTGACAAAATAAACTAAGTCCAACGGTTAATTTTTATTAGGTACACAGTGTTCTTCTAAGTCATGAAAAAATATAAAGGCAAAATAATGCCTGCCCATTTGAAGTGCTCAATCAATAGCAAAACTGATTAAAATATTCATGACAACTCCTTACTGCTTAGCAATGATCTTTTTTTTTAATTGAATCACCATGAGATACAGTTACAAAGCCTTCCTGTTTGAGTTTCAATCATACAATGATCAAACACCCATCCCTCTATTAGTGCACATTCTCCACCACCAATGTCCCCAGTATACCTCCCTTTCCAACCCTCCCCCTACCGCCATGGCAGACAATTTCCCCCATACTCTCTCTACTTTGGGGCATTATGGTTTGCAATACAGAAAGTGAGAGGTTATCACATATGGTCCTTTATCTACTTTCAGCACACATCTCCCATCTCGAACAATTCCTCCAACCATCATTGTCTTAGGAGAAGGCAACATAGCAATGATCTTACACTGACCAGGCTCAGTGCACACCATGAGCTACTTCCTCTCTCAACTGACCAAGATCTTCCAGTTTTAAAGTGATGGAGACCAGATTTAAACTCAAAGAAAGCATCCAAGTGACTCAAGGATAAATAATTGTTGAAATAAACGAAATTGAAATTTCACAAGCTAAACGTAAACCTCCAATCGTCACCCCCTCTGGACCAACCCCCTTAAATTAAAGATCAGAAGAGGTTTCCATTCTGGGGCCAAAATAATATAAGAAAAAAAAACAGGGATCACAGCTCCCATCTCCCTGCGGCCCAGTTCTAATTTGTAGCTTACGCTTCAATGTCAAATTCAATATAACGTCCTCATAGTTCCCGAGTCCTTGTCCCTAGCTGGAGAGAATCATGTTTTAATACTATTTCAGATCCTTACCATGAACTGTATCACACAGGTTAGACTTGTCGCTCCTGCGTGGGGAATGGAATCAATGACATTTCTATAGGGATTTCAGGGGTGCTGGTGGGAGCCCAAGAGTCTGCATGGTAAACAACAATAACAGAGCAGAGGCTGAGTCAAACCTCCAGTGCTTTCCCAGGGCAACCTTGATAATTCCTTTTGGTTCTGCGGCAGAGGTGGGACAGTTAGGCAGCAATGCCGAGGCAGATAAAGACGTTTTTCCCTGTAAAGACAAAACATGCTTCCAAGCATGGTGCTGCATGCGAACGTGTTGGGATGCTAAGTTCCCAATGAAACCTTCTGGTGTCTGGATCAGATAATTCTCCCAAGGAGTTTAGGGAAGTGATGGTTATCTGTGGTCCCCTGCATCCCCAGGAAAAACGAAAACATTCCCGAGGTTGCAGAGAATGGATCCTAAGATGATATCTGAAAATTCATTCTCATTCCAGGGACTAGTAAGTGGGTTCCAAGCACAGAGCCACAGGTGTCAGCCATGATCTCTGACCAACCCCATCCCTTGAGAATCATTTCCTTGGTTTAGGACTTTGTTCAATAGTCAAATGACTTGATTAACATTGATCAATGGCCAGTACTTGGCTCAAAGATAAGAGCTTCTGTACAAATACATCTGATTAAATTGTTTGGGATTGCCTTTCAATTACTTCTGAACGGCCATATTTTAAGAGTGAATACACTCGACTTTGCCATCATTATCAATAAAATATTCATGGGGCCTGAATGCACATGAATTTCTAATCAGATGGCCAACCACAGAAGAAGAGAGGAAGTTCATGTGGCTATTTTGTCTGTTCTGGTGAAACAATGAGACGGATGATAGCAGTGGGGAGGGGGAGGGCAGAGCAAGAAACATAAAAGTGATGCTTTCAAAGGAGTTTTGAATGATGGGGGAAGGGGGGAGTCCTCAATTAGCATGCTAAATGATAAGGAAAACCATGAAAAGCATATGACTCCAACAAAATAAACTATAGAGGGGGCAGAGAGATAGGACAGCAGATAAGGCACTTGCCTTGCACACGGTAGATCCAGGTTCGATCCCTGGTACCCCATGTGGTCCCCTGAACCTCAGCTGGAGTGATCCCTGAGAGCAGAGCCAGGACCAAACCATGAGCATTGCCAGGTATGACCCAAATAGCTACATTGGCATCATCATCATCAACATCATCATCATCATCATCTATAGAAAAATAGCCAAATACAGCTGAGGAGAATTCATTAAAGTCATTCATAAAGTTTCCATTCACTGTGGAAACATTGTTACTAATGCCAAACTGAAAAAGCTTATGAGGTTTCTGACTGCATCCATAACCTATGGAAAATTAGGAGTGCACAAATCTCCCTTTATTTAATAGATGGCTTAAAAACAAATGTAGGGGGTCAGAGAGATCACACAGCCATTAAGGCTCTTGCCTTGCAGAAGACTGACCCAAGTTCAATCCCTAGAACTACATATGACTTCCTAGTCTTGCCAAAAGTGATCCCTGAGCACAGAGACAGGAGTAAACCCTGAGCATTGTTAAATGTGCCCCCATATCCCACAAAAAAAATTAAAAAGGCTTTTTACTGGTGTCTCAAATTTTATGTCATTATGAATAATGAGGAAGTCCAAATATACTGTACATACAAACCAAAAATTTACAAAAGAGAACCAAAAAGAAGCATAGCAATCAAGTATATTTGTTGCACACCAAATCATAAGTATTTTAATTCAATTTTCAGAGAGAATAGTCAATGACATTATATGAAAAATAATCACATATTGCTAAAGATAATACAAATTGATTTTTAAAAACATTGTGGAAAGCCATTTGGTATTATGGATCAAAAATCTAAAAAGTATCCATCCCTTTGACCCTGTAATTCAACTTCTGGGAATTTATCCTAAGAAAATTATGTGAATACACAGAGAAAAGCTTTATACACCAAAATGTACGCTGGAGCATCATTTATAAAAGTGAAAAATTGAAAGTAATTAAGTGGCTGACAGTAAGAAGGTGGTTAAGTAAATTATGCTATAGCTATATGACAGAATGTGAAATAACCTAAGAAATTATGTTTACCAAGAACCTTAATAACACAGAAAAAAAATTTTACTATGGCGTTCAATGAAAAAGCAACACCACAAGAACAGTGATTCTATCAGTACAAAGCTTCACAGAAAAATGCTGAGAAAAATATATACCAAAATATTAATAGCAATTATCTTCATAAGCCATGAGTGATTTATTTTCTTTCTTCAAACCTGTTAGGTTTTCCCAACATTCCACAATGAGCTTAAGATGCTGCCATGATCAGAGAAAAATACAGTGTTAGAGCTGTAGATTACATTCGTTTCAAGTGTTTTTATGAGTCAGCCCAGAGAAAAGGACACAGAAGGGGAGAACCTGAAACTGAAATAAGGCAGGGAAACAGCAGACACAGGCCACTAAGGCCACCTGCACCTTTTTAAGTCACTCCACTTTTTAAGGCCACATTATGACTTGGAAACTACGAATGTCAATTACTAACCCATTTGCCAACTAGAATTAACTTATGTGCATAAACCCATTTAAGGGCCACGCTGGAAAGAATCATGTTGGTAAAGTGGAAGCCCATGGCATAGTTTTGAGTAATCAAGTGGATGTAAAGTCCAGCCCTATCTTTGTTGTGTATGGAAGTGTGTGCAGAGAGTTGAGTTTGGTAGAGGGGTGGTTATCCCGCAGACACATGCAGTGAAGACAGCCAGCCAGCAGGAGTAGGATCGGGGGGTTGAGCTCAACCTTCCTCTTGCTAGATGAGTGCCGCCCTCCCCACAAAACTATGAGATGCACCTGGGTGAAGGCAAAGTGGGTGGGGCTGGGCTGCCATCACTTTGAGGGTTTTCCCTTAATTCCCATTGCCAAGTACATGCCCCAGGTTAGACAGTAAGAAACTGGAAAGTTGCAATGAAGAGCAGTAACCGGCGACTCTTACCCTGCACAGGAAAGAAAGTCTGTCCCTTGAACCATTTGGGATAACGAAGGGGCTGGAAGAGCTATTGGCAGGGAGAGGCTGGTCCATTGGCTCAATGTGTAAGTGGCCTGGGTGGTGGGCTAATCAGCATCCCCCACCTGGGGAATCAATGAAAGAGCCAGCTTCTGCTGATTTTGTTCCATTCGATGCTCCATGAGCAAAACAGCTCTCCTTCAAAGGGGAGAGGCCAAGAATTCCAGAAGTCCTTGGGAAATGACAGGAAAATGGATTAATAATGTACATGGAACTCTGTGGAAAATAAAGATTTCACTGTTCTTCCCATCACTAGGTTAAGCTGCCCCTGCTCGTGGCTTCTGGCTCCTGTGATTGGCACCAGGAAAGCAAAGCAAGATGACTATTTAGCTTGTTATTTGAGGACTTCAGAAAAGGCTTTAAACATGATCTTCAGATCTTTTCAGGATATGTCAGGCCCTCTAATTTGGGAGTCAAACAGGGTGTACATGGGCAAAAGCATCTTTCTGCCTACTCATTAGGATATTACTATATGTAGTCCCATGTTGGTGCGAGCTTGACTTAAACTACCTTGGAAGAACCACCTAAATCCCTTGATGATCAATGGACTTTTTTCAGAAGAATGTGTGCAGATTACAGTCTATGTCTTTTAGATCTCATTTATCCTATTTAAGTAAATCCCATATGCAAATGCACTCCACATAACAGAGACTCAGTGTTGATAATGAAACAGAAAATAATGTATGCAAACAGGATATTGGAGTGTGATTTCAGAGATGAGGTGAAGCGTAACACAGGCTCTACTAGCACAGAGGCCCCTTTAACTGGCACGAAACTCAGAGCTGAGAAGCGCAGAATGGTGCCAAGGGAAATGAGTAATAGTGAGGAAGACAGGCACGAGTATGCAGAGCTGACGGAGCCGAGGTACAGGACGAGCTTGGTGATGACAAGGCCATGGAGGATGGTAATTAAAGATCAAGGCAGACGTTTGGACAGAACTCAAGATTAGGGTTGGGCGTGCAGTGAAAAAAGCAAAGCAATGGGGTGAGTCCTTCAGCACCCCTGCAGTATCCCCATAAGTGAGGAAGGACATACTGAGAATTCAAGCAGTGTTAGGGAATGAGAGTAATCCTTAAGGCTCTTGGGTGTTTATAAAATCAGAAATTCGTCTCCCATATGAATGCCATGGACAGCTACACAATAATGGTTTCCATAGGCAGCCTGAGTCCTCCATGACTTTAGTTACCCAGTGATCTCATGCCACTGTATGCAAATGAAGACCATAAAGAAGAAAGGTCCAGAATGCAGATATAGTGAAGGGATCATCAGACTTTCTATTAAAGACTTAACATTTTCTGGTTAAATGAAATTGCAGAACATGCATTTTACTCTCTACTGAGGACCGAAGACAGAATTAGCCCAGTGGGCACAGAGACTGGCTAAGTGGGCTCCTGGAAACTGTCCACACTTTTTGAACCTAACTTCTCTCATCTGGAAGACGAAGTGACAGAGTCTACCCTACAGAGCTCTTGTAAGAATTACATGAGATAATGCATGTGAAGTGCTGAGAAAGATGCCTGGCACATCTGTCCGCACAAAAGATACTGCTTAGGATAATGACTATGATGAGAAGGGCGGCACTTGTGGCAAATATTGCAAACACTGACACTTCTCGTTGCCTGGCTCTTTTCAATTGGCCTGAAAGGAAGGATCTTCTACTGCCGCCCCACGAACCCCCCGCCCCTCCACAGCTATCTGAAAAGCAGATAAGATCTAGGGAAAAGGTGGATGTGGTAGAAAAGTTTCTCACCAACTAAGCATATTTCCTGAGAGTTCTAACCCACTTGCCAGTCTCTCTCAAGACTTAGGACCAGCAAGAGCCTGGCTGCAGTAAGAACTCAGTCTCTCCACCGTCTCTGTTAAGCAAGCTCAGTGTTAAAGACTTGTCCGCTCCACGGCACCAAAGGTACAGAATAATTAGCAAGCAGGCACAGAGGAGAGAAGGTGACATGGAGTACAGAGCGCTATCAGCTTCGACATCCCAGATTTGTAATATTGACCAGAGCACAAATTACTATATGAACCTCCTTCATGTCATTCTCCAACAAAGGTCTCTCTCCTGCATTATTTTTAGCTTACATGAAGCAAAGACTTAGTCAAGATCCTTAGATTCTCTGAGATCTCAGGCAAGACATTTAACTCTCTGGATTTTGGGTTTCCTGGCCAGGAAATAAGAATGTTGTTCGAGGTCATCTTGAATTTTCAATCCATACACAGATAGAGAATAAAGTCAATAAACATCAAATGAGAGCATTTTATAAATGGGAAAATCACAAAAATGGAATATGACATCATTATTCATGTCTACTAGAGAATTGTCTCTACCTGGATTGTTTTAATAAGTTGGTCACCAATGAAAAGAAAGACACATTAGGGAATGCAGACAAAGCATTACTGAGATTCATAGTCCTGAACACTTTCATTAAGCGGGTAGAAACATCAACGGCCACGATCCAGAGACTCATTGTCCTTCCCTCTCAGAAGAGACCACAAAACAATGTACCACAGCCATGCCGCCATACCCCACACCAGGCTGCTTCATTTGGGGCACTCCAGAGAGGAGTGGGTGAGGCCCCTCTCCACTCCAAGGGACCCAACCCTGGCAGCCGAAAATCTCCAGAACTCAACAGCTGCCATGCTCACAGCTGCTCCCCACATACTCTGTCTGAGCCCCACCCACAAACAAACCTATTCCTGGACCGTGTGGTGTCATCTCATACCTCACACCACGCATCTTCCAAAAGTAGTACAGCACATTAGATGGGGTTTAAAATGGAAAGCAACTAATTTTAGAGGGAAATATATTTTATACAGATATACACATATATATGCAAACAAGTTTCAACTTTTAACAACATATTAGGAATCTCTTATAGAAGGGATTTTTCTAAGATCTTGAGCTGTGAAGTCAAGTCCTCTCTGTAGGCCCTTTCTTCCTTCCTGAGGAATGCTTGCAAGGCTACAAATTTTCCTCTTAACATAGCTTTAGCTGCGTCCCATAGGTTCTGGTAGCTTGTGTCTTCATTCTCATTTGTTTCCAGGTATCTTTTGATTTCATACTTGACTTCCTTCCTGACACACTAATGGTTCAACATTGAGTTGTTTAATTTCCAGGTGTTTGATTTGGTTCTCCACGTCTGTGTGTGATTTGCTTTTATCTTCAGTGCACTGTGGTCTTAAAAGATAGTTGATACAATTTCTATCTTCCTAGTTCTACTGAGGTATGTTTTGTGGCCCAGTAAATGGTCTATTTTGGAAAATGTTCCATGTTCTCTGGAGAAGAATGTGTATTCTTTCTTTTGGGGGTATAAAGCCCTGTATAGGTCTGTTAGTCCTCTCTCTTCTATTTCTTCCTTCAAAGCCAGTGTTTCCTTGCTGAGTTTTGTTCTTGTTGATCTATACAGAGTTGATAAGGTGATGCTGAAGTCCAACTACTATTGTATTGCTGGCAATGTCTTCCTAAAATCTGTTAGCAGTTGTTTTAAGTATTTAGCTGGTCCCTCATTAGATGCATGTACATTTAAGAGTGTGATTTCTTCCTGTTGTATATACCCTTTGATAAATAGAAAATGGCCTTCACTGTCCCTTCTAATCTTTTTCAGCCTGAAATCTATGTTGTCGGATACTAGTATGGTCACCACAGCTTTTTTTGAGGGAATTGTTTGCTTGCAGGATTGTTTTCCATCCTTTAACTTTGAGTCTGTGTTTGCTCTGACTGTTCAGATGCGTGTCTTGTAGGCAGCATAATGTTGGTTTCAGTTTCTGGATCCATTTTGCCACGTTGTGTCTCTTGATTGATGCATTTAGACCACTGACATTGAGAGAGATTATTGTCAAGGGGTTTTGTTCCATCTTTCTGTATGGGTTTGTTGTGCTTATGCGTGTTTTCTTTCTTGAATTACAGGAGCCCTTTTAGTCCTTCTTTTAGATTTGGTTTTGAGTCTATGAAGTTCCTTGACCTAACACCATGCACAAAAGTCAGATCAAAATGGATTAAAGATCTCAACATCAGGCCAAAATCCATAAGGTACATTGAAGACAAGGTTGGCAAAACACTCCACAATATCGAGGCTAACAGTTTCTTAAAAGACGACACTCCACTGACCAACCAAGTGGAAACAGAGATAAACAAATGGGACTATCTTAAATTAAGAAGCATCTGCATCTCAAAAGATACAGTGACCAGACTACAAAGACAATCTACATAATGGGAAAGGATATTCACCCAATACCCATTCAATAAGGGGTTGATATCAAGGATATAAAAAGCACTGGTTGAACTCCACAAGAAGAAAACATCCAACCCCATCAAAAAATGGGGTGATGAAAGAACAGAAACTTTCTCAAAAAAGAAATCCTAATGGCTAAAAGGCATATGAGAAAATGCTCTACATCACTAATCATCAGGGAGAAGTAGATCAAAACAACAATGAGATATCATCTCACACCACAGAGACTGGCCCACATCCAAAAGAACAAAAGCAACCGGTGTTGGCACAGATGTGGTGAGAAAGGGACTCTCCTTCACTGCTGGTGGGAATGCCGACTGGTTCAGCTCTTTTGGGAAACAGTGTGGACTATTCTCAAAAAATTAGAAATTGAGTTTCCATTTGACCCAACAATACCACTCCTGGTAATATATCCCGGAGAGTCAAAAAAAGTATAGTCGAAATGACATCTGCACTTCTGTGTTCTTTGCTGCACTATTCACAATAGCCAAAATCTGGAAAAAACCCAAGTTCCCAAGAACTGATGACTGGTTAAAGAAACTTTGGTACATCTATACAATGGAGTACTATGCAACTGTTAGAAAATATGAAGTTATGAAATTTACATACAAGTGGTACTTCATGGAAAGTTTCATGCTAAGCTAAATGAGTCAGAAAGAGAGGGACAGACATAGAAAGATTGCATTCATCTGGGGAATATAAAGTAACAAAATAGGAGACTAACACCTAAGAATAGTTGAGATAAGTTCCAGGAAGTTCATTCCATGGCTTGGAGGCCAGCCGCACATGCTAGGGGGAAAGGTAGCTCAGATAGAGAAGGGAGCACCAAATAAAGGGTGTTGGGAGGATCCTCCCAGGATATGAAATGCTTGCTGAAAGTAGACTATAGACCAAACATGAGTGCCTCTCAATGCCTCTTTTGCAAACCACAGCACCCAAAAGGAAAGAGAGAATAAAAAGGAATGCTCTGTCATAGAGTTGGGGTGGGATTGGGGGGGTGGGGGCATGGGAGAGTTACTGGGATCATTGTTGGTGGAGAATGGGCACTGGGGTAGGGATGAGTACTCAATCATTGTATATAACTGAAACCCAAGCACAATAATTTGTAGTCTACAACTGTACCTCATGGTGTGTCATTCACAAATTTTTTTTTAAATAAAGGGCTTAAATGCCCCTGGGTAAAAAACAGCAATATTTACACACTCTCACCTAAGGAAAGTTTTTTTGGAGCATTTTATGCTGTTTCTTCATAACAAACAATACAAAATAAATCATTTTGGTTCTGCTTTGGAGCAGGGGTTGTGATGCAGGTGGAAACATCCAAATGTGGTGGTGGGAAGGTATAATGGTGATGGGATTGGTGTTTGAATATTAAATGTAATTGTGAATTACTTTATAAAACTAAAATAAAATTTTAAATTTTAAAAATTTTAAAAAGGGGGTATAAAGAGCTCAAATCACACACATAACATCATACCTTAAGGAACTACAAAAAGAAGAACAAACTAAATGCAAAGTTACCTGATGAAACGATAGAGAATAACAAAGAACAAACGAAATTTTAAAAATCAACAAATAAAGCTGAGATTAAAAAATAGAATAATAATGAAGCTAAAGATTTATTTTTTAAAAAATATCAACAAAAGTGTCAAACCTGGGGCTGGAGCGATCGCACAGCGGGTAAGGCGTTTGCATTGCATGCGGCCGACCCGGGTTCGATTCCCAGCACCCCATATGGTCCCCTGAGCACCGCCAGGGGTAACTCCTGAGTGCATGAGCCAGGAGTGACCCTGTGCATCGCCAGGTATGACCCAAAACAAAAAATAAACTGTCAAACCTTTAGACTAAGAAAACAGAGAAGACTCAAGAATAAAAAGAAACATTAAGATTAGCGTCATAGGAATAAGAAAGATTATTGGAGTCTATTATAAATAATCATTCACAAATTGGATATTCCAGAGGATCCTAAAAGGAGTCTACATTTCTATAAACATACCACCTAGCAAGATTGAATCAGAAATACAAAATATAAGCAGACTTGTAATTAGTATGGAGACTAAATCATTAATAAAATCAATCAACTAAAATTGGATGGATTCACTGGATAATTCTACCAAATGATAGAATTAACACCAATCCTTTCAAATTCTTCCCAAAGAGGGAGAAAAAACACAACATATCTCATATCTTGAGACAAGCATGAATACAAAGGTCAGATGAAAATGCTACAGGAAAACCACAGAACAATGTCCTAGATAAATATTAATGCAAAAATCTTAACCAAATGCTAGTATAAATGGGCACATTAAAAGAATAATATACCATGACAAAGTGGCATTTATTCCTGGAGTGCACGTAGGTTTAACATGAAAATAATCAAATTAATCACCACATTAACAGAATGAAGAACAAAGAAAATCATCTCAATAGATGCAGAAAAGCAACTGAAAAAATTCAACACTCATTCATGTTAAAAAAAATAATAGATAGAGGAAAACTAGCTCAATATGATAAAAAAAGTTATATAAAAAACAACCAGCACTGACATTATACTCAATGGTGAAAAATTAAAAGCTGCTTCCGCAAAATTGAAACAGGCAAAGATTCTGCCACTTACATTAAGTACCAGATGCTACAAATTCTAGCCAGAGCAATTAGGTAAGAAAAATAAAAGGCATTCCAATTAAAGAAGCATAAAAATCATCTATGTTTACAGATAACATGATTTTATATATGAAAAAAGCTATAATGATTGCACAGGAAAACTATTAGTTGCTTCAACATAGTTGCGAGATACCAAAATAATGCAAAAAAATGCTGTTTCTGCATACTAAAAATTAATATGCAAAATTCATAAAATAGCCTCGTTGACAACAGCCTCAAAAAAAAAAACTCTAAAGATTGCACAGAAGAACTTAGTGGTTTCAACATAATTTCAAGATACCAAAATAATGCAAAAATATGCTGTTTCTGCATTCTAACAATTAATATGCAAAATTAAGAAAACAGCCTTATTGACAACACTCTCAAATAAAATAACAGCACTGTAGCACTGTCATCCTGTTGTTCATCGATTTGCTCGAGCGGGCACCAGTAACGTCTCCACTGTGAGACTTGTTACTGTTTCTTGGCATATCGAATACCCACGGGGAGCTTACTAGGCTCTGCCATGTGGGTGTTATACTCTCGGTAGCTTGCCGGGCTCTCCTAAAGGGATGGAAGAATTGAACTCGGGTCGGCCGCGTGCAAGGCAAATACCCTACCCACTGTGCTATCTCTCTGCCCCCAAAATAAAATAAAACCATCAAGGAAAAGCAAATCAACGCCATCATGAGATCTTATCTCATAACCATTAGAATGGTTGCAATTTTAAAAATCCAGAAAACGACAAGTGCTGATGAGGGTGTGGCAACAAGGAGGGAAAAATGGGGTGCTAGCTCATGCTTGTTCAATCTCTGTGGAAATAGAAAATGGCACAATCCTTGTGAAAAATAATAGAGAAGTTTTTCCAATAATTAAAATTAAACCTACCATGTGATACAACAATTTCACTTCTAGGTTCATGTTGAAAGTAGCTGAAACTAGTATTAGAGATTTTTTTGTATTCCAATGATCACTGAAGCATTAATCATAATAGTCAATGGTAGACTAATCAACTCTCATGTGTAATAATACACAAATGGATGAAAAAATAGGTGGTGTATGCACACAGCGGAATATTGTTCAAACACTGCAATATGGATGAATCTAGAGGGTATTATACTAAGAGAAATGGAAAAAAGACAAACACTGCATTATTCAATCAATGTGAAAGTATCTAAAGTACTGAAACTCTTCAAATAGAAAGTGGAATGAATGATCACTGCGAGAGGCTTCTGTTGAGAGGAGAGAGAAAGTGGGAGAGAAAAGAGAATTATTTCAATGCATATAAAGCTCCCATCTTAAAAAAATAAAGAAGTTCTGGAGAACTGTGCACAGCTGTGCGCATGCAGTTCACACTTCCATACTGCACATCAAAAATGGTTCGTGTGATGGATTTGGTTACATGCTTTTCACTGCAATAAATATCTACTTAACCCTTATTTTCCATCTTTCTACTTCTCACCTCCCACAACCATCCTTTTCATAATAAAGAAACATTCCTGCAATCAGAAGTGACTCTGTACGGGCTCATTTTTAGAGAAAGTTGGAAAGGAATGAGAAGAAACAATGACAAACATATTCAAGGATCGATTATGTCATTCTCCTCCTTTCCTCTCTGAGCTCACCAAATCTACTGTCTGTAAATAGGGCCCATCAGAACCAGTTACGGAGATGAAAGAGTTTTCCACATCATTATTTCTAGTTCCTCACAGTGTTGATTAATAGAACTATTCCTAGGGAAACAACAAATAACCATTGATTGATAATTAATTATGCCAGTGCTATACAGTGCCACTTAAGATTCAGTAAGTTATAACTGAATAATTGTCCTTAATGGAATAGAAACCATATAAAATTCATGATCAGATTGAATTTAAAAAAACGTCTAGTTACTAGCCAAAGATCATCCAGGTAATAATGTTCGGGTGAGGTTTTAAACCCAGGCCCACCTACTGCTCTCAGCTGTTGCTTCAAAGAATAAAGGACAACATCTCTCTGTGGCCTTGGTGTTGTTCCTACGTGCCAGATTAGAGTCCAGGCCGGATGGAGGAAGAAGACTAACAGTATAGCACTAGGTCTTCCCTGGTGCCAACAATAGCTGATCAAGTATCACCACACTCACCTCCACTTACTGAGAATCACATTTTGTCAGATTTACAGTGCTAGAATTATGTGATAATCAATTTCTGCATTTTATATAAGAGAAATATTCCAATTCTGAGAACGTAATCATTTCCCTCAGGTGAAGCAAAAGGGAAAGACAAGTTTAGAACTCAATACTGTCTGACCCAACCCCAAACATGGTGTTAATGATTTGGATGCCAAAATCAATACCACATTAATTAAATTGATGTATGACACTCAATTGAGCAGGGTCCCTAACTCTTTAAAAGTTAAAAAAGGGACTGAAGCGAAAGCACAGCAGGTAGGGCATTTGCTGGGTTCGATCCCCAGCATCCCATCTGGTCCCCCAAGCACTGCCAGGACTGAGTAATTCCTGAGTGCAGAGCCAGGAGCAACCCCTGAGCATCGCTGGGTGTGACAAAAAAAAGTAAAAAAAATTAGGCTGGAGAGATAGTACAGCAGGTAGGGCATTTGCCTTGCATGTGGCTGATCTAGGTTTGATTCCATATGGTCTTACAAGCACCTCCAGGAGTAATTCCTGAGTGTAGAGCCAGGAGTAAGCCTTGAGCATCACTGGGGTTTGGCCCCCAAACAAATAAAAATGCTAAGGGGTAGCTAGGTGGTTCCAGTGGTAGAACACATGTCTAGCATGTTGGAGACCTGGGTTCAATCCCCACCACCACATTTCTTACCTGAAACACTGCTTGGTGGACCCAGAATAACAATGAGATTTTTCTCCCACAAAACCTTTTATGTTGTTTCTTTATGAATAAAAATATATCTCTTAAAATAAAAACTGATTAATGTCCAACAAAAAGAAGACGAGGTACTATGGCCTGGCAAATATCAATGTGTCAGTGCCAAGTTAAAGAGTGTTTAGTAGAAGGTTGGGAAAGTACCTTACAGAAGCCATATTCAATCCAAATGACAATGGAAGTGGGAACCAATGACCATGGGGATGTCTCCTTTCACCTCTGCAACTCTGCTGGGCAACCCAGCATGGTAGTTAAAAGCGGCAGGTATATGCTATGAAATATATATATATTAGATAGGATGATTTTCTATATCAAAATGATGAGTTAAACCAAATAATTCATTTGTAATTAACTAAGTAGGGAAAATGCCAACTACCTACTTCCTATTGGGTGGGATAAAGCAGGAAACCATGATGAGATTCTATAAAGTTGTCATCCTATCTGATGCCAACACAGTCATAATAAAGGTCATGTTTCTGCTATGACAATAATAGCTGAGAATGATCATACTGAACAAGAATTGAGGGTTAAAAGTAGGTAAGGGATATTCTTGATAACCTTTCAGTATCAATATTGCAAACTGCAATGCCCAAAAGGGGGGGGAGAGAGAGAGAGAGAGACAGAGACAGAGACAGAGAGACAGAGAGAGACAGAGACAGAGAGACAGAGACAGAGAGACAGGGGGGAGAGAGGGAGAGAGAGGGAAGCACCTGCCATAGAGGCAGGCAGGAGGTGGGGGCTGGGGGGTGATGGTAGGGAACCTGGGGACACTGGTGCTGGGAAACGTACACTGGTAGAAGGATGGGTGTTGGAATACTGTATGACTAAAATTCAATCATGAACGGCTTTATAATGCTCTAAAAAAACTGAAAAATTGAAAAAAATTTAAATTAAAAAAAAAAGATGATGTTTCCTCTCAATAAATTCATCAGTGTGCTTTACAGAAGAGTTTTGTACAAAGTGATGTTATAAACTGAGGAATAATTTCAACTTCTGAGAAGATGGCACACATCTGTGCCTAAGAAACAGCCTTACTGGCCACCCATCCTCCTCTTGCTTTACAGGAGAGGGACTCAACCGGACTATTTTCCCATGGTCCTCCAGTCTGATTATCTGTTTAATCTACTCACACCACTCTTAAATATCCTTCCTCCAGGAACCAGAGTGATAGCACAGTGGATAAGGCACTTGCCTTGCATACAACATGGAACTGGATTCCATCCCCACATTATGTCCCTGAGCATCACCAGGAGTGATCCCCGAGAATAGTACTACAAGTAAGCCTTGAATACTGCCAAGTATGCCCCCCAAAATAATTCTTTCTCCATCATTTCTCTTTAAATAGATTAAGTAATTCTAAGAATCTTAAGGCTTCCTTTCTTATTGTTGTAAAACACACATACAAAAAATTCATATAATAATTATCTATACTCTTCCAAATAATTTCAGAGCAAGCACTGGTATAACTACCACCCATCCAAATAGAGCATATTATAACCACTCCTACAGACCCTGTGTGCGCTGCTCTTGATACAATCTTCTCCCTCACCCAAGGAGGAAACCACTTGCCAACTGAGCATAATATTAATCTTTTATATTATATATTACATATTATTTTTCTTACTTTTTAATTTTCACCTCATGACATCTAAGTTGAGTCATTTGTGTTATAACATTACATGTACAGAATCACCCCATATGTATCATTTCACCTCCTTTACACTTGTGAGATCTAATCTTGATGTAGTTGTAATCAATTTACCTGATTTGCCCCATTCTGTGAGCACAGTTCCATTTGTCTACATTAAGAATAAAGGTAAGATCTTTAAGTTCATTCTAGCTCAGAGCTAAGTGGTCATCTTAATTCTTGTTCAAGAATCTTGGGACAATAATAGTGCACAGGATCCTTTAAGACTATTTTTCTGATGTGGGGAATGATTTATGGGTGGAACATATATGTCTATTTGAATTTCATTTAAATGGTACACAATGTCACACTGGCCTCTATCTATTTCCAAATCAGTAGATAATGCTAAAGTATGTTTCCCAATTGGGTCTGTTGCATTTCCACAAGCAGAAGGGAAATTCCTATGTATTGTTGATTTCTACAGGTATTTTAGTATATCCGTGGAGGGTCTAGTACCAGCTTCAAGTGGCTTTAATTTGCATTCCTCTACCTCCTGATGAGGTTGACCATCTTCGAACACAGTTATTAGCCATTGAGGTATTTTTCTGGAAAGAGCCTTTGAAAATCTTTTTGCTCGTCATTTTGCTACTGAGTTCCTTCTTTATTCTTATTAATGTATATCAGGATGCTCAATTCTAGGCCTGGAAAATGTCTGAAAGGGCGGGCAGGATCAGATGTTTTGCACAACCTTGAGTTTGATCCCCAGCACTGTAAGGGCCCCTGAACACCATCATTTGTGACTGTCAAATAAAAACAAATTCAACTCTACTAATTATGAATCCTTGCATAGATATAGGGAGATTAATCTTTATATATTGTTAATGTAGCATTCTTTTCAAAATCATTCTCCAATTTGGTACATATACATATACTGAGCACATGGAATGCGGCTAAATCTCCAAAGGAAATAACTGCTTGATAAATTCAATTTAATTTATTTTAGTTAGCCAATGTGGCTGTTGGCCAAACAGTTACCAGTACAACTGATCCTAAAAAAGTCTTTTGTTCCTTCCCTTAACTGCCTTTTTATTATTTTATGGTATAATAATAAATGAGATAGCATAAGATGAATGAGATCAAACTTATCAAAACACCCTTTATTATAAAAATATTTTGCTTTCTATATTTTCCTACTCCAAGTTCATGAGAAATTTTTCTTGTTTCTAGGAGGTTGATAGTTTTGTATTTCATATTGTCACCTCAAATCTGCCTGGAATTGGGTTTCATATATGTTGTGAAATGAGAAACCAGTTTCATTTGTCTAGATGCTTAGTTTTTCAGACACTAATTAGTAAAAAGGCCTATCTGTTCCCCAACAATCTTCAGTGCACTTACCAAGTATTAAGTAAGGCTCTGTTTTGAGAACTTTCTTTCCATCCAAGTGACATATTTGTATATCCTCGTAAAAATATTGCACAATTAAGCTTTGGCTTTGGCCAGGGTTTGAATCCAGCATTTCAGATATGCAAAGTAGCCCTCCTACCACTGAGCTACACCCTAGGCTATTTTTTAAGCTTTAATCGTCATTAAAACTGGTAGAACAGTCTCCTCATTGGGACCTTCCTCTTACCAGTATCTTGCTATGGTTCACAGTTTTGCAACTAAGAAAAGATTTCAGTATCTCATTGTTAAACTTCTCCGAGAAACTTATCTGCTGCTGCAATTTTTTATTTTTTGACTTTTGGCTTTTTATGAGGGGATTACACCCAGTGATGCTCAGGAGCTGCACTCAGGGATCACTCCTGGTGGTGCTTGGGGGATCATATGGGATGCCAGAGACCAAACCCATGTGGACTCCATGCAAGCCTACCCACTGTAGTAGCGCTCCAACCCCTGCTGCTGCCAATCCCGAGATTGGAATTATTTTGAATCTTGGAGCCAAGAGATAGCTCAATGATAGAGTGTTAAGGTGTGAGGCCTTGAGTTTGATTCCCAGAACCACACCGCATCCAAGCACAAGCCAGAGGCTCTGCCATTTCCAATCCCTCCTGGCACAGAAACCCTGTATACAATGAGCACTACAGCGGAGCAACACATCCCCAGCAACAAGAACAAAGGGCAAGGGGAAACTTGACTCTTAAATCACTTAGCAATGAATGAATGATGTAAGGACCATTGCAGAGTTTTCTATTATGTAAACAGAGCACCTGTCTCCAAGTCTAGAATGTTTTATATTCTGGGGCTAGAGCGATAGCACAGCGGATAGTGCATTTGCCTTGCAAGCGACTGACCAGGGTTCAATTCCCAGCATCCCAGATGGTCCCCCGAGAACCGCCAGGAGTAATTCCTGAGTGCAGAGCCAGGAGTGACCCCTGAGCATCGCCGGGAATGACCCAAAAAGCAAATAAATAAATAAACAAATAAATAAATAATAAATAAATAATAGAATGTTTTATATTCTGTGTGGTCTTTGCAGACGCAAATTCTGTTAGATACAGTTCTAGTCATATTTTGTTTTTAAGTGCTATACTTTAAATTTTCATTTGTAACCAATATTGGCTTAACGTAATGAATTTTGTATCTTTCATCTAACTGCAATATGAAACTTGGTTGAGTTCTACTCAGAACACTGAGGCCTTTTAAAATTTCTGCAGAAGCAGTCATGTCATCTGAATGCAATGACAGTTTTGTTTCTTCTTTTCTAATTTTAGGGTGACATGTTTGCCTTGCTGCATGGACCCCGACAACCGAGGTGAAGTGAATGAAGGGAACGGCATGGGGCCTCATCTCATTCTTAATCTGAATGAAGGGTAATTCTTGCTTCGTTTCACAATTAATTATCGTGCTACGGGCCCCTCAGATGCTATTTATCAGAACAAGGATCTCTTCTAGTGCTGATTTCTTGAGAGTGTATCATGATTTTAAATGGATGTGGAATAATTTTTAAAGGTTTTAGTGCATTTATTGAAGTGACAATATCATCTTCTCCTTTAATTTGTGAGTGGATAAATTAGCCTTATGTTGAAAATCAATCTTGCTTCCCTAGGAAAAAGCTTCTTATGACATAGAACTGATTTTAATGATGACTGGATGGGAATTTTACTTTGGATTTTACTTGTTTCAGCTTTGCTAGAAATATCATAGGTCTGCAACTTACTTGATCTTTCTCCTTATGCCCTTGCAGAGTTTTGGAATTGAGACTGACTCAGGCTCATTTAAAAGGAGATTGTTTATATCCATTTCATGTTTTCTGAAAGAGTTTGTTGTGTGAGAAAAAGTTTTCTTCCTCAACTATCTGGCTAAACCTTTTAAAGCATGCCAATGAAGTCATGTAAACCAGGTATTTTCATTTTAGGATGATTTTAGTAACCATTACATGATTTTAAGTTTTTTTATTTTATTTTTATAAATGAGTCCACAATAGTTTATTACATTCAGTATTCCAACACCAATCCCACCATCATTACATTTTCCTACCACCAATATTTTGAATCTTCCCAACCACCACACAAGACTTCCCCAACAGCAAACCCTAAATAATTCATTTTGTATTGCTTGTTATGAATAATCCACTAAAAATGATCCAAAAATGTTTCCTTAGAAGAAGATATGTGAAGATTGCTGTATCTCAGCCTGGAGCCATTAAAACCTTGTATAAAAGATTTACTAACATGTCGTTACAGGTTGAGCCTTTTGTGCTAATATTATTTTTTTATCGAGATCAGTTGCCTTCTACTTTATACCCCATTCAATGTGATGTACTACTACTGCTATATCAGCAGCCACATGCTCCAAGAATTCTAAAATTTTAAATAGGGTGATATAGCTGGAATTAAAATTTCAACTGGATAGTGACTTTGGAGTCCAGAGGCATCTCTGCAATGCTTTGATCTCTTCCAAGATTTATTTGTGAGTCTCTGGATCATTCTGTTGAGACGGAAGCAGTCACTGAAGCCCTAACCAATCAGGGCATTCAAACTCAATACATCAGGATCCTCCATGAGCTGTCTTACGGATTCACTACCAGAATCTCACCATTCTACAAAGAAGTGATCATCGATGTCAAGACAAGGGTTTGGCAGGGTGATACCATTTCACCGAAACTCTTCAGTTGCCGCCCTCAAGAACATCATGCGACAACTGGAATGGGAAGGAATGGGAGTGAAGATAGATGGTCGGCAACTACACCACCTCCACTTTACTGATGACATCGTTCTAAATAACACCAAACATTAGCCAAGCAGCACAAACGCTGGCCGACTTCAACCATGAATATGGAAAGGTTGGACTCCAGCTGAATCTCACGAAGACAATGTTTATGAGAAACAGTCTCGTTCCTGACATTCCATTCACTCTCAATGAAATGACCATCTCCGAATGCACCAGTAATGTGTACCAAGGTTGAGAAGTCAACATGACGAATGACCTGGCACCTGAGTTGCGCAGAAGGAAGATAGCGGCTTGGAACGCCTTCAAGAGCATCGAAGAAATAGCAAAGAGGACGAAGAACCTTCAGCTCCGGACACATCCCTTCGATTCCACTGTTCTTCCTGCATTAACATACGCCTCAGAGACCTGGGCCCTATGAAAACAGGATGAGAATGCTATTCGGGTCTCCCAAAGAGGAATCGAAAGAGCTATGCTTGGAGTATCACGTTTCACTCAAATGAGAGAAAGAATCTGGAGTTCTGACCTCCATCAAAGGTCAAGAATCAGGGACGCTGTCTCTTTTGCCAAGGCGTTGAAAATCAGGTGGGCTGGACACGTAATGAGATTTGGAGACTGGACTAGAGCCATTACCGACTGAATTCCACAGGACGCGAAAAGACTGCGTGGCTGCCCACCTATGAGATGGTCAGACTTCTTCATCAAGACCCTGAATGATCGGTTTGAGGCTCTTTGTGTTCCTAGAATGAGCAGACACCATTGGGCTACACTAGCACGTGACAGGGACGAATGGAGACATTACTTGCATTCGCTTGAGCAAATCGATGAGTAACAGATGTCAAGTGATCAAGTGGATCATGGCCATTAATGAACATATGGGTGCGAGAGGCAGTTCATGGGTGTGACTGCCTGGATCCCAGAAGAACAGGGAGATGGGGAAAGGGTGCCCATCCCTGAATCCATGAGAACCTGGAGATTTAGTCACAAAATCTGTATACCTGAGTTTTTTCAGCAGATTCTCTCATCAATGAGGCTCGTCCAAGACTGTGGAGATTGGCCATGAGCATGCCAGCGATTGAGTTCTAGATTTTTCGGCTGCTGGGGCTCTGTTGGGGCAGGTGAGTCCCACTACCCGCACCCCACCCCCAGGCTTTCCCTGCTATTAGGTTCATTCTGGCACAGGGTCTGGAAGCACCTCTGCAGCTTGTTGATCTCTTCCGAGACTTATTTGTGAGTCCCCCATTACATGTTTTAAAGATAATCATAGTCATTAGATATTCTACTTATTTGTGAAACAGTGTAGGTGAATTATATTACCCAATAAATTTTCTACTTCAACTAAACCTTCAACTCTATTAGCATGCAATGTTTAGAATAATTTCTATTTTATGAAGCATATAGTATTGCCCCTTTTAATTTCTTACATTATTTCTTAGATACTTTTTATGATTACCTTCACCAGATATTTGCAAAAATGGGTAAACTTATATTTTTCCTAAAAGAGATCTCTATAATTTTGTATATATATCATAAATTTCTTTCATTTATATTATTTTCTTGGTTATTCTGTTCTTTCACTGCTTTTCTAGATTATTTTATTTCCTTTTCCTAAATATGTTACACAAATGTCTCACTAATTTTCAGTCTTTCTTTTTAGCTGATATATATATATATACATATATATATATATATATATATATCTCAAGATACTCTCAGTAGCTTACTGGGCTCTCTGAGAGGGGCGGAGGAATCGAACCTGGGTTGGCCGCGTGCAAGGCAAACACCTTACCTGCTGTGCTGTAAATAAGACAATAGGAAACATCTTTCCTGCACTCACATGTATTGGCAATGTAGAACTTTTGTTATTTTTCAGTTCCAAATAGTTCTTAAACTTTGGTTATGATTTCTTTAACATTTGAGGAACTTATCTCTGATATATAAGATTTTCAAGCTAACTTGTTGATTTCTGGTTTAACTATATTGTGATCACAAAGAACAGGGTGCTTCTTACCTTGATTTCAGCCCTTTAAAATTCACCAAGTTTAGATTCTAGGAAATGATCCCTATTTCAAATGTTCCATATGAGCTTGAAATGCTGCTTTTCTTCAGCTTTGCACTAGGTGTACTTAGTACTTAGTTATGTCAAATCTGCTATCATATTGATCTAGCCTTCTAAATATTCATTCTAATTTCTTATATTTATATTCATTCTAATATTCACTCTAATATTTTAGAGTAAATATGTGACTGAGAGAAGCGTTTTTTGTCTCTTATACTTCTAAATGTATTAATTTTTCCTTCTGCAACTGTTCATATTCATGTTATATTATGAAATTGTGTTACTAAGTTCATATAATCTAATAACTGAATATTTTCCTATTGTATTAGTTTTAATAATTTAAGCAACCCATTTTCTAAAGTTTATTTCATCTAATATTATTAGCCCTGCTATATTATCTTTCTAAAATCAATATTACATGGTGTATATTTTCTTTTCCCATTCATTCTTTAAGTATCCTGTCATTTTGGATCTAAACAGCACACTATTATTTTTTAAAATGGAATCTGACAGTTTTAAAATGAAACATTATCAGTTCCTATAATAACCTGGAGTAAACTTGTCTTATTTATTCTGTTTCTATTTATTTCATTTGTCCTGTGTTCCTTGGTTTCTCTTTCTCTGCCTCCTTATCAATGACTGAACAATTTTTGTCATTTTTATTCCCTATTTGTTAACTGTAAGTTGAACATCAGTTTTGAATACTTTCATAGCTATATTAGAAATTAAAGCATCCCTACTCATTTTATCAAAATCCACGGTAATATCTTTTCTCTCAGAAAATACAAGAAACTAAAGATATTTAACCCCATTAAACTTCCTTTTTGGTCCACAGATTTCTATCCTCCTATACTTTTTTCATTATCACTTGTACATCACTGCTCCTTATTGCTGTAAACATTTTAATATTTATATTTATTTAGGTTCAATCATGAAGCCATTATTAATGCTCTGCTCCCTCTTGTATCTCAAACCTTTTCATCTTAGTCCTCGATCCTTGGGCAGGGAATGGGATTTTTGAATGCCCCTGAGCAATGAAGGTCTTTTGCTCACTGAAATAGCAATTTTAATGTTTGCCTCTATTTTTAAAAGTTTTTCTCTGTTCCCAAAAGAGATCATATTTTTACTTCCTCTGGAAAAAAATTTTCTTTTGGGGGAGGTGGTTTTTGTTTGAGGACTACACCCAGTGACTACTCCTGGTTCTACACTCAGGGATCACTCCTGGTGGTGCTCAGGGGACTATTTAGGGTGTAGGGGATTAAATCCCAGTTGGTTACATGCAAGGCAAACACTCAACCTGCTATATTATCCCACTCTCTAATAAAAATTCTAAGGTATCCAATATTTTCTGCTAACTCAGGAAGTTTCCACCATCTTCTGGTACCTGTTGTTGTCACTGAGAAATCAGGACCTGGTTTGCTGGTCATTTCTGTATCAAAATCAACTGTTTCTCTGTTCTTTTATAATATTTTCTTTGTGGCTGATTTTGTGCTATGATATTATGACAGAATTTGAAACCAAAACCATTTTGATATGGAGAATTTACCACAAATAAAACCAACTGGATTGGTAACTTTGACTTCTGTCGAGCAGGGTCAGTTGCAAAGAATGTCCATTGAAATTGAAATTTAAAGGACAACTGCCGCTTCTTAGTATTCTTGATATCCATTGAATTTGTGGCATCTTTCTTCTTGTTGATACATGCAGTCACAAATATAAGTAAATACAGACAGATACATATATGTTAAGGTCATGTTTTTAGCAGTATACAAATTTTAAAGTTGTTACATATTTCTGGCAAATGAAATTTCTTTAAACTTTGATTTTCTGACTTGTTCCTCCAGCTTACAACATTGCAGGACTGCGGGGTTTAACTTCAGTCCTCTACATGGGTTACACATACCAACCCCACCCCTAAGTTCTAATGCCTTCCCACCACCAAAAAGACCCCTCCACTTCTTCCTCCCTTTTTCTCAGGAAACCATCATGGTTTTCCTTGATTGTAGGAGTTAGTTTTGCTGCTTATTAAGTTTATTTGCTTTAGTAATTTCTATGTCATGTATGCATGAGACCATCTGGTAACTGTCTTTCCCTTTCTGACTCATTTCCCTCTCAACAGCGTCATCTTAACTTTCATCCATTTTCATCCATCTATGCCCAGGGGCATGATTTCATCCTTTTTAGTGGCAGAATGGCACTCCATTGATTTATATATACCACAGCTTCTTTAGCCCATTCTCTACTGATGGTATTTAGCCCCTTATACTAAACTTTTTGCCAGTATGTGATCGCAAAAGTATTTCCTCAAATACAATATTTCTTAATATTTCTTCAAATATGCTGATTGTTGCCCATATTCTCTCAGCATTTTTAGAAAGATATGCATAAAAGCCTGCCTCACACTATCCTTTATGCATTTTAACCTCTTCTACATTTTCTTTTATCAAGGGAGAAAGAGGCAAGATCTCCCCTATCTCCCCTGTTCATTCCACTGATCCATCATCCAATTTTCTAATTCTCGCTTCAGATGTTTATAGATGATGAATTTGTTGCCAAATCAAACACAAGGGATTTTACTTTCAGTTATTATTGGGTTGGTGGGGGCGCAGGGAGGGGGGGTGTTGATTTGGTTTTGCTCCTATAAGTTCAACTTGGTTCTTTTACAAATCTCCTAGGATTTTTTTAAAATATGTTCCTGGTTCCTAGAAAGATTGTGAAGCTTGCCTTTTACTTGAGTACAATAAATACAGCTGTTCACACCGTGTGTCCAATGATGCCAAAGTCTGGAGACTCAGCACTTCCGGCTGTGCTCTGGGGTTCTCATCCCTGCTGGTTTGTGGCCTGATGATCATCTCTGACCGAGCTGCTCAGAATCCTGAAAAGTGAAGGGAGATAGCGCCCAGCCAGCAAGACAGCATCTTCCTCCACATGTTCTTTGTTGGTTTCATCCAGATAAGTAGGAGAACTCTGAAACCAGAACACCCTTGAATTTGCTACCGGAAGCTTCTTCACTGTTCATGAAGCAAACAGGATTTGAAAATGTGCCCCTCCCAGGCTGTGACGACAACTTTTCAGACGACAACTTCTCAATCTCCTTCTTCATCCCTTCCTCCTGCTGCTCTGTCTCAAGGCCCCACTCTACAGTTGCAAGTTTCTTTCTCTTTTCTTTCTTTTAGTTTTTATTATTTTATTTGCATTGAATCACCATGAGTACACAGTTGCAAAGTTATTCATGACTGAATTTCAGTCTTTAAAATGTTCTAACATCCAGCCCTTCATCATTTCCTACCCCCAATGACCCCAGCTTCTCTTCCACCATCCCCAACACCCCAACCCCACAGGCTGCCTCTATTGCAGACAATCCCCTCTCTCTTTGTCTCAGTATGTGTGTCTCTGTCTCTCTCTCCATTTCTCTCCTTCTCTATCTCTGTCTGTCTCTGTCTCTTTCTGTCTGTGTCTCTCTGTCTCTCTCTGTTTCTCTGTCTCTCTCACTTGCTCTCTCTCCCTCTTTCTCATTTTCCTTTTAAGCACTGTGGTTTGCAATACTGTTACTGAAATGGTATCAAGCATAACATTGTACCTCCTTTCAGCACTCAGTTCTTTTTTTTTTTATTTTTATTGGTGAAGCACCATGAGGTGCTGTTGTAGACTTACAGATTTTTGTGCTTGGGTTTCAGCTATACAATGATCAAGTACCCATCCCTCCACCAGTACTCATTCTGCACCACCACTAATCCCAGTATCCCTCCCACCTCCCACCCGCTATCCCCCTATCCCACCCTGCCTCTGTGGCAAGGCACTCCCCTTTTGTTCTCTCTCTCCTTTTGGGTGCTGTGGTTTGCAAAAGAGGAATTGGGTGGCAATCATGTTTGGTCTATAGTCTACTTTCAGCATGCATCTCCCATCCTGGGCGGATCTTCCCAACACCCTTTATTTGGTGCTCCCTTCTCTATCTGAGCTCCCTTTACCCATAGAGTGCAGCACTCATTTCTCGTCCAGAGTGATCTCTTCCAACTCTTATTGTCACAGTGGTCCCTTCTGTGTCCTAACTGCACTCTGCCTCCCCTTTGTGGCTTCCTATCATGGACCAGCTTGTTTCTACATGGCTCTTGTTTCAACTGTCTTTGGGTAATATTCACATACTATGTTTTTATTTTATATCCCACAAATGAGTGCAATCATTCTCTGTATGTCTCTTCCCTCTGACTCATTTCACTCAACATGATACTCTCCATGTCCACCCATGTATAAGCAAATTTCATGACTTCATTTTTCCTAAGAGCAATGCAGCTGATTTCTGGTTGAGAGCTTTTGCATTACACAGGAGACTTCCCTGGGTCTCCCCATGCGGGTGGAGTTCCAAGTTGTGTTTTCTCTCTCCCTCCCATCAGGCACCCAAGCTGCAGCTCAGACCCCAGGACCCTCACTACTGCTGAGTAAAAGGAGAGCTTCATAATTTTTCTCACTCTTGGGCTTTATCCTCCCTCATTTTCATATAGCAGTTTGAAGCTCTTAAAACAATATATTTTTTAGCAAGTATTTTAATTTTATTTAGTTTGAGCCAAAGGGATGGGCTGAATAGCCAGGCCACCTTATCCCTGGAGATGAAACTTTTTTTTCTCACTTTCATCACTTGATATATTTTCTTCTACCGCTTAAATTTGCCAGCACCCAGGACTCTACTACCTTCTTCCAACATCAAAGAAAGTATCATGTGCACTATTGACTAAAGTGGGATTCCTCTCCACTCTTCCAACTCTGCTCAACATCTTTTTCTTTTGTTTTATTTGGGGACTATATTCAATGGGAGTCAGGACTTTCTCCTGGTTCTGTACTCAGGATCACTGCAGGCAGTGCTCAGGGTACTATATAAGGTGCCAGGGAATCAAATCAAGGTTCAGCTATACGTGAGGCAATCTGTAATATTTCATGGACCCTGCCTCAGCTCCTGATTATGCCATTGTCTTCTACATTCAATCAATTCCAAAGACAACATTTTGAAGAGTCAGGAAAATAAACAGAATAAGTAGAGTCAATTGCCTACTCGATGAGATATATTACATATGTGTAGTTTCACATTCTAGGCATTATACATGCTTGTACAGATGTATGAGTGTGTGTGTAAGAAAGAGAGAATATGTTTTACTCTGGCAAAATTGATTTTGTCTTGTTACCCCTAAGGCATCATGACGTGTATGAACAGGCATGGGTACAAATGACTTCCTGGTCTGGATTACTAGAACAAACAGTTCTAGACACGTCATTGTCAAAATGGGTATAGAGCCCAAGAAGCCAGCCCACAGCGGATAAGACTAATTTGTGCTATTGTAATTTTTAAATCTAAGCCATTCATATTTTTGCTGCCTAATTAGGACACAGTGCATGTCTCTTCCCGAGAATAATGTTTGCCATCGATCTAGCTCTGGTTGCATAGAGCAGATCATGCTACTTGGCCATTGTAATTATGCAAGCGACTTAATATCTTTTCATCTCAGAGTCCTCACTTATAAATCAAAAGAGAGGGACATGAACTTGTGTAAGATACCTTCCAGCTCACTTTTTTTCCAAAGAGCTCTAAGCCTTCTAAAAATTCATTTAGAAATAAGCTGTTATCAAAAAGAATGCCACCGACAAAATGTTCACAAAAGCCCCGAGACTAAGAATACATATGACCTGACTTCCCATATATGGGACTCAAGAATGGCATCTTCACCTAGCCCACCCCAAAAGGCTCATTATTTTAAATTCATGGTACATTATACTTTTCTTTTCCCAAAGATCACAGACGTCTGGATAGAAGTCATATCCGTTTGGGTGGAGAGCCAGAGAGGAGCAGGAGGAAGCTCACTGACCTGCCGGAAATGTCCAAGGCTTCAGCTATGCTATGGGTAAGCGAGACACAAAGGCAGTCATTGAACTGTCTTCTCTGAGCATTTAAGGTGTGGATGACACACCACAGCACAAAAACCAGAACTCAAGAAATCAAACGATGTCTATCCCCTGAAATCTATAATACCAGATACTTAAATACCATTAAAGACAACCTGGTTTTACTTTTTAAAGGAAATAAAATAGACTATTATTTTCATATGTGTTAAATTCAAGATAAAAAATTCATTCCTTTTCAATAAAAATAAGCATATCTGACATGTTACTCATTGCCACCTATAAATGCCTTATTTGCACATATTTAAAAAGACTTAACATTCATTTCTCTTTTTTAAAAGACTGTGATTTACAAAGTTTTTCAATACAGCTGTTTCAGACATTCAATGTTCCAACAACAGCCACCACCAGAATGACCTTCCCTCTACCAATGTCCCCATCATTTGTTTCTTTATAATGTTCATTTCTTTGAGAAAAACCCTTATTCAATTTCAGAATGGCTTCTTCATCTAGCCTACCCCAAAAGGCTAGATGAATTATTTTGAATTCTTAGCACATTATACTTTCCTTTTCCCAAAGATCACAAAAATACCCCTGTCACTTACATTCTTCTTCCAAGTTTCCCAACAACCCTCATCAGTTAAGGGGGGGGGGGGAATAGAAAACTCATACATAAATACTCCAAGGAATTCCAAATTTGAAAAGACAAACAGTTGTAGTGCTCAATTGCAGCAGGAAGTGCCGGTCCCCACTGCAAGATGCAGGGACTGCTGTGAGCTGGGTCAAACCATGGCAGCGGGCGACACGTCCATGGTGACAAGGATATCTAGGATGGCACTAGGTCATCCACAACACACTGCTTCATGAGGTAGATCTTACATGATTCCCCACTTACAGGTGATAAAAGTGATGATGAAAGCTTAAGAAATGTCTCCAGGAGTGGACTCTATAGTCCCGTGGCTAAAGCACTTGTCTTGCATGTAACCAATCATGGGACTTGATCCCCAGTACCATGTAGTCTCCCAAACCCATCCAGGAGTGATTCCTGAGATTCACTGGGTATCCACTGGTCCAAAAATAAACAAAAAAAAAGTCCATCAATTTCTGTATCTAGTGGCAGGTCGAAGATTTTAAATTCCAGAAGTTTGGTTCCAAAGCAAAGCTGTCTAGCTATTACCTGTTCACTGTTTTCCTTCCCAGGAACGCAACTCTGTGCACTTAGGGAGACTCAGAGGCACTTTAATGCCCTTCCACGGGACCACGTTCCAAGTGCCTGAAGAAACAACATTATCCAACCTTGATCCCTTTTCCTACAAAGCAAAGACCATCTTTTTCTGCTACCTTTTTTAATCCAACTTGTTTCAAGGTGTGTCACTGGCTGAGACTTCTCACAAAGTGGACCCCAGAGCATTTCTTCAGTGATTGCCTAGAAGAAAGTAGCTTCAAAGTGTTCTGCTGAGAGCATGACAGAAAGTCTGCTGGTGATGGTTCTAGAAGGCAAGGACCACTTCCACGGAGTGTGGAAATGCAGGAGAAGGAGCACAGGGATAGAGTGTCCACGGCATGTGCAGCATCAGCAGGCTAACGCGTCCTCTTCAAGGAGGCAAGTGAGGCACTTTCCTAAAACTACACCCCCAAGATGCCCCCGTGAGGGAATTCCAAATTCCACAGCCCAGGAATGCCATGCTACAAAGGGTGTCTGCTAAAGTTGCTTTGCTGCTTCTTACATGGATACGAATTCCTCTGAAAACCCAACAGAAGCAGAGGAAGAGGAAGCACAAACGTTCATGAGACTCATGAAAACTTGTCCATGGTGAAGACCATCAGGGTCCAATACAGTGAGGGCAAAAGCCCAGTGCAGTGGTTAAGTTGGAATAACCCTCTGCTGGGGGCCACTGGACATCGCTGTCCTAGCAATGGAGGGAAGGGGGGCTGGGAACAGAGAGAGGCAGGAGATCATGAACTTTCTCCTCAATCCAGTACAACTTTCTAATCAGGCCTCTCAAGGTCTCAGGAAAAGAGCAGAAAGGAATGGTCATAGCAGACATGTACAGAGCACAGTCTGGCGCCCCCTACTGACAGAGCTGCAGGAAATCAGGATATGGAGCTTAGTAACTGTCTTAACTGGTCACTTAATTGGATCAGAGACTAGAAAGATACAGGAAGAAAGTGAAAAAAAATGACTTAGGGTAGAGTAATTAACCCCCCCCCCACACACACACACATACACACAAATAAAAGTAAATTTGCCAAGAACATGAATATAAGAGATAAAAGGATGTTGCAATTAAGACACCAACTAATGGTAGCTAACTGATTCATTTAAGTGTCAGGCAAAAGAATAAAGGAGTTGAATCAGAAAAAAGTATCAGCTGTCATTATAAAAAGCTCAGTTTCTAAAGACCGGCTGACTGATCATCACAGATGACTAGACAACAAATAAATGTCATCACCTATATTTTAAGTAACAACTGGCAATTAAGCCAATTAAAATATTTATCTAGGTCAACCCAGAGCAGAATTCATTTAAGTTATGTTTAGGGAATGGGCTTCATCTGTCCAAAAATTCAAATAATTAAGAATTTTTTTTATAGAACTTAGGCAAACTGTTTCCAGCCCGAGTTCTTCCTTCACTGGCAAATATAATAAAGGCCCTGGGGCTCCAATCTTCCAATGACAGTCTTATTTAATAAGTCCTCCTGGTGAATGCTGAATGTCATGCTTTATTACAGGAGGATAAACACTGTGGGCCCCTCCCTCTAAAGAGCTGAGAGTCTTCTAACATTGACAGGATCCACCAAATCACACACCCTCAGGATTCTTGAGAGAGTCCTGACAGGAATTAATGAGGATCAAAGACTGAGAGTTTGTCACCGAGATGAAAACTGAGCCCAGGCCTGTGGATGCGATGAGAAAGCATAGGAAGGTTCTCATCTTAGGAGGGTGCCGTCTTCGCCTCCATCCCCTCTGGCCCCAGAAAAGATGACACCTCTTGTCCACAGCTAAACCCTTTACCCAAACTGTTCAGCCTCTGCTCCATCAGGCGGAAACCACTACCCAGCCCACACCACTCCGGACCATCCCTCTGCATGGTCCTTCCCAAGGAATGTGATGGGAGACTCCACTGGGCCACACCTTCTGCTGAAAGATGCCTCGTGGGTTCCAGCAGCCTTGGGCACAGCACTGGTGGCCACCCTTCACAGGACATAGGTGGGGCATCTGCCAGCAGGAGCTATGGAGACAGGAGACAGCTTTTCCTTCTCCCCTGAAGGTTTTCCTCCTGCACCCCTCAGCCCTATCCCTAGATACCTCACCTCTTCTTTTATCCAGACAGTGCAAGAACCTCAGACACCAAGAAGCATATCCAGTCCTTCCTGGCTTGCTGGGGCTGGTTTTCCTCCCATTGCTCATTTGCCCTAGCTAACACCCTAAAATATTCTGCTATGACCACCAAGCCCATCTTGAGTCCTGTTCATCTCTATTAGCCCAGAAGCAAGTCCAGACAACAACCACATCCCCTTCCTTTCTTACCTTTAACAGTGAGCACAGAATTTGTGAGGGGTATGGGGGAATGAGCCTCAAGCAGAATAAAAAAGGATCCTTGGGGAGAGGAGAACAAGTGAATGATCAACGTAGACAGGTCAGTCTCGAGGGGCCCAGAGGGATGAATCAGTTTCTACACCAAGAACCCCAATGCCTTGGGTGACATTGGAGATAGGGTGTTGGGGGGGGCGCCCCCAGATGGACTAACAAGGGGGCCTCTGCCAGCAAAGCAAATGAGTCTTGGAACTGAGCTGTGACCTTCGGGCCTGGAGGCAGGAAGGAAGGCACAACCCCAGCGTCGCACGTGTCAATATTTATGATTCTTCACGCTGTTCTCCTTGGCTACCTGCTGACCTCCGGCAATACATCACACTCAAGTCTCCTGGCCTTCAGGAGGGTCCCGGTCTCCAGGCTTGGAGGGAGACTGATCTCTTCCCTCTCCGTTTGTCAGGAATCCTCACCCAAACTTGGGGCCCCTCTGCCATCCCTTCCTGCACATACTGGTCCCCCAGGTAGCAGTATGGCAGCGAAGTTGCCCTACAGGCCCTGGGTGGGTCACGGAGGCCTGTCCCTGGCAGGAGGTAGAGGGGCTGCAGAGACACAGAGAAAGGTGCCCAGTCCCTTGCCCACCAGACTCTCCTCCTTTTTCCCTGGCCTTACCCCAACGCCAGGCCCAGTACAGCCACAGGGTACATGTAGGCAGAGATAAAAACAGCAAAGATGGAAAAAGCGCTCACCGCAGGGCCAGGGTGTAGGGGTCACCAGCAAACATGAGCAGATCCCAGGCCAGACTATTCCCATTTCCCCAGAATGTTTTCATATCACCTTCCACCTCCCACATTCCCCGCTGCCCTCGCCTGAAGCAGGGGTGCTCCAGTTTACTGGGGGCCACACGGAGCACCAGCAGGCAGAGCAGAAGGATCAGCTGTAGGCTCATAGCTGTGCCCCCCGCCTCCCTGAATATCTGAGGGGACGGGGGGAGCCCACAGGAGGCTAGCAGAGAAGAAAGGAGGTAATGAGTGATCATCAAAGTGAGAGCGAAAGCGAATTACTTTGCCACGTCTCATTCGGAAAGGAACTGATGCATGAAGAAGCCTGCGAGGAACAAACAACGCCTCTCGAAGGACGAACGGGATTCGAGAGTGCAGGAGATCGGGAGAGGGTTCCGGGGTGCCCGGGACATGAGCTCTGAGCAGGATAAGGGTGGGCCCCAATCAAGATGACCTGTGACCTCTGCAGTGGAGCCACAGAATATCAGAGGTGCGAAATAGAAGGGTCCATGAGTTCATGTTTTGATATTATTTCTTATGGCCAAGCAGGGCTTATTCCAGGAAAGACCAAGAAGTGGAACGCAGCACTCACCTGACTGGAGAGATTCAAATGAGTTCAAATGAGTCACAGGTCCTCGCCCCGCCCCCCCTGCTCTGTTCTCAGCACCCTCCAAACCAGCAGAGACCTCCACTTCCGGGTCAGGAACACCAGTTTCCACTCAGACCCTACCAGTGGGTGGTCTTTAAACGAAACCGAACGCCCGAGTGTTGGTCTTATCAGCTATTAAAAGCAGGTCAGGAGCCGCTGATGCTGAGGCAAACGCAAGCACAGCCCAGGACACTGACAAACAAAGTTTGATTTCCGAATTCTCAGTGGACGCTCAAACTCTGCACTTGCTTCCTTGCTGCTAACTAGGCTTCAACCTGCTAGTTATGCCCAAGGGCCACCCCTAACCCTGGGCCACAGGCAGATCACAACTGTTCCCGGACTCTATTTTAAGCTGTGCCTTCCGGGTGTGCTCCTGGCCATTCTGGAAGGCCTGGGCATCTTGCAGAGGTAATTTTATGGCCTCCCAAGTTCTGGAAGCAGAAGCACCAACAAAACTTTCTACAATTATGGCAGCCAATATCCTACAGGGTCCAACCACAGCCACACGTGGCTGCTAGGCCCAGGAAATATAGGTTGGCGACTGATAAATTGATTGCACATTTTATTTCAACGAATTCCATTTATTTATTTTTTATTTTTTTGCTTTTTGGGTCACACCCGGCAATGCTCAGGGGTTACTCCTGGCTCTGCACTCAGGAATCACTCCTGGCAGTGCTCGGGGAACCATATGGGATACCGGGGATTGAATCTGGGTCATCCACATGCAAGGCAAACGCCCTCCCACTTTGCTATTGCTCCAGCCCTGAATTCCATTTAAATGTCAATCAGATCCTGGCTCAGAGAGATAAGACAGGAGTTAAGGTACTTGTTTTGCTTGCAGTCGACCAGGTTCAATTCCACCAGCATGGCATGTGACCCCTGAGCACTGAACCAATGAGTCAACCTTGTCAACATCAGGTGTGTTGACAAAACAAACAAAAACTGTCCTCCCATTGTTCATCAATTTGCTCAAGTGGGCACCAGTAACATCTCCATTGTGAGACTTGTTGTTACTGTTTTTAGCATATTGAACATGCCAAGGGGAACTTGCCAAGCTCTGCCGTGCAGGCAGGACACTCTTGGTAGCTTGCCAGGCTCTCCAAGAGGGAAAGAGGAATCAAACCCAGATCAGCAGCATGTAAGGCAAATGCCCGACCCACTGTGCTATCACTCCAGCCCAAGACAGACAAAAAAAAAAAACTAAATAAAAGAAAAAAAGTCTGTCACAACCTGTGACCCAGTGACCCTGCATTAATCAGGATAGGCTGGAGCCACTTCTAGCTGTCATCCACCCACAAGCTGATGCCGTCCACTCTCTAGCAGGACTGGCCCTCTCCTCTACCTGGCTGTTGGGTCACCTGGGACATCTATCAAGGCCAATTCAGGGGGCAGGAAAACAAGGTACCACCAAGGCAATTCCCAGGGTCCCTTTCAGCAATAGGTAACTAGAAGTCCTGGTGGTTTGTTTTACTTTTTCAAAAATAAGTGCATACCCACCTGAGTCCCTCTCCCAATTCATAGTCACCATGTTTCTATCAAGAGCACTGGTGGATCATCCACAAAAGTCTAGATCGAGGGTCCCAATTAAGTTAGGGGACAGTTGACGACCTCTGCCTATCTTCCCCAGGAACTCTGGAGTTGAAGAAGCACTTGCCTCCCATCTCCGGTAGAATTTTACTCCTTTGAAATGTTCAAGAAACTAATTCATCCAACCTCAAACAGACCAACCCCCAGTTTGTTTCACTCCCAAGTGATTCCCAAGCACAAAACTTGTGTTCTATGTTTATTATTCTCATTTTCGCATTGCAGTGACATGAGTCTGCAAGACTACATTTGTTTTAGGAGTCCTAGGTTCACACCCCTTCAAATGCCTGTTACCATACCCCTATCCCCCAATACCAAGATTCCCACCACCATCCGTTCAGGCTCTCCCCACGTGCAGCCCTTTCCCACCTGCTCCGAGAAGCGCAGTTCTGTGCCAGAGTCCAAGCATTTGTTTACATTTGACTTTGTTCCTGGGCTTTGCTTCTCTGAAGGCCGTCTGTGTGTGGGCTCATCTGGTATTTGAGATTGCTTTTCTAAATCAGGTAAAATCAACACTTGCCCTGGTTTGCAGTGTTTGAGGGAATGTATGCAAATCACAGGGATCCTACTTAACAGTCCCTGAGGGCGTAGGGTCTGCAGTTGGGTTTCTGGACAGGAATCCCACCAAAGGGCAAAGCGCGCAGGCCAGTAACAGAAAGCCAGAAAGCCAGCAGAGCACTGAGGATGAGGAGCAAAAACTAGGAGGACCTTCAGGAATCAGGGCTCCCCCCAGCACGCTGCTTTCAGAGTATGGAAACTCCACAAGCATCACCTTTGTTACTGCCCACGATGATACTTTTCCATGAATCGGGTCCCAGATTCCAAGAAGCAATTATTAAGTTAACGTTTCCTTTCCAGCAGGAAGTGGGTTAGGTTTGAGATGAAACACGAATCTCATCTTGGCCAGCTGAGAGCGGCAGGCACGAAGGGAAAGGCCATCCTTCTGTTTCAGGATCTTCATTCCAGCGAAATAGCACAGCGGCTAGGGCGTTTGCCTTGCATGCTGCCGACCTGGGTTCGATTCCCAGCATCCCATATGGTCCCCCTTCATTGCAGCTAACTGTCCCAGACAGAAAGTCGAGTGCCCCGAATGCCTGACCCAAGCCAGAGAAACCAGGAAGGAAAGGCCCTGGGCCCTTGACAAGTGGCTCTCCAGTGTCGCCTGGGTGCCAGCAGGGCAGAACCAACAGACCCGTCTCCAAATGCTCCCTCAAGCTCTCATCCTCACAGGAGGAAGAAGCTCCAAGAAGGGGACAGGAAGTGGTCCAAGGCAAGTCCTGGGAGGCTCCTTGGAGCCACTGGAAAATCTGAAAGGTGGTGGGCCACAGTGATAGCACCAACAGGTAGGGCAGTTGCTTTGCATATGGCTGACTCAGGTTTGTTCCCCAGCATCCCATATGGGTCACCGGGCAACACTGGGAGTAATTCCTGAGTGCAGAGCCAGGAATAACCCCTGAGCATCACAGTGATGTGACCCAATAAATAAACAAGTAAACTTTCTCTTTTAAAAAAAAATGTTGGGGCTGGAGAAATAGCATAGCGGCTAGGGCATTTGCCTTGCATGCTACCGACCTGGGTTTGATTCCCAGCATCCCATATGGTCCCCTGACCACTGCTGGGAGTGATTCCTGAGTGCAGATTCAGGAGTAACCCCTGAGCATCGCCAGATGTGACCCAAAAAGCAAATAATAATAATAATAATAATAATAATAATAATAATAATGTCAGTTTGAATAAAGTTAGCTTATTCTTTAAAAATAAAACCTAGATGAAGAAAACCTGAAAGGTGGGGAAGGAGCGATGGAGGATGGAGGGGGAGTGTGACAGGCATGTCTATGGCCCCCCAAAGAATATTTTCCCTGCTTTTATTTGGGCCCCACTCCATCTTCTCAGTCTTATCTGCTCTTCCTCTCACCCCACCCATCCACCTCCTGGGACTTCTCACAAATCCATGCAACCAGCCCCAGGATGTTGGTTGTTGGATGCTGGGGAGCCCCTCCTTGAGCAGGTTGCAGATCAGATCTTGCTACTTCAGCCCCCCATCCCAAGCCACAGGCTTCTGCAAGCCCACTGAGTCCGGGCTGAAATGGGACACCCTACCTCCAGAAACCCTGCTTATGGTAGGGATCAGTTCTCAGGGCATGGGAAGCAGGACTGGGAAGGGGCGGGGCGGGCACCCACAGGAGGGCAAAGGCAGGTGTAAATGCAATGAAAGAGCAATGCAAGAGAGAACATCATGGCCAAGGTCAAGGGGGCTCCCAGAATTTTTCCTGGGACCCCAATAGACTCTAACATTGACCTTCTAAGCTGCGCTTCAGAGACCACATGGTGGAGGTCTATTGACTCTGAAATACAGCAGAGAATATTCATGGGAAACTATAAAAAAATGCAAACATTCAAAATTGGCCTATAGTAGTTGGATGAAAATAATTTTTTCCATTAGGTAAGAAAAATCTCATATTAAGTGATTCATTCAGAATCTACAGTAATAATTCTTTCTGTTATCTTGTTATACGTCAGCTATCCTTGTAGAGTTGGGAAGTGTGTGCGTGTGTGTGTGTGTGTGTGTGTGTGTGTGTGTTTCATCCTCTTACAAATTAGGTCACCTTACCAGGCTTTTTCGAACCCGCTGGGTGGATTTTCCCAAATAAAGACATCACAGTGGTCAGCTGGCAAGAAAAGCGATAGAATTCAGGTCCCCAGAAACTGGAACCAAGCAGGTGGCCTTGGGAACAAAGCTCTGGGCCGCAGTCAGATCTAGTCCAGCCATCGGCACTGCCCTCCGGCCCTTGTCAACCTCAGATTTCCAGTCTGGGAAGGGGGTGAACAATATCCCAGGGTAGCACTGCTACAAAGACCAAACCCTGGGGTCCGGGGAAACCACATGGTAAAAGCAACTCAAGACCCCTCAATCCAGCTGAGCCAGGCACTAGGGATAGCACGCAAAGGGCTGGAATACGTGCCCACCCCAGGCACCATAAGGTCCCTCACCCTCTCCCTTCAACACTATCAGGAGTACATGGGGCAGGGGCAGGAATGTTGCGGGGGGGAATCGCCAATTTGCTAAGCCCATGTATTTGGTTATTTGGGGAGTCAGCTTCAGGCTAAATATCCACCAAGTGTTTTCAGAGCCTGCTCTGGGATCCCTGAACTAATTACCAGTTGCAGTGTGCACAGAGCAAGGCCTCGCTCCCTTTCATTTCCTGCTCCTGTCCCAGTCTGCAATGAGACTGTGGCTAAGAGAAAAGAGCGCCGGGAAAGGGAGCACTATTTGCTCACCCCCACCCCGCGAGCCTTTAGATAATTGATTCATAGACTCCCCATTAGCAAGTCGAGGTCACCTCTTTCATCCAGTCTGCAGTTCCAAAACGAATGCCTTTTATCCAAAGGAAACTGGGGAGGGGAGCCAGCACCCCTCTTTCAGAACAAATTAGCTTAAAAGTCTTCTGACTAGCTTTCTGCGGGATCCTTCTCAATCCTTCCACCCACTCAAAACTCTTTGTGGCCCAACTAGTTTCAATCTTACTAATTCACAATCTCACGTGCTCTTGGATGGAACGAAGACTACTAAGGCCAGCTCCCGCTAGAGGTCCTCTCTGGCTGTCAATCCTTCATCCCTGGGGAATTCTCCCAGGAACGCTTCTCAACTGCATGCAGAGCCCCAAAGTTTGACATTTATCTTCCTCTTTTCCCTGTATAAATATTGTGCATGTAACTCTAACTTCCCGTTGGAAGGCAGGAAGTTCTCGCCTTCCTTACCTTCCACCTTCCAAAGCAGAATGTCTGTGTTCCACGTTTTACACTGGGTGACCTTCTGAATAGACGTTAGACTTTTTAACTCTAGAAGTTCCTATGTAGAATCTCGCAATCCTGCACACAAGGCCACATGTAAGATGATAAATCACTGTTCATCTTTGAGTCTATTCTGACCAAACTCGCCCACTCAGATGAAATCTTTGTTACTTTCACAGCATTTATAAAATCCCAACTCTTTCTCCTGATTTGCTTTCCTTCACACACACCTTTGGAAAGGTCCCAACGCTTTGCAAGTAATGGGCCTGTCTGACATGAAAGATGCCAGGTAGCGGCCATATGGCCTTTTTTTTTTCTTAGAAGCTTAATGACAACTCTAAAAATAACAAAGAGCATATGATGCCATCTTGAAAGATGGCTCATACATTTGAACAAATTCATCTGAGTCCAAAGGGCCAGTGACTGTTTACAGAAAGGAAGGAAAGTATCAAAATGAACCAAAGAACATTTTCCACCAAGCTCTTGGTGGACATTTTGTACTGACAAAGAGAGGGTCTGCTTAGAAAGGGTTCACATCTGTGCCCACCCTACTCCCTGCATCATGAGGGCCCATGGGAAAACACCTTTTTCCCTTTGGCTTTGTGTCCAGAGCACTTTGATGCAGATGGGCTAGCAGGAACATTTATCTCTTTACTCTAAGAAGTAAGTCCTCACACACACAGAGGGATACATTCTAGAACCTTCCATCAATTCAGCCATACACCCTGAATGTCCCCTAAGATTTGGTCTCTACAGAGTCTCGGATGATAAAAGATCCCCCGACTTTTACTTGAAGGAGGGGAAAGTCAGTCAGAACAAATTTCACCCGATCCCTGGAGAACCCTCTCCATGGAGCCTCGTTTGTCAAGGATGTTCAAGGGGTGAAACTTCCCTAGCATGAATGGGCGTGGAAGACACTGCCTTGTCCCAGGCCCAGGTCCACTTGAACAGTTCAGGACAGTGTCTTTGGGCCCTAGGCACTGCTCTGGGCACACCTTCCATTCCTCCTTGATGGCCAGAGCCAATATTCCTCCAGGCCTAGATCCCACCCTTGGGTTGACCCTCACTGGCAAATGGCACCGGTGGTGTAGGATAGGGAAGGTAGAACCGGAAGCGAGGGGGCTTCATCTGAGAACCACTGCTGCCTCCCGCACCTGGCATGGACACTGCCCCTCAGCAGGATTTCCTGCCTTCACCTCCAGCCTCCCAAGATGAGGCCAGCTTGCATTCCCTGCACATTTTTTCACATCCTATTCGGAACACCTGTGCCTCCTGTGAGCTCCGAACAGACCCTAATGTTGTCCAGGCTTCTGAAACCAGAAGGCCAGTCCACAGCCCCTCGTGCCCTGTGGAGAGAAGCTTGGAGAAGCTTGGAAAGACATGCTGACCCATCCCCCCCATCCACGTGAGCCACCATTTCACAGCATCTAATTTTAGATATTGACTTTTCTATGGAACTAAACATTGATGATGAAAAAAGGGACCTTTTTCAGTGAAAAGATGGGAAATATGAAGCTTATGTGAAGAGTAATTCAGCACGTTGTCCATCTTGCAGATTCGCTGCCATGTATAGTCTCTTTCTTTTACTTTATGGCACATTCTCCACCAGAATTCTCCAGCAGAATCTTAACATTGTGAGCAATAGCACAGCGGGTAGGGCGTTTGCCTTGCATGCAGCCAAAATGACCGACCTGAGTTCGATTCCTCCACCCCTCTCGGAGAGCCCAGCAAGCTACCTAGAGTATCTCGCCCACATGGCAAAGCCTGGCAAGCTACCTGTGATGTATTCAATATACCAAACATAGTAACAATTGTCACAATGGAGACGTTACTGGTCCTGCTCAAGCAAATTGATGAACAATGGGAGGATAGTGACAGTGAATCTCCACCATGGGAATTCACCCACAGCTCAAGCTGAAATCTAGGCTTTTCCCCCACTGGAGAAGCTCATGTTCTCTCTTGAGATATCTTGAGATATCTCTATCTCCCTATATACATATGAGTATATATGTATATATATATGTGTGTGTATACACATACATACATACAAGTGTGTATGTATATGTACACACACATATATAGATTCTGCTAAATAAATTTCTCTATAACAATTTTATTTTACGAAAGGGAGAGAGAAGAAAATTCTTGGAGAAGCCCACTAAACACGTGACTCTCACCTTGCAAGACCAGGGTCCACCCACTGCCAGACCTAAGTGGAGGCATTCATAACACCATGCACATCTGTCCGTTTCTCCATCATCTACCTACTCACCCATCTAATGTCTCCTGTGTTTCTGTCCTGGAAGGATTCTAGATGATGCCTCAGCATCAACTGAACACTTTGTACACATCATAGAGAAGGTCTGCAGGGTTTAATAGAGCAATTTCTGTCACCTCTTTGCTTTTAAAATGCCTCACAAGAGGTAAGGCACTAGGCCTAACTAATTATGTGCGCTTCACTGCCAATAGTGTTCAACCCAAAATGAGCACTCAGTACATCTCTCATTCCTGGTATTGAGCAATCAGTGATTAGATGGACAGATGCATAAATTTTTACCAAGCACAAGCAGCAACATGGCATCCAGCTTAAAATATGTAATCTACATATCATTAAATGTGCAACCTCGGCCAAGATCTTTTGCCTCTAAACTGAAGGTTCTGCACCAAGAAAAAGAGCATAATCATTGTGCCTACTTCTTGGGGTCATTAGAGTTCAGATGAAGATTCGAGAGAGATGATACAGACATAGTGTAAGGTAGCTGGCACATATCAAGCATTCCAATAAACACTAGCTATTATCAGGAGCAAGTTTCACTGGACTTGAATGGCCCCAAACATGCTCAGATTATGACTCTAATGAGTGGAATGCAATCTCTCTTCAATGACTCAGAGAGCACAAAAGTGCTTCCGCAGGTCCTTTGAGCTAGAAATTGGGTCTCCAGTTCATTAGCCAGAATGGCAACTAGCAGGGTGCCCTGGTTGTCCTAACTCATGCCCTCACTCACACAATGGAAGCTGGCTAGGAGAGGCTGGTGGCTGGGCCACATGGCAGCCCTCCAGATGGAATTGTTATTCGGGGTAGGATTACAAGATTAGTTGAGAGGAGCACAAAGTCAATGAAATCATACATTTGACACGAAAAAGAAACGGATAGAGCTGCTTATGAAATGTTTGCTCCAGACAGGAAATGCAGACTGGAGGTGAAATTCTGACAAGAGACAAATGAACAATTATCAATGATAATTAACATGGCCAGAGGACACCCTGGTGGGCAGCCTCTGGCACCCATGCTAAGTCCAGTTTTATTTAACACATGAGTTAATGATCTAGAAGAGAGATAAACAGAAGACTAAAGAGAGAAGCTGAAGTGGACATCTGTTGACTTTGCCTGCCAGGCACCTGGTCTCCAGTTGGCGGTAACAAGAACTAAGTTGTGCTTTGAGAGAAAACCCACAGGGTCAGACTCCACCGGACTATGCATCAAAGTGTTCCATGCTCAACTTCCAAGACTTCCTTTCCTTGGAATATAAAACTAAGTATAGTATCACAAGAACTTTAGGAAACAGAGATCTCCACTATAGTTTATTTTAATGGAATGTTGCAGGGATATTCTAGAGACAAAAACATTTGTTCAATGACTGCTTACCCATCCCTCCACCAGTGCCCATTCTCTTCCACCAATGTTCGATCATAAGTTCATAAGTTTGTAACTGTACCTCATGGTGATTCACTAATAAAAAATTTTAAAAATATATTTGTGTATTCCTTCAAGTTAGATCCTTAGAAGTGCCAGAACTTTCCTCATCAGATCTAATATTCTTTCCCCTTAAATGAGTAAATGCCACTTTTTTGGGAAGAACATTCAGTCAACCCCATTAGTAGACACAACTTCTGTGAGACTTGGAGAATGTATCCTCTTTGTCTGACCCTTCAACTATATTCAAAATTCTTCTCAGACCTAAACAAAAAGAAACACCACTAGAGATAAGAAAAAAATTTTAAGTCACAGTGTTTTGATTTGGCTTGAAAAATTTACATTGATATTTTTCTGGAGAAATGAGAAGATTCTAATATTCACACAACATCACTATGAAATAACCTTAGAAGTAAGGTCAAGGCAGAAAATCAGACATGAGATTACAACAAGATGAGGCACTTTTAAATGCCATTAAAGTTCCATATTGCACAGAGTTCAATACATCAGACATTATCAGAGTACAATCATGGTAAGTGACCTCTATGGTACATTGTCTGAGTTATTAGGTGCATTCTTTCTCTAAAGAGAGAGTAGGGAGAGGATAAAGTCCATGTACTTTGGAGATATGTAATAAAGATGAACCAGGCTCTCTGGGGTAAAGGGACGAATGTTAAAGACACACTTGGTATTCTAACAGTCTTTTTCCTGGGTAGAGAACATGGAAGAAGGCCATCATCGTTGTTTAAAGACAAAACCCACTTAAATGCCATACTGTCTGATCACAAAGAACTCAGATACTCTATGTTCTAAACAGCAAATGCATATTAAGGATGAGGCTTCCAAACTTCAGTCCAATTGGCTGTTTTCTGTCACCCAAGAAATACCCTACACAGTCTCCAAGAAAATTCATTACACTGCTTTGGAACCAGGAGAAGCAGCACCCTTTTATAAACAAAGACCGTTTCCCGCCCCCCCCCCCCCACCCCCAAGGAAGATTTTAGAAGGGATCAAGGAATATTTTTGAATACTGGGAGACTCAGCATTTATTTCCTAGCCCATAAGGAATGACGAATCCAAGCTCCATTGTCTTTTCCACCCAGGATCACTGGACAACGTTTTCAGTGCCACAAACTCATTGATGGTTTAGAGGGATCTAAGGTTTGCACTGAACAGCACAGAAGTATGTAATATGTAATATGTAGGATATGTAGGATATGACACCTAGTCTTGTATCAGTCAAGGTCCCCACAGAAAACAAAGGGCAACTCTGAATGAGAAGACGAAGGAGAGATTAACAAAGACTATTTAGAAGGTGTGGGCAGAGTCAGGTAAACCAATAAAGGGGTGCTAAAACACTTGTGTCTGGCCCTGGTCGAAGTTGTTACTAGGCCTGGATCCTTGCAAAGGCAAGATAAGTCACTAATCATGAAATATTCCAGGGGACATTTCTCAGAGTGGAGCCACTCAGAGGAACTGTGACTTTTGGAAAAGGAAGGTAGCAAGTGAACTGACCCAGAGCACAGAAGGGACAGAGGAAATGGGGACAGTCATCTAATCTTACTCTGCGCTCCTGATGCCCTCTCTTGCCATATCTCTCATGACCGGTTCTGCCCATTTCTAAGTGATGAGATGAAAGCAGAGTGAAAAGAGAAGAGAGGGCAGAGGGTAGATCTATATTCTTCTCGATACCTGCATCTCTCATGACCAAGTCAGGAGCTGCAGGAAAAGTCTCCTTCTCCCCTTGTTTCATGGGCAGGAAGAGTAACCAAAACAAAATCAGGACAGATTAGCAAAGAAAAAAATCAATTTCATAACACACCAATAGACTTTACAAATTCCACAGTAAAATGGAGTGAAGCAAGGATTTTAATATCCTGTCAAGAAACCTGGGTATCGAAACAACAGGGGGAGACTTCCAAAGATTGGGAGGGAAGGACCCCATCTTTTTTTGTTCAGAAGAAGAGGACATGACAAGCCTATACCTGGTTGAGGTCGTTCCAGCCACATTCCTCTAAGTCACACAAAGGGGAAGCAATCTGGACTCTTCCGCTGCAAACGGAGCCAAGGACTGGATAAGAGCTTCTTTCTCAGCCTCAAGGGCTTTTGCTGATCTTCACTTAAATGACCCTTATTTAAGGCACAGTTTCTCCCAGAGCCCACAAGGACATGATTGATCTTTAGCTGCTCATACCAAGATGATGAGCCCTAGAAAAGGCCACTCTGAGAAAAGTCCAAGGAACTTTTGGAAAAACTAATCCCACCACAAGATCTCACATCTTCTGCCAAGGATGTTCAAAGTTTTAACTAATCAATTTTCACCTAAGGTCTTCTTATTCTCTCCAAATGTTAATCAATGCCTTTCTTAATTTCATTATAAAATTTGGAATTAGGGCCAGAAAGGAAATAGAGACAGAATGATTTCTCTCATATGAAAGACCCAAAGCAAGGTCACAACAAAGGGCCAAAGGTAACATGATGGGAGAACTCATCCACATTACTGAGCACTGTGTGTGTGTGTATGTGTCGGTGTCCGTCTGTGACTGTGGTGGGGTGGGGGATCGGAAAGGGGCATTGGGGTTCTTGGAAGAGGGAGATGAGCACACTGGCGATGGGTGTGCTGTTAGAATTATGTACATGAGAAACCATCATGAACAGTATTGTAAATCACAGAACCTCAATAAAAGAAAAATAAAATTCACAGTTAAGATTCAGAAGTGCTATTTCCTTATTTTCCCCTGTCCAGACGTGGACATGGACTGTCACTGTGCTCTTGTTGTTCATCAATTTTGCTCGAGCAGGCCCAGTAGCATTGTGAGACTTGTTACTGTGTTTGGCATATCAAATATGTCACGGTTAGCTTGCCAGGCTTTTGCCATGTGGGCAAGATACTCTCAGTAGCTTCCCGAGCTCTCTGAGAGGGGCAGAGGAATTGAACTCGGGTTGGTCATGTTGGCTGCATGCAAGGCAAACGCCCTACCCGCTGTGCTATCGCTCCAGCCCCTGGAATTGGACATAGAGAAAAAAAAAATTCCTTCAGACCATAATCACAAAGGAAAAGCGAAGATGGTGAAAGGAATGTTAACTCCTGAACTTGCGGAGCCCACCCCTATACCACCACAATACTGCAAAAGAAAAAGACAGCTTTGACATAACTACTAGTGAAGGCCAAAATTCAGGTATGTCCCGCACTCAAATGTTTGTGGTTTTGGGGGATAGAAACCATGACTGGCAGTACCCAAGGACTACCCCTGGCTCTGTGTTCAGGGGTCACTTCCTGCAGTGCTCAGGGGTCCTGTGGTGCTAGGGATCAAGCTAGGACCTCCTAGACACAAAGTGTACATTCCTGTCCTTTGAGCTCTGTCCTGCACTCTCCAGTATTTTTGAAATCTGCAACAGCATTGCTGCCTTTGTTTCCCTGGCTCCACCCTCGGCAGTAGCCCTCAGTCCCTCTCATTGTTGACATGAACTCCTTGCAAGACCTTGGGGGTGACTGGATCCATCCAGGGCCTTGATCTCCTAAAGGCCCTTGCACGCCTGCAATGCATGATGGAGCAAAACTCACAGGTGGATATTAGGGGGTAATTTAGGACGGTGTCAGATAAGGCTCTAACAAAATGAGATCTGTTATGTCATGAAAGAGAAGAAAGTAGGACGACTGTCATTTCTGAGCTGTTGGCTGACACTCTTCAAAGCTCGGCTTCCTTTTCTGATTCCCACCACCATTTTGGAAAGGCAGGTGTGCCCGGTTCTGCAGAGCACATTGGGGCGGCTCCCACTCTCTCTCCGCTCTGGCAGTGGCAGGAGGAAAAGCCTGCTGAGTCCCTGCCCTCCACCACAAGCTCAGGCTTTTAGAAAAATACCCCCAAACTACCTGCATTTCCCTGCAGACTGAAAAACTCAGGCAACCCAACAGTCCTTTTGCTCCACCTTTCATTCCAGACTGTTAAAATGCAAGGCTTCTAAAACAATTTTCAGAGCTATTAAAGCTATTAATAGTGAGGTTTTGATGAGTTATTTCAAAGTCAGCACTAATGACCTGTTGATGATTCTAATGGGTCTTGCCAGTAAGTACTGTGAATGACCTATTGTTAAAAACACAGAATGACTGGCTTTTACATTAATCCATTAACTCTTCTTTTCTCATTATTCTTTCCCAGATGAAAATATTTTCTTTCTTTCAATTTGAAGGGTTCACCGATAAAGAAAATGGAGGTGCACACAAAAAAGAAGTCATCTTAGTGCCCAAGGATCAGAGGAGACAAAGAGGCAAGAATTAGCCAAGATGTGAGCTCCATTAGCAAGAAGCAATGATTTAGGCAGAACATAGATACAGGCAGAAAACGCAGACCAGAGCAGGAGTCTGAGTGCAAACTCGGAATGCCAAAAAAACAGGAAGCACGGAAGATGAAATGACTGAGTCGGGGAAGTGTGTGGGTCTCACGTTTGCAAGGAGCTAGAGCAACACCTTTCCCAGAATTTCCCACAAGAAACCACATGCAACCCTGGATTGCCAAGATAACTTCTGGGATCATCTCTCTTATTCTGGAGCTTGCTTAACGCCCAGGATGAGGATCAGGATCTTGGTTGGTGGGTGTATCTTAAGCTTCCTTTCACCCCTCAACCACGTACCTAACTCTTTCTTCCCCAGCAGCAAAAACAGCAGTTTCCTTGACTATTTCTCCTTTAGTTGGCAGCCCATGCCCAGAGCACCTTGTACCAGGGACCATTGCCCATTTAGGGACAGCAGGAAAGCATCTGCAACATCTGAAGCATTAGAATCAAAGCTGGTTTGTAGCAACTGGACAGTCAAGAACATCAGCTCACACCTGGCTCTCTACCTGCTCGTTCACAAAAGACAAACTTGTATAGAAAGCATTGAAGGATTTGTTGATTTGTATGGAAATTCCTGAACATAGCTCCATGGTCGAGAGCCGCCCGATGAGAGATAAAACAAGACAGAAGAACAAAGTGAAAGAAGACCACCAGGCATCTTCACCTGACAGAGGATACTGAAAACGTTTCCTGAAAGAGATCACAAAACTGGCAGAAAGGCAAGATATGTTCATGATCCAAGACTTCCTTTATATAGGCATGGTGGAAGTTTAACTCTTTCGAAACATGTCATCAGATTTTTTCCTTCTCACAGCAGAATGTTCCTGAAGGGTAAGAAAGCTTTGAGGCAAACCACGAGAGCAGGGTTAATTTGCTTCCTCAAGGAAATCTAGAAATAAAGCCATCTATTATTTTCTATAAAGTGACAGTAAATATTTTACAGTTGGTGTGCCACATGGTCTCTATCTTTGTCCCAGCTATTCAGTTTTCCCATACATTGTAAAAGTACCTGTAATTAGGAAATACATAGGCAAATGAATGAGCCAGTGTTCCAACAAAATTTTATGGACAATTCATAAACAAATAAGTATGGCAGTGTTCCAATAAAACTTTATTGATACTATGTAAAGAAATGGATGTGGCAGTGTTCCAATAAAACTTTATTGGCAACATGTAAGTAAATGAATGGAGCAGTATTCCAATAAAACTTTTATTCACAGCAAGCAGGTTTAGCCTGCAGGTTGCAGTCTGTCAATCCTTGTTCTGTAAGTAGAATTGATGATATTCCTGCAAGAAAATGACCACATCCAGCTGAATTTTATACCAGCTCTGAAAAAGGATGCTGTGGAGAATTGTAATTTATTGAGATGACTTCTGCAGGAAAATTAAGTTGGAAATAATGAATATAAGCTTATAGACATTTCTAGAAAGGAAATGTGATTCAAAAGAGATACACTGCTCAAAGTGATTTAATTCTGGATATATAATAGCTAATAATCCTACTGAAGAAGAAATTTCAAGAGGCATATGGGTCCCCTGAAAGTTTTGTGCTTAAATCAGATTGTATACCAAAATGTAGAGACTCTATATATTCATAATCCATATATATATATTAAGGACAGCTATAAAAACATAAGGGCAAACTTGTAAAAGAGAGGACCAACACTTAGGAAAAAATGGCAGACTTGTTCAAAGTTGAGTTCAAGAGAAGGTGACTCAGGAAGTGACAAAAACAGCTTTGTCTGATGATGGAAAGTTGAAAGACGACAGAAAACAGAGCACTCAACTTTTATCTTGCTTTACATCTCTCCTACCAAGGAGAATGATCTTCTGATGAAAGGAGGAAGACACTCATGGTTGAGATGAAACTGACCTTACACAGGAAAGGAAATAGCTAAGAAAGAGCTGGAACAAGTGCAATAACAATAGTCCCAGAACAATGGTACTGGATGCTGGTGTTGATTGAGTGTTATGTTAAACACTTGAGATGCATTAGCTAATTCAATCCCCACAAAAGCATTATATACACTATATATTACTTATTACTACCTTTCATGCTTTATAGATAAATAATGTAAGGGTAGGAAACGTATCCTAAATACAGAGCTCAATCTTGAGTTCAAATCTATCTATCAATAAAGTCTTACTTTTTTTTATTAGTGAAACTCCATGTAGTACAGTTGTTGACCTTACAAATTTTTGTGCTTGGGTTTCAGTTATACAATGATTGAGTACCCATCCCTCCACCGGTGTCCATTCCCCACCTCCAATGCTCCCAGCATCCCTCCCACCCCCGTCACCCCCCCAATCCTACCCTACCCCTTAAAGTCTTACTTTTAAATACATTAAAATAATCTGAAGATTTGTTTGTTTGCAGTGCCAGGGGCTGAACTTAAGGCCTCACACAGCCAAGGCAAGTCTGCTGCCACCGACTTGACTACCTACCTGGAAATCAATAACCTGAGGACTTGTTCAGGAGTCACTGTCCCTATTTCACATAATGAACAGCCCTCTTAATTGAAGACTGACCTATGTTCTCATTTTTAAGACAAACAGAAACCAGTGATGACTAAAAAAACATGACATTTCTAGCTTGCACTGATTCACTGCAAAGTTCAGATTGTTGGATGAATGGTGTGGTTGCTTAAAAAAGAAAGAAAGAAAGAAAGAAAGAAAGAAAGAAAGAAAGAAAGAAAGAAAGAAAGAAAGAAAAAGACCAAGTTACGATCAGGAATTAGCCTGGTTACCCACTGGTCCATCTCTGCCCTTGTCCAACCCATAAAACAATGTTCTGACATCTGAGAATGTCCCCACACCATGGTCCCTATTGAGAAAGCCAGGTCCCATGGCATACCCCAGAAGGGGTCTCCCTGACTTGCTGTGCTTTACTTGGTGTTTTGATGCTAGGCTCCAACAAAGCAGAACCCAAAGGGCCATGGGTTTCCTTTACTTCCGGGGTCATGTGCACAGTTCCCCATTTCCATGTATCAGCGGTTAGAACCCTAATCCTGCTAGTAATAAGAAGTCAAGAAACCTAGGCTAAGCTGCTTAGCTTCTTCAAGGATCAGTCTCAAACTGATAGCTCCTGGGTCTCAAGAGGTTATAGTGATGGATGAGCACACTGAGAGAGAGAGAAAATATAAAGCACTCTAACACCACCAGATGCAAAAGATGTATCAATTATTATAAATTATTAGCTACCTTGTTTTCAAAGAGAATCCGTGGAATGCTGTGGAATAAAAAGGCTTTGGTCTGTCTATGACTTACACTTGGTCACAGTAATTTATAATTTATACCCTCCCATTTTCACAAACTAAGGGAAGCCAGTAAGACGTTCATTAATGACGTGAATGAAGCCATAGAATCTGTTTACAAAAGAATGACATCAATCCTCGAGTGACAGACTTTGGATCCAAAATAGAGCCGGCCTAGCCAAATCAAAAAAGATGAAGTGCAAAAGTGAGCAACCATCAGATCTAGCCCTCGGATTGAAAAGAAAAGCCTCTCTCATAAAGGGAAACAGAAGTTGCTTTAGATTTAGAGCTCTTAGATGATAACTTAATATCAATCACAAGTTCAATATGGTTGTCAAAAAAAGAAAAGTGACCCTTCTTAGGTTGCCATAATAGACACAAAGTGCTTAGTATAAAGGGAATCCTTCACTGATCTATTATTTAGGGCAAACTGTATCCAGGGCCACCTTCATGCCCACGTGTTACCTAGAAACACTTGAGTTCTTTTAGAGGCAGTTTGACTGGAAAGAACTGTCTTTAATTTAAAAATCAGGGGCCTGGGATATAGCTCAGTGGTAGACTACATGCTTTATGGGGCCTGGAACTCAGTTGCCAGAAAAGGCAATTAAAAATCTGAAAAGTGGAGCTGGAGCAATAGCACAGCGAGCAGGACATTTGCCTTGCTTGTGGCCAAACTGGGTTCGATTCCCAGAATCCCATATAGTCCCCCAAGCACGACCAGGAATAATTCCTGAGTGCAGAACCAGGAGTAACCCCTGCACATCACAAGGTGGAATCCAAAAAAGCAAAAAAAAAATCTGAAAAGTCCATCCTATTAGGAATGGTTGGAAAAACCACATGGACATTGTGAACAAGAAAAGGTGAGGGCCATGGTGATGCCCTCTTAATGCCCACTGAACAGTACTGCCTCCATCCAATTCTCTCATTAATACTCCATCAAAACAGCTTGTGTTCAGGGCCCCAAAAAGATCATCCAGAGATTTCGCTATCACCAAATGCAATGATAGAGTCTCTACCCTGTCCTATTTCTCATCTGAAGAGCAGAGCTGACTAACCCTTTTATGCCGAGTTTCAGATCCCCAAGTGCAGACAGACCAAGTCCACACATGATAATGCAAAAGCAAAGAAACTTTAATACTAGCACAAGCCAGCGCTAGCTCGAGCTAGGGTCCAAGTCTCACCCAACACAGTGGAGTCTTGACAAGGACCCCAATTCCAAATCACAAGCAGCTTATATAGGGTTCAGAGTTAAGAAGCAATTTATATACTGGTCTATTTTTAGCATTGGCCCTATTACAATGGTACTCAGCAATTAGGCAATGGTTAGCAACAGTTTCTAAGGAGGGTACAGTGACCCCTCATGACCAACTAGACCCAAATGCCCAATTCCTTATTTCGGGAAATTACTCAACTGGGAATTTAACAGAAACTGCAAGTACTGCCTTGGGGAAACAGAAACTGAGGCTTAGTTGAGACTTAACGTTAGTTGCAGCATGTCATGGCATCGCTTTCGCCCTCACAACCCCTTCTTGACAATTCCAATAATCCTGCAGCTTCCTGGCTTCCTCCTCCTCGGTGGCCAGTGTAGGCTATCTCCTCTCAGAGGGGAGCTCTCTGGGGCTGCCCACCTGACTGTGCTTCTTGGCTCTCGGGGCCTCTTCCATAAGTGATCACATCCAAATTTATAGCTTCAAATGTTATCTCTATGCTGACAGCTCCCAAATTTATATCTCTAGTCCCAACCTCTTCCAACCTCCAGACTCAAATAAATTTCTAAGTCAAAAATCCTCAAACGACTTCTCAAAAAATTAAAAATAGAACTATCATATGATCCAGCGTTTCTACTCCCTGGCATCTATCCTAAGAACACAGAAACACTAATTTGAAAATATACTTGCACACCTATGTTCACTGCAGCACTATTTACAATAACCGAGGTCTCAACTTGAAAACATAACACAACTCATTTGGGCCCAACAACAGATGCATGAATAAAGAAATTGTGGTCAAAATAAACAATATAATAAAAATCAACTCTAAAACATGCACAAACGCACTGGGTGGGGTGGAGGGAGTTTTGGACCACAATCAGCTGTGCTCAGGACTTACTTCTGGCTCTGAACTCAAAGGTCATTCTTGGCAGTGCTCCAAGGACTGGGATGCCAGGAATTCAACTGGGGATTGAACCAGGGTCAGCCACATGCAAAGCAAATGCCCCTTCATCCCCTATAACAAAAGATATAGCTTTACCTTTTGTTTCAACTTGGCACTAGAGAGGGTCATAATAAGTAAAATAAGTCAGAGAAAGGACAAATGCTAGGTGATCTCACTCACCTGCATTATATAAAGAAACAAAGAAAGAGACTGGATAATGGTGAGTGAAAACCAACCCTTGGGGGGGCCAGAGCAATAGCACAGCCGATAGGGCATTTGGCTTGCACCAGGCTGACCCTGGTTCAATTCCCAGCATTCCATATGGTCCCCCTGAGCAAAGCCAGAGGTAATTCCTGAGTTCAGAGCCAGGAGTAACTCCTGTGCATTGCTGGGTGTGACCCATAAAAGAAAAAAAAAGAAAAAAAACCGTGGACCCTGACAACAGAACCGAGGTTACCAAGGGGGAGAGGAGAGTGTGGAGGGATTGAAAGAATTTGGGGATCTCCAGGGCAACACCCAGTGATGCTCAGGGGAAACATCTGGTACCACGGATCAAACTGGGGTTGGTTGCACACAAGGCATGTGCCTTAACCTCTGCACTATCTTTCCAGTCCCTGATAGACTATGATGACCTCACCGAGTTGTGATTTTCTTTACAAGCACTTAAGGATAGTTGCAATGAACCTGAGGACAAGTACACATGGGAAGCTCTGCGGGGCTTTGCATCCAGAGAGAATGAAGCTGTGCATCACCGAACATCCTAGGTGACCACCGCTGACTTCTCAGTGGGACAGAGAAAGGAGCAGGAGAGTGAGCACCAAGGTGTCCAGGAGTCTGGAGGAGAGGAGGCCAGCTATAATCAAGAGCAGCGTCAGAAACCTGGCGGCAGAGGTGCCGAGTTGCAAGTGATAAATAGGCACGTGGGCGCAGAGGAAGTAAAGGCAGACAAGAGAGCCATTTCTTGGTGGATGTGAAGAAGAAAACTGATGGCTCCAGAGGCCAGATCAAGGGTTGGGAATGTTTTCACAAGGACATTTGGATCGTGCCATATTGATTTTGATACAGAGAGTAAGAAGGCTGCATTTAAGGACTGAAGAGACAGTACAGGAAGTAAGGCACTCGCCTTACATGCAGCTGACATAGGTCCAATCCCCAATAATATTCACGATCCCTTGAGTACTTCCAGGGATTAGTGACTCATGACCAGAGAGTCAGGAACGGTCCCTGAGAATCATGGGGTGTGACCCCAAGCTCCTCCCCTAAAACAGGAGACTAATCTGGGACAGAGAGAGAGGGGGGGGGGAGAGGGAGAGGGGGAAAGGGAGAGGGGGAGAGGGAGAGAGAGAGAGAGAGAGAGAGAGAGAGAGAGAGAGAGAGAGAGAGAGAGAGAGAAGAGAGAACACACTTGCCTTGCACACAGCAGACCCTGGTTCAGGATCCCTGGCACTACCTAGGATCCCCTAAGCACTGCCAGGAGTGATCCCTGAGTGCAGAAGTAAGCCAGATGTGGACCATAAAACAATAACATAGATAAAACAAAACAACTTGGTTGGTTGTTCTGTTTGGTTGGTACTCCAGACTAATCTTTTGTTTGATCTCCAAAGAGGCTTTAGGACTATGTGCATTTGTGTGTGTTTGTATGTCTACATCAGTATCTGTGTGTGTGCATGTGCCTGTACCTGTGTGTCCAGGTAAGCATGTGTCTGGACATGCGTCTGTGTGTCTGTGTGTGTAAGTTGACGTACATGTTCTCATGTGGGTACAGCCACGGCTCCTGCAGGGCAGCACCCTTCAGTGAGAGTACAGCTCTCACTGTCCCCATGCCCCTGTTCCCCTGCCCTTCTTCCTGCTGCCAGGGGCTGTTGCTGCTCCTTGGACAGTAGGTTCCTCTTCAGTTCATGTCGAGTCCAGGTTTTCTTCCCACACCTGTCAGTAGCTCCTGTATATTTAGAACCCTCTTGTTCTAAACCCTTCATGACCACTATGGTCTTCCTGTGTGATCTGAGTTAGGAAATACTCCATAGGCCTGAGATGTACTCCCTTCCCTTCCCTGGGGCAGGGCCTTCTACCTACTCCAGGTCCTGTCAAAGCCCCACACCTCCTGGATTGGTCTCCTCTCAAACTCCAAGACCAGAGCATTAACTCACCATCAATCTGGTTTTGTTTCCAGCCAATTACCCATAGAATCGCCATGACCCTAGGCTTCCACCTGATACAGTGCCACCTGATACCCTGCCATGTATATAGAATTTATAATTCTCTCCTAATCCTGCCCTCCACCTATCCAGCTTCCCAGATGCTCCGGCACCCATGCCCCGGTGTGCCTCTGCTGAAAGGAGACACATTTAGCCAGTCAGCGCCGGCTGAGAAATGGTGCCTGGTTCCACAGAGGAACTGGAAAGGAAATCTAGGAAGCAAGGTAGAAGGCTGGCCCACAGGAAGAGCTGGACATTAAGTGCCCAAGGGAAGGCTACAGGTGTGAGGCCGCATTAACTCTGTGCCACGTCCTTCTGGCTGGAGGGGACAGAGCTACCTGTCCTGGGAAAGGAGGCGTTGCTGATGTAAGCTGACAGAATGAGGTTCACCCTGCCCAAAAGCACATGGGCTGGGAAAGGCAATGGCGGAGATCCACCTCCTTTTTTCAGACCTTCCTTGAACCCCCTCATTTCGTCCTAGGCACCAATCACCACACACTGCTGGGGTCTCCTGAAACATCTGTGACCCCCGACCCCCTAACCCCCCTGCAAGAGAGCTTGAACACCACAACTCTTCCTGTGGCCTTCCCATGGCACCCGGCATGGTGCCATGCATACTCAGTCTTTCCTCCCTTCCTTCTCCCACAGACTCAAATTCTAAAGTACCTTGGCTCAATTTCCCAGCCAACTGCTTCCACTTATATTGCTTCCCTAAAAGTCAAAGACTGCAGAACAGCTAAATTGCCTCCAGTTACGTGCCACTGTCTCTCTTGCTCTTGGAAAACTATTTGGAAACTGGGTTAGAGAGTGTAGCTTTCATATCTGATATTGCTCTCGCAATAATTCTTAAGGCTTGCTACCACAGGCATTATTATTTCCATCTAAGACAATTATCAAGGCTCACAAAGATCAATCGACCTAAGACTCTAGGAATCTTAAGTGATTTGAACTTGCATTAGGATCCAGATTTCTGTCTGCTATCCTAGACATGCTTCGTATTAGCTTGTCTCTCCACAACAGTCCTGTACCAAGTCAAGATCTCTTGTCTCCACCTTCCACCAAATGAAAGCCATAGGGAGAGATCCAGGGATCTGGTAAGGATGAAGAGCTACATCCCAATGCACATGGCTGAGTCCTGAGTCTTGGTTTGCATTTGCTGTGATGCGCACCAGCTATAGAAGCGAGCTCTCAGTTCTGATGAAAGCAGAGCATCCCATGCGTGATCTACCAACTGGTACTCACACAACCCCAGTCCCTGGTCATCTATCAAGGCAGCTGCAGACAGTGGCCTGAAAATAGCATCTTCTCTGGGACTCTCCAATGTCTCCATCTAAAAATTCCAAACACATGCAGTGGTTTGATATCTTATTTGTCCTACGCTTGCCTCACCTCAGTAGATTAAAAATGCTTGTTCCAATCTAACCTCAAGATTTCTAAGGAAAGAACACCTAGGAAGACCTAGGATCCTAGAATAAATGTGATGGATGTTACAGACAATCCGTAGAGAAATGAAAATATAAGATAAAGTTTGGGCTTTTCAAGAGTGGTGACTGAGTGTGTTTGGTTCTGCCTCACCTGTTAAAAATCTCAGAGTAAGAAATCAGAGTTATCTCTAATATAAAAATCTTGATAAAAGCAGTAGTAATGGTTATAAAGAAATAGAAATCAGTCAAATTGTCTTGATTTCTTGACTACTTACCAACTACAAGATGTAGTATGGTGACGCCTTCATTTGAGAGTCCCTCATTTAAAAAATTGTGATGATTATAGCCTGGCAAACTACCCGTGATGTATTCAATATGCCAAACACAGTAACAACAAGTCTCATGATGGAGACATTACTGGGCCCGCTCGAGCAAATCGATGAACAACGGGAGGACTGTGACTGTGACTGACTGATTATATAGTAGCTATTTTGTGACCCCATGGTGAAAATGTCAAAAGATGATACAGGTAAAATTTAGAGATAACAACTCTGTCTATGGGATATAGTCATTGACTCTTATCATTATTAATATGGATAAATGTGAAGTTGAGGAGTTTTTCCTTTTACAAAGATGGAAAACCTAGTATCTGACTATTGGAAACAAATATACAACTGGGGAAAATGCAGAAGACAACTGTTTTCAGGTAGACAATTAACAACTGTAGGACTACTATTGCTGAAAGAATAGAAACCCATGAGATAAACCTGTGATCACCCTGGCTCTTTGCCTGAAGACAATTTCCTGATGAGTTCAGAGAGCTGAAATCCAAGCATAACATAGTGGTCACACTACACCGAGGAGGCAGGGGTCAGAGATCCTGGCAGCTAAAGACAGCTGACTCTGCCATGTAGAACAAGAGAGAGAGATGTGCAGACAGCAATACACATACTCAAAACTGGGATCCTTTATGAATCTGGCTGCCAGTTAGGTGTGGATCTCAGGGACTTTTTAGATAGAAGGTAACACAGGGATAAAAGTAAAATATGGAGGCTGGAGCGACAGTGGGTAGGGCATTTGCCTTGCACATGACTGACCTGGGTTCGATTCCCAGCATCCCATATGGTCCCCTAAGCATTGCCAGGAGTAATTCCTGAGTACAGAGCCAGGAGTAATCCCTGAGCATCGCTAGGTATGACCCAAAAAGGAAAAAAAAATAAAATATGTATAAGAATATGTTGAACCCTGGTGGGGGGAAACCCTGGAGTTTCTTGGCATTCTAAGCCTTCCTATGTGTAGATTCCTAAAATGCTACTCCTTTGGAATAAGTATCATACCCCACAAAAACTCGAGTCTTAGCCTAATGAAGACTACATTTAAACTCCAGAAAAATCTATAGAAATAGAGTTTAGAGATTAAGTTCCAACAGAACTAGAAGATCTTGGAAAATGCTAGGTATTGTTCAAATGCAACAAAACAGCAGAAAACCAAGTTTGTACAACTTCAGGTCAGAAAAGCATAAGAAAAAAACCTAGTGAAAACTCTTTTTATTTCTATTTAGACACACTCATTTACATAGGTGTTTACAATAGTTTTTCAGAAATGCAATGTTCCACCACCATTCTCATCATCCCATCCTCCAACCATCCACGTTTAGCCCAGAATACCTCCCACACCTCAAATTGATTTCCTGACAATTACATTTTTAAGTTCAATTGTTGTAGTTTGGGTACCATGGCTGGGGTAGTGTTGGATCTAATGTCCTATCTTGTGGTTTAGATATAAATAAATACTATGCCGCTACACCACAGAGGGACCCTAGGCTCTTGACCCTTACCACTGTGTTACTGCCGGACCTCCTAATAAATACTTTTTAAGGAAAATAACATAATCAAGAGTCTCCAAATTGGACAACCCACAATGTCCAATATATAATTGAAGAATCACATTGCCACAAAGAAAGTAGAAAATATCATTCTGACTATGGGCTTGAAAAAATCAAAAACTTTATATCTGTAGTTGTCATAACTGCATTGTAAGTAAAGAAAAATATACTCAAAAACATTTATAAACATTCTTTTAATGAGTAAACATAATAGGGCCTCAGTCAGAAAACAGAAATTACAAAGAGATGTGAATTAAAGCTTTAGAACTAATATGTACAATAACTGAAATGAAAATATATAAAACTGTATACATTTAACAAAAGATTGAAGATGGTAGATAGCCGGTGAACTTATGAGACACATTAATAATATCATAGATTTCTTCATTTCTTTTTTTTCACACTGGCACTCTGCCTACAGACAATTTCCTGACCACAATAAAGAGAGCTGGAGTCTAAGATCAGTGCAAAACTAAAGTAAAAAAGGGAAAGGGAAGTTGAATGGAAATGAAAATATTGGGCCAGGGAAGTAGTGGGCATAGGAACACACAAGTCTGGCATAGAAGAGGCTCTGAGCACTTCCAGGTGTGGCCCAGTAGCCTCCCTCCCAGTACCACCAAACATGACCCTTATTTTGAAAAATGAAAGAGTTGCATATTGCTTGTAAACAAAATTTCAAATGATCTAACAGTCATAGATTTTGGAGTTTCAAAAGATAAAAAGGCACATTGAAGCAGAAAATATTATATACATATATGTATATATTATCGCTCCAGCCCAAGCAATAGCACAGCAGGTAGGGCATTTGCCTTGCACGCAGCTGACATGGCTGACCTGAGTTCAATTTCTCTGCCCCTCTCGGAGAACGTGGCAAGCTACTGAGAGTCTCTCACCCACACGGCAAAGCCTGGCAAGCTACCCATGACTTATTCGATATGCCAAACACAGTAACAAGTCTCACAATGTTACGGGGCCCGCTCAAGCAAATCGATGAACAATAGGAGGGCAGTTACACTGACAGTGACAGTGTATATTATATGTACACATATATGGGCTGGAGCGATAGCACAGAGGGTAAGGAGTTTGCCTTGCATGTGGCCGACCCAAGTTCGATTCCTCTGTCCCTCTCGAAGAGCCCAGCAAGCTACCAAGAGTATCTTGCCCACACGGCAAAGCCTGGCAAGCTCCCCATGGCGTATTCAATATGTCAAAAACGGTAACAACAAGTCTCACAAATTGTTGTGAGATGTTACCGGTGCCTGCTCAAGCAAATCAATGAACAACGGGAGAACAGTACTATAGTGTTACACATATATATTTTATATATATGTATATTATATATACAGATATATAAACTAACAGCTCTGAAATTTACAGGCACAATAAAAAAACAATGACATAGTCCCTAAAGCTCATCAAGCCCAAGCAGGATTACCAAAAAGGTAGTCACACTTAGCTGCATCACAAACTTCTGAAGACCACTGTCACTGTCACTGTCACTGTCCTCTTGTTGTTCATCAATTTGCTTGAGCAGGCCCAGTAATGTCTCCATTTTGAGACTTATTGTTACTGTGTTTGGCATATTGAATACATCATGGGTAGCTTGTCAGGCTTTGCTGTGAGGGCGAGATACTCAGTAGCTTGCCAGGCTCTCCGAGAGAGGCGGAGGAATCGAACCTGGGTTAGCCAGGTCAACCGCATGCAAGGCAAATGCCCTACCCACTGTGCTATTGCTCCAACCCTCTAAAGACCAACCTAAAGAAAATGATTCCAGAATAAGAGATGAAATATACCTATAAAATACTAACCAGGACCATTCAAAATTCTACCACTAGCAAAAATATCTATTGGGAATAACAGTAAAACAAAGACATGTTCAAATAAATTAAGAGCTGAATGAAGGAAAGGAAATAGTACCACATAAATAAAAACCTCAGGTCTACAGGAAGAAATAACAAGCACTGAAAATGGAAAATAAATGAGCAAATACGAAAGACTATACTGTCATTCTCACATTTTACCTGCGTTAACAATGCTAATTAAAGCAGAAGTGATGGTAGCATTAGGAAAGGTTTATGGCACACATCACTGTATCACTGTATCACTGTCATTCTGTTGTTCATCACTTTGTTCAAGTGGGCACCAGTAACGTCTCCATTCATCCTAGCCCTGAGATTTTAGCAGCCTCTCCTTACTCATCCTTCCCAACGGTGCTGCATTGGAGGCTCTTTCGGGGTCAGGGAAATGAGACCCATCATTGTTACTGCTATTGACATATCAAATACACCACAGGGGAGTTTGCCAATATTACAGAGGTTAGTGGAGAGCTAAATTAAATTTTGTTCCTATGAGATTAGTATATTTGTAAAGGGGTAGCATGAATTTGAAAAAAAAGGAAGTTGGGATTGAGAAGTAACAGGTGTGAGCTAAGAAGTGAAAAGTGGAAAACAGGACCTTTGTGGCAATAGGCATGAAGTGTGAAGAGACACTGAGTGATGATAATTAAGGACCCATTCTGCTAGCCCAAGAGTAGCCAATAAAAAAAATACATACAGCAGAGGTCACAACACAAAGTCAGAAGAAGTAGGGAAGTGGAAAACACTATGCAATATTTTATTAACCTAAAAGAAATCAATAAAGAAGCAACAGAGCAATTGCAATGATATAACAGGTATAGTATAATGCATAAGGCACTAGTTTTATATGTCACTAACCCAGGTTTGATCCCCTGCATCTTATATGGTCCCCTGAACACTGCAAAGACTGAGTGATTCCTGAGTGCAGAGCCAGAAGTAATCCCTGAACATCACCAGTTGTAGCCCAAAAAAACAAACAAAAAAAGAAGCAACAGACAAAAACAATTTTTCAAGAGACAAATGAATTTCGAATTGCATGGCACTAGACATAAATGCAACCATATCAATAATTACATTAAATGTAAGTATACTAAACTTCCAGTTAAAGGGCAGAGACCATCACGCTGAAAAGTAAGACTCAATTACATGCTATTTATAAGGAATGTCTTTTAAATATAAATGTTGAAAATGAAATACCAGGAAAAAAGATCAAATAAAAACCCTTCCCCAGAAACTGGAGAGAGCACAGCCGGCAGGGTACTTGTCTTGTCTTGCATGCACCAAACCTGTTTGATCCATGGCACCCCATACGGGCACCCCATAAGCCCACCAGGAGTGATCCCTGAGTGCAGAGCCAGGAGTAAGCTCTGAGTGCCCAGGTGTGAACCCACTCCCCACCATCCAACTCTATCTCCCAGTGCTTCTACTCAAAGAGCTAAGCTAATAAAAACATCTTATATTTGAACATAAATATTCTTCACAGATTTGTTCATACTTGCCAAACCCTGGAAATAATCCATATGTCCATCAGCAGATGAATAAGTAAACAAATTATGGTATATTCAGAAATGAAATATTATTCAATAAAGAGTAATAAATTACCAATATGTCCAACCACATGGCTAAATATCAGGCATTTTGCTGAGTAAGAAAATTAAACAGAGTTAGAAGATTATAATGTTGAATTCCACTGATAGAAATTCTGGAGCAAGCTGGCAATGCCAATCCATCGAGATGACCAATCAGGCTGGCAGGAGCCTAGAGTGGGGCGCTGAGGAGTGACATGGCCTACCAAAGGGACAGGAGGTGCCTTTCTTGAACATGCAACCATTCCATTTCTTAGAAAAGAACATTTAGAATAGAATACATAAGGATGGCAGTCTTATGGTCAACATACCATGAAGTGGTGCTTATATGGTTGCATGTGTTTATACAAAGCCATTGGCCTGAACACTTTAATATGAAACTGAGTTTATGGAAATTTTACTTCCATAAAATTCATTTGCATTTTGAAATTAAAGTCATCCCATATTTCTACCTTCTTTTGCCATCAGCATCAAATGGAACCCGCTCCTATCTATGCAGGAAAGAGAAAGGAGTAGAGGATTGAAATAAAGTCAAACCTTTCTTCCTCCCTTCCTCTCTTCCTCTCTTCATCCTTACCACCCTTTCTCTCCTTTTGCCTACCTTCTTTTCCCCATTCACTCTCCCTCCTTGGTCCCTCTCCTTCTATCCTCTCTCTCTCTCTCTCTCTCTCTCTCTCTCTCTCTCTCTCTCTCTCTCTCTCTCTCTCTCTCTCTCACACACACACACACACACACTTGCCATGCACTTGATAGACCCATTGAGTTTCCAACCCCCCTTTCCCTTTCCCGCCTATCAATCTACACTTGCCCCTGTTCTCCCCCACCCACCCTCTCTCATGTCACAGGGTGTTTTGCTTCAGCCATTGAATTGACGCTAGTCCCCCAGCTGGGCACCACGGTCCAGAAATGCAGACACCTGCACAAGTGCACAGGTCGATGGGTGAGAGGTCAGCAGAGGGGGAAAGAGAGTCCCACTCTGTTTCTTTCCACTTAGTCAATGTGAAATTAGCAAGTTCTTCATGACTGGATTTCAGCACAATATTTCAGCACCAATCCCTTCACCAGTGTCCATTTGCCTCCTGCCCTGCTTTTCTGAGAGGCACTTGTTAAATGTATATTTCTGCACTATGGTTTACAGTACCATTGCTGATACACCTTCATACACAATGCTAGACCAGGTTTCGGCACCAGCTCCTCCTCTCAGCTGAACGCTTCCCTCCACCACAGACGGTCCTATGCTCTTCTACCCCAGCCCCCTCAAGCGCCGTGTTTCCTACTGAACACCAGGTCTCATGCTCTTTGTCACTGTTGCCTTTGGGGATTTGTTATTCCACCATTATGTTTCTTTATGCCTGGATCCTTCTGAGTCAAAGTTCCATTCTTGGTGTCTCTTGGATACAACAAAATCAGCCATCCCGACATATCTCCTATAGGGAGATACGTGATGTTCCCATATGAAGCCTGGTCAAGAGTTAAAAATGCCTACACCTGGGGCCAGAACAATAGTACAGTGGGTAGGGCATTTGCCTTGCACGCAACGACCCGGGTTCGATCCCTGGCATCCCATATACCAGCAGTAATTCCTGAGTGCAGAGCCAGGAGTAACCCCTGAGCATTGCTGGGTGTAACCCAAAAAGAAAAAAAAATGCCTACAACTCTCCTCGGGTCTAGGGTGAAAAGTTGTCCCCAGGAAAAGCCGATAGGCCAAATGCATGAGAAAGGGGGTTGCAGACCATCACACCTCTAACTGCAGACACAGGTGAAAGATTGGGGAGAAGCATGGTGTCACCCTCGTTTCCGGACTGTGAGACACAGGACCCACGTGAGTCCTTTTATATCTGTCTGGGCTGTGAATCGTAATGCTCGGCGCAGCTCAGAGAGGAGGCCACCCTGGCAGCTGACTCAGCAGCCACCGAAGCCCTTGAACCTGACCCTCCAGACCCTGGTCCCCTTGGCGGGCAGCCCTCACAACCTCATCCACGGAGCCACACTGACGAGCTCCAGGCTCACCAGACCCCGAGAACTGAAGAAAATGTCACGCCAGAGCCCCAGATGTGGAAAATCTGAAGCCAGAGTTTGCAAACAACCAAAGGCCAGACTGAAGCGGGGAGAGACGCAGGGAGGCTGCGTGAGGTTTCCTCCCATGGGAGCTCTGGAGGATGAGGGGGAAGGCTGAAATGTTAGCATGTTACTGCCCTCTCCTGGGCGAAAGGTCAGAGTAGGTGCAAAAGGGTGAGTCACCAGAGCCCAGCCATGGCCAGCCGAGGTGGCTCTCTCTAAATACGAGAACCGACTACCTCTGGCCATCTTCTGCAGCAAACTTCTCTCGCCAGGCCTGTTTGATCCTTCCCAGGAGAAGTGAAGTGTTCTGAGATCAGGCACTGCATTCACGGGCTCCGGAGGTCATACAGAAGGAACTGAAATTGTGCTCTGGAACCACTGTTTGGATGTGACTTGTATAAACATCTCGGCATTTCTGAATGTTCGATTAATCCCTTTTCAAGTGGCATCTTTCTACACTGCTCCCTCCCTGGAACTGGTCATCTGGGCCTGGGAAAAATTTAACTACCCTGCACTCATCTGTCTGTTCACCTGGTTTGTCATATCATCAGCCACATGTCAAACATTTTCTGTTTGGGGACGTAACTGATCCAGTCAGCTCTTGTTATTAAATCAAATTCCCTTGCAAAATTTCAGGGCTAAACTATTTCTCCCCCAAATTAATAAGGACTCAGATCTTTTGGACAATTATTATTTCATGACATTCCATTGCTGCACAAGTACCATTTTATAGGAAGACACACATGCTAGCAAGGAAAGCAAAATGAGGCAAATTAATTAACAATGTCATAATGTCCTAGCAGGCTTAAAATTAGGTATGCGTCTTCTGTTTTCCTTAATAAAGTTCCCAGGTAAGTCATTTAATCCCAGCTCTTCATTTGATGCTGAGTCGAACGATCAAGTCAAATTCACATAAATTAAAAGGAAGCCACATCCGTGGGAGCCAACAATACAGTATCTTTCCATCAAAGTGATAATCACTTTATAGGATTTTCATCCTCCACAAATATTTATCCAGGGCCTGCTGCGCACACAGAGCTGAACTTGAGGAGAGCACAACCTCATTACCTTGTCTCCCCGTGAGGATAAATCAGAGAATCTGAGCACCCCAGTCAGAGTCACCTTATGTGGAGAGCACGTTGATCCTACTTTGCCCTTGGGGTCCCCACAGAAGCCCTCCCCCATCTTGTCCAAGGGGAAAACATCCCCCCTTCCCGGGCAGATGGATGGGGTAGAGTGGAGCAAGGTATCCCCCAGAGAAAGATGGATTTAATGTCAAGTCCCAGAGCCAGAAGCACCCTCTGCCCTGTGCCCAGCTGAGCCTTGGCCATGCCCACAGCCAGCTCTCCGGATGGAGAACCTGTATCCCAATAAAGACATTTCCTCACTGCATTGGTGAGATCCTTATTCCACCCATGCAAGGGAGAGAAAAGTGAAGTGTGCCTAGTTTAAGCATTTTGCCCTAAGTTACATTTCCTTAAGAAATAGTCAAGATTCAGGGGCTAGAAGGATCATATAGTAGCCAGAGCACTGGTTTTGCCCACAGCCAACCCAGGTTCAATCCCCAGCATCCCATATGATCCCCAAGCACTGCCAGAAGTAATTCCTGAGTATAGAGCCAGGAGTAAGCCCTGAGAACAGCGAGATTTGGCCCAAAAAAACAACGAAAATAGTCAAGATTCAAATGTTAGTCTGCCGACTTTGTCTTCAATAAACATTATGGATTCTGGTCTGATGTTGAGGTCATAAGTCCATTTTGATCTTACTTTTGTGAATGGTGTTAGGCAGAGATCTGAAAACTCTCCATGATATTGAAGCTAATGGTATCTTCAAAGATGTCACGCCACTGGCCGAGCAAGTGAAAACAGAGCTAGACAAATGGGACTATCTTAAACTAAGAAGCTTCTGCACCTCAAAAGAAACAGTGACCAAAATACAAAGACAGCCTACAGAATGGGAAAGGATATTCACCAAGTACACATCTGACAAGGGGTTGATATCAAGGATATACAAGGTACTGGTTAAACTCCACAAGAAGAAATCACCCAACCCCATCAAAAAATGAGGTGAGTAAATGAACAGAAACTTTCGCAAAGAAGAAATTCGAATGGCAAAAAGGCACATGAGAAAATGCTCTACATCACTAATCATCAGAGAGATGCAGATCAAAACCACAATGAGATATCATTTCACACCACAGAGACTGGCCCACATCTACAAGAACAAAAGCAACCGGTGCTGGCGCGGATGTGGCAAGAAAGGGACCCTCCTTCACTGCTGGTGGGAATGCCGGCTGGTCCAACCCTTTTAGAAAACAGTATGGACGACTCTCAAAAAATTAGAATTTGATCTGCCATTTGACCCAGCTATAGCACTCCTGGGAATATATCCCAGAGAGGCAAAAAGGTATAGTCGAAGTGACATCTGCAATTGTTTGTTCATTGCAGCACTCTTTACAATAGCCAGAATCTGGAAAAAACCTGAGTGCCCAAGAACAGATGACTGGTTAAAGAAACTTTGGTACATTTACACAGTGGAGCACTATGTAGCTGTTAGAAAAGATGAAGTTATGAAATTTACATACAAGTGGTACTACATGGAAAGTATCATGTTAAGCGAAATGAGTCAGAAAGAGCGGGATAGACACAGAAAGATTGCATTCATCTGGGGAACATAAAGCAACAAAAAGGGAGATTAACACCCAGGAATGGCTGAGATTAGTACCAGGAATTTTGCTCCATGAATGGAAGGCCAGCCACACGTTCTAGGTGAAAAGAAGCTCAAATAGAGAAGAGAGCACCAAATGAAGGGTGTTGTGAGGACCCTCCCAGGATGGGAGAAGCATGCTAAAAGTAGTCTATAGACCAAACATGATTGCCACCCAAAGCCTCTCTTGCAAAACACAGTACCCAAAAGAAGAGAGAGAGAACAAGGGGGAATACCCTGCCACAGAGGCAGGATGGGACGGGGGGGATGGGGGGTGGGGGGGATGCTGGGACCCGTGGTGATGGATGACAGGCACTGGTGGAGGGATGGGCACTTGATCATTGTATAACTGAAACCCAAGCACAAAATTTGTAAGCCTATAACTGTACCTCATGGTGTTTCACTAATAAAAAAAGAAAAAAAATGTTAGTCTGAGTATCAAAAGGAAAAGAAAATATGTTTACCAGTGCCTTTCTGCACAATTCCAGACTTACCTGCCTATTTATTGGGGGGACATTAATCAGTCTAAAAGGGAACCTAACTAATTCAAACACGTGTGTTGTCCGCAATAGCACAGCAGGTAGGGCTTTTGCCTTGAGCTGCCGACCTGGCCGACCCAGGTTCGATTCCTCCAGCCCTCTCGAAGAGCCCAGCAGGCTACCGAGAGTTTCCAGTCCGCACGGCAAAGCCTGGCAAGCTACCCGTGACGTATTAGATATTCCAAACACAGTAACAAGTGTCACAATGGAGACGTTACTGGGCCTGCTCGAGTAAATTGATGAAAAATGGGAGGACAGTGACAGTGTTGTTCGAGGGCCAAGTGGACTTTCTTCACACCTGCAAGGAAAGGGTCTATGGACGGGGCTTGCTATGGAAATCAAGGGACCATTTCCAGGAAGGCCCCTTTGGGGTTGGTGATCTCTCACTCGCAAAGGTCACAGGTCATCCATGGTTCCCCCACTGCATTTGAAAAAAAAAATCCCAACCCTGGTCCCAGTTTGCAGAGCCCTTGTGACCACACGGCCACTGCAGCTGCACCCTCCCATTTCAGCACAGCCTCCTCATTCTCCCTATATCAAAGCATCTAATCCTGATTTGGGGGTCGCCTATACCCTCCCCTCTCATCCTGAGTTTTCTGCCACCCCTCCAACTTGATTCCTGTCAGTCTGCAATAGCGTCCTCTCTCACCCAAAGAACTTCGAATAGAAACATCAAATAGGAACTTCCATCCCATGGATGCTCCAGATTCGCATGTGGGAGACCTGGATTTGGACCCTGGCACTGCTGGGTCCCCCAAGCGCAGCCAGGTGTGGCCCCCAAAGTAAAATAAACCTTGTTGTGGCTTTGCCCTCATCTGTCTCCACTTTCCTAGACAGCGCTGGCCACTATCTGCTGTCAGAGCCATACAGTTGCCTAGTGATGGTCTCTCTCCTTACAGCAGAGACATCTCGAGGACCGGGGGCTGTCCCCCCTTGCTTGTGGCTATGTGGTTGGTTCTATAACTGTCAGAGCACATCCTCAATGCGCAATAACCTTCTGTGGGATTAATGAATAATTCCACAAGCATTCCTTGAGTAAACAAGCATTTCTTTACTGGTATATCCAGATTAGCTAATGTCCCTTTCATTTTTGTTGGTAAAACCACACAGAAAACTTCAGGCCGGAGAGGCAGCACATGAGAGAAAGCACTTGCCCAGAATGTGGCTGATGCCAGTGTGGCTCTTAATACCTCACCATCCCACAGATGTTTTCAGGTGGAGCCTGGGAGGCTTCAGTTTTCCCCAGCAGGGTCTGAGCAGAAGCACAACCTTGAGCCCTCATGTGGAAACACTGACCAGGCTGGTCAGAACTGCCGGGAGAAGGCCGGGGTTGGGGAGTGTGCTTGCATTGTATGTGGCCTACCTGGGTTCAATCCCTGGCATCCTATATGCCTCCCTCCCCCGCACCCAAACCCTGCCGGGAATAATTCCCGAGTGCAGAGGCAAGAGTTACATCTGAGTATCACCAGATGTGGCTCCCCACCAAAAAAAAAAAAAAAACGAATTGTCAGGAGGGTCCCTGGAACTACTTGCATGCATGTGCATGCATGCATGCGCGCGCACACACACACACACACACACACACACACACACACACACACACACACACACACAAAAGGACCAACCAAGATTCTGCAGATAGACCCATTCATTCCCCATCTTATTTTCTCCATTCCCATATAGGGAATAATAAATAAAATAAATCGAAACTCTTGAATCATTCCTCCAACCCGATGCACTAAATACACCCCCAACCCCACACAAATGTCTTCAGTGAGCTCCTAAAGCCTTGGACACACAGATGGAAGGAGGGCCCCAGGCCAATTTGTACCCATTTCCCATTCTGCCAGCATTCGATGGCCTCAACAGCCAGCCAGCTCCTATTCCGCCCAGCACCACCTGCCTTCCCCAAGGCAGAGCTCTGTCCATGGGCACTGGACAGTGAGGCATCCACCCCTGAGCACCAGGTTCCAACCTCTGGGGGAAAGAGTACTATCACAGGCCTGTGTGGTGCTTCTCACTCACTCTCCCCAGTCCTCTCCATGAGCAGGGCAGGCTCCTTCAGCTCATGGCCAGCTGAAGGGTGGGACAAGGGTCTGAACTTGGGTGCAACTTGTGTGCAAAGAGCAAACACCTCTTTTCATTGAGGAGGTGAACATGATTCCTATTACGATTCAGTGATTTTTCACCTGGTGACTATACCTCTCAGACCCGATGGGTGACCCAGAACCCAGAGGAACGGGGACCAGGAAGCCCAGATACCTGTGTTCCTTCAGATGCTCAACTCTCACTCTTCCGAGTTCTGGACCACTGGACACATTCACCTATGTGTTACCTCAGCATCCCAGGGGGCTGATCCTTGGGTACAGTGTGCTTTTGAGAATCAGGGGACTCGGAGCAAGTTCCTAAATCTGCAATCCTACTAGGGAGGAGCTGGAGATCCAAGGTCAGAAACAAACTGAGGCCAAACCCCAAAGCACTGTCACGCTGGGCCTAGCCACCAACACCCCAGCTTAGCGGCTGCTACCCTGCTGGTTCCAGCTGCTCGGTCCCCGAAGGCCAGGTTGTACGGCGTCAGGAAGAGTGAGAAGACGTAGGGTGGGAAGCATTTCAAGGAGGTGTTACAATTTTCTAAACTAACCTCCACTTCCTCTCTGAAGACCGTGTTTTGCTTCCCTCTGGGTTCCTGCTGGGTGTCGCCACTGTGTTGAGTTCTGACTGAGGCTGTGACGGGGAGAAAGTTTCATCCAGGTGCCCACCACTTCGGGCTACATAACAATCCAGCTCTCTGCCAAGACAGGGCTGCGCGCTGGGACCACCTCAGTGGGAGCAGATTTCCCAGGCAGCGTTTCCAACCCCACCCTACACTTCTGACGCTTCTCTGCAGCCAGCCTTTCTGCAGACAGTATCCACACCTTGGGGTGCTGCACCCTGAGTCCCAGAGAGTCAGATGTGTGGGAAACAAAAATCAACAAAGGGCAGGGGCTGCGGATTAATCTGACCCCCCTCCACTCTTTTCCCCCACCCCAAGGAAATCTAGCGGGTTCGGGGATGACAGTGCCAGAGCCCAGCAGGGGAGCTTGAGATGCCAAGCCACAGCCCAAGGTTGGCAACACTAGGAGGTGGAAGGATTTTTTTGGGAATGGAGCTAAGAAGTTCTGGAACCTTCCAGAGGAGAGTGCAGAGCCTCCAAGCTCAGCACAGGAACCTGAGAGGCCAAACCACAGTCCAAGTTTGGCACCACTAAGAGGTAGAAGGACTCCTTTGGGAATGAAGCTAATAGGTTCTGGAACCTTCCAGAGGAGAGTGCAGAGCCTCCTATGGACATAGAGAATGAAAACATGAGGGCATCAAAGAGGAAGGAAAGAAAGGTGGGTTTTGAAATTAGGCGAATACAGAAATACCGTCAGGAAGCAGCAGTGAATGATGCCCTTAGACTGCGGGGTTCAGTCCCCAGCTACAAAATTTCTTATCCTGATGAGAGGGAACCGGGGACAGTGGTGGAAGGACACAGACATTCTGGCGGTGGGAACTGGGAGTGGAGGGCAGCACTATACGTCTCACGCAGTCCTGGTTACTGTATTATAAATCACACAGCCTAAATTTAAAAAAAAAATAGAGAACAGAAATGACCTAATTCTGTTTTAAAATTTTATTTTTGGCACCATGATTTACAATACCGTTAATGATAGGGTTTCGTGCCTAACGCAATCCCTTGCCCACCTCCACAGGGCCGTTCACTCCCCTCCACCGCTGTCCCCATGCCCCCGCACCCAAATCAATTACCCCCACCCCATGGTCAACTTCCCACTGAAGACCACATCTCAGTTTCTGTTGTCTTTGGGCATTTTAATACCCCAAAATAATGACCTAAAAGTTATCTAAAAGGCTACAACCCCCTGGGCCCATCTCTGAAATGACATTTAAAGAAATTTTAGATTTTTCTAATCTTCATCTAAACAGTTACAACTGGAATCATTTCTTGTATAAGATAACTATTAACATTTTACAACCAACTATCATGTCACTCTTTAAAGAGGGCTCAGCGGGGTAAGGATACCAGGGAAGTGGAGAGCTACTAACCATTCACATTAAAAATCCAAGATTAACAATGTTAACAGTCATAAATAATATCATCCCCTTTTGTTGCTCCATAGTGCATTTCTCTTTCATTTCTCCCTGAAATTTTTACAGTAATGTAACACATATTATGATGAAAGTACTTTAGAGACCACCCTTCATCCTGTTTCTTCACACATGCACATACAGAACAGATACACATGCATATATCTGTATATATATATATATATATGTATATATATATATATAAGCGATAGCACAGCGGGTAGGGCGATCGCCTTATACGCGGCCAACAAGGCCGACCCGAGTTCAATTCCTCCGCCCCTCTCGGAGAGCCCGGCAAGCTACCGAGAGTATTCGATATGCCAGACACAGTAACAACAAAGTCTCCAACGGAGACGTTACTGGGCCCGCTCGAGCAAATTCTTTTGTACTTCCTGTAAATACCAGTATTTAGTTTGTAATCATTCTTTTCTGGCTAGAAAGATCATTACAAGTATTCATTATAAACACAAGTTTTCAATGTAATTAAATGCAGCAAAATAGTAAATGAAAGTAAGTTACTCAGTGATAGCTGTATTTTACCACAGTTTTAAACAATAAGTAGAAAACTTTTCTTAGAAATGCATCTCTTCAACAGATAGTGATTCATGGTCTCTTAAATAAAGCAAATTTCCCTAACGCCCAGGGTTCTGACTATCCCTCTATATGTCTGTTCCCTGGGAGCATTGCACTCTGCGGTGATGCACAAAACAAAACTCCTGAGAAAAATGGGCTTTCTTTGGTGAAGTAAGAAAGGGCAACACAAAGCAAGCAGCAGACAGTTCTCACGCAGAGAGCTCTGAGGGAAGAACACATACAAACACCTGGAAGTGAAGCCGTTCAAAGCCACACTCACAAACAGAAAACGCCAGTGCCTGCAAAATATCTTTTGTTCTACTTGAACTTCGCTATATTCGAAGATGTCTGAACAACCCTGATGTGCCCGTCCTTCTATTCAGCTGTCTCCCCTTGAGAGGGAAAGGGCTGAGGCTGGCTCTGTGCCTTGTCCTAGGCTAACACCTGGGATTGGCCTGTTTCCTCTTTCTCCTCCTCATGTTTCCCTGCCCCATAGGGGTGGTCAATAGTTGGGCCCAGTGCAACCAAGTTGGAGAAGTGGCTGTGGCTGTGGCCATGGCAGCTGTAAGGGAGCTTCGAACCAGACTTTTCCTCCCAAGAGGGCAACAGGAAATGAGAGTGATGAAGCCATCCCTGACGTCCAAGAGCAATCTACCCCCTCCTTGAATCCACCATGGTTTCCATTTCCCTAGTCCAGTCCCTCTTGTCCTATGCAGCTAGAGACCGGAGCGGCCCTCACCTGTGGCAGCAGCCCACACCCTCTGCGAAAGACACCAAAAACATCTCCCTGGCATCTGAGATACCGAGCAGTCAGAAGGGAGCACAGACGCTTCTCCCCACAGCTCCCAAATGTTCAAGTCACCCATCCATCACTCCTCAGCCTCCTGGCCCATCTGAGAACCAAGGCAGTGGCAAAGTTTTACATTGAACTTGATCTTCTTTGTCTACAGGACACTGCCACAGGAACGCAATGGCCCTTCTTGGCCTTAGCCTGAAAGCACACATGGGTGTATTCAAAAGCTTATCCTCCTTCAGTTTAACACGGAAAAAGTACAAGAAGATGATACCCCGGGTCTGGAGTAGGGCTTTTGCCTTGCTCGTGGCCAAACTGGGTTTGATTCCCAGCATCCCATATGGTCCCCTGAGCACCTCCAGGAATAATTCCTGAGTGCAGAGCCAGGAGTAACCCCTGTGTATCACCAAGTCTGACCCAAAAAAATTTAAAAAAAAATTTAAATTAAAAAAAAAAAAGAAGATACCCCAAATGAGTGCCTGAGCTAATACAGTACAAGAAAAAAAAAAACTTCCAAATGGCTATGGTCGAATGGAGACTAGACAGGATTCTGGGGCAAATTTAGCCACATTGCCTCATCGCAAAAGCCTAAAGAAGGTTCCTGCCGGGGGGATCCTTGAGGTAAAGGCTTTCTTTTCAGAAAGATCCAGCCCATACTGCCCCGTGTGTGTTTAAACACTAAATTCAAAAGAGGGCTTCATGAAAGAGCAGCAAACCTGTGCTCGCCCTCCGGGGGGCACAGAAAATGCTGGAAAGCGTGGCTTGCTGAGACAGCACTGTAAATAGCAAAGAAGTCCTAGTTTTCTTTGTTCACAGAAAAAGCACGGTCCTACAGATCTGAGGCTTAGATTTTTTTTTTTTGTTAAATCCTCTCAAATTCATTTTTGCCAGAGTCATCTGGTTCAGCTCTGATGCCAAAGACTGTAACTCAGCTGGTGGTGGCACAGTCAGATCTGGTGGCTGGACAAAGGGCCTTCGCTCAAAGGCCGAGTTGCAGAAAGGAAGAGGGGCGTGGACTGCAGAGACCTGGATTTTTGCGATGAATGCTTGTTCCCCCTGCAATAAAATGTCTGCAATTCCTCTGAACCAGGGGGATACTCACCCCTTCAGCAGCCCAGAGGCGCAGTTCTTCACTCACAGTAAAGTCTGAGAAATCAGGGGGCTCACACAGACCTCCCCAATGCCAGGTGGGCAAGCAGGATTGGAGGGGAGTTCTGGGAACAGATGGGCCATTCGGAGGACCTGGCATTGGGCTTAGTCTAAAGCGACAGCAGCCCCCCCCCCCCCAGGAAACCCAGGCCACTTGGTCTCTGAAAGAACCAGGGGCAGAGAGGGACAGAGCTCAAGCTCCTTCTCACAGAGAGCTCAGAGACTCGGGGCTTCCTCTGCCTCGGGTACTTACGTGGCCAGGCCTTAGTCTCTGCAGAAGAAATACCTGTATGCTTGTGAGAATAGAAGGACCCCTGCTTTAACCCCGAGAATGCTCACAGGCACAAGTGAGGTCTCCATCTGCCGCTAACGGGACTCAGAATTGGGGAGCAGGGCAAAGCAGTCAACTCTTCCACCTAGACAGCAGGCAACACTGGTGGAGAGCGTTCTGGGAGTCAGCTAAGAGGGCATCTCCAGGGCATAGTCCCCAACTGACCCGCTATGGCCACCTCCACCAGGCCCTCCAAGATCACCAGCAGAGACATTCCCCCGGCCCATCTTTTGCAGAGCTTCCATACCCTCTGAACACTCGGCCAGAGGGACAGCAGGGCCTCCCCACATGACCAACAGACCTAAAAAGTGGTTTTTCAATATTTGCAAGCCCTGCAGGCTGAAAGCAGTCCCTGGGCCGGTGATTGAAAACCACTGCACCAATGCGTAAAGGCAGCTGAGACCTGCTACAAGCAGTGCAAGGCCCCCGCCATGAGCACTTCTTAAGATCCCACCCATAAAGACATCCCCACTGCCACCAGCCTCTCTACCAGTGGGCCAGACCTCCCTGATCAACACCAGCTTTTGTGACTCAGGCACATCCCAGGCATCGTGGCCTAAGCCCAAGAACCACAGCATCCAGAGAGAAGTTCATCTGATGTGGCAGATAGTGATGGATAAGGAGATGAGCCAGATGTGGAAACCACCAAACCACCAGGGAGGACATCACCAAACAGCTCCTGCCTTTCCATGTGTGAGGCTGCGCTGTTTGCAGGGCAGAAGTCTGCAAGGACAAGCCTGATGCATTCAACTCAAATGTGCCTTCCTCCAGGTCACAAAGGGCAATCAGGGATGGAGCCCAGGGCGGCAGGCACCTGAGTTCCTTTGGATGACAGAACCTACAAAGAACGGCTGAGGCATAGCTGGGATAAAAGGATCTCTCCACTTTCTCTAGAGCTGACCTTAAACTTATTCTGCACTCAACCTCTTGGCACCTGAGAAATTTTTACGTGAGCTGGAAGCATATAAAATTGGTAGACTCATCCAACATTAACTGACAATAAATCACAAAGAAATTCACAGTGGTACTAAGTGAATGATGCTTGGAGGGCTCGCTCAGGATGGGAGATGCGTGCTGAAAGCAGACTATAGACCAAACATGATGGCCATTACCTGTACTGCAAACCATAATACCCAAAAGGAGAGAGAGTGTAAAAGGGAATGTGCCTGCCACAGAGGCGGGAGGGGGGATGGGTGGGTGGCAGGAGGGATACTGGGAACATTGGTGATGGAAAATGGGCACTGGTGGAGTGATGGATACTCAACCACTGTATGACTGAAACATAATCACGAAAGTAGGTAACTCTGTAACTGTATCTCATGGGGATTCATTTAAAAAGTATATTAAAAAAAGAAAGAAATTCACAGTGATAGAGGGAAGAGCAGACACTGGTGGAAGGCAGGGTGTAAAAATGTTGTAGGCCTAACAATCGGGGAAATCATCTCCCTAACCAAAAACAAAATAAACAAACAAACAAACAAAAAACTCAAGGTTGTAATATTCCCCTGGGTCAATAGTTTAGCTCTCAGAATCCAAATGGTTTGCAAAAGTGCACCCAGGAAAGAAGAGAATTGCAAGAAAGAATAGAATAGATAACAGGGCAAGCAAAAATAAATAAATAACAAGAAATGACAGTAGAAACATTTACAGTTTAGATCTTTTCGATGCCTGTAGGTGAAATATCCCAGCCTCTGCTCTTCACGAACCTACTGTATGAACTCACTAACTGTCCTTAATGCCTCTGTCAACTTTAACAATGGCCAACCCATTGGGAGGAGTGGCACTCTATTGAATAAATGGCCTGTGAGGCCACTGATGACTTCCCCAGGGACACGTGGACAGTTCAAGTGTGTATTTTCGTCTCTGGTGTGTTTGTCTCATTCTCTGTGACCAACCCCTACTGGATGGCAGTCAAAAGTGCCAAGCCAATTAGCTATAGACAAACACCCTATCATTAACAGTATATAAATCATGGTGCCTAAAGTTCAAAATATAAAATTTAATCTAAAAAATTAATTCATTTTAAAAGCCTTTTTTTTTTCACATATACAGGCTTTCAACCCTCACAGTGTAATCAGCAAGGATCAGAGGGCTGTGGTAAGTGAGCTATCTCCTCTAAGCTAAAGATCAGCTTCCCATCCTAAAGAATCTTCATCTAGAGTTGGAAGAGTGCATCAAAATGGGACAGCACATGCTAAAAGTCATTGGAGAGGCAGTTAAGATCCCTCACCATGAGAATCACTAACAGACATCACAAATCCACCACAAGTGTTTGAGGAGACAACCCTCTCCCTCCAGCCCAGACCCAGCTGAGAAGTAGAACAGATCTTTGCGGTTGAAAGGTTGAAAGTTAAACCAATCTGGTCACCTTGTGGCTGGGTAACCTTGGCCATAATACTGAACCCCTTTAAGCCTGCTTCATCATTTGGAAAATGAGGGCAGTGAGCATCTTTCCCGTGTTAAATGAGAATATGCATATGGAGCACGTGTGGCAGACTCTTGTGTGGCTACCCTCTAACCTTTTGCCCATCTAGATGTGACTTGCCCACGGAGTTCAATTCCCAGCTCACCACAAACAACAAAGAAAACATTCCTGATCTGGCCAATCACATCCCAGGTCCCGGCCGTGCCTTATGATCCTATGAGCCCACACTCGGGCCTCTGCCTCGCAGTGTGGGCTCAATTCCTTAAAAAAAAGTTCTTACTTCAAGGATGTGGAGCAGACCAAGTTTAGGTGCCATATAACACTGATAGAAGCAGTTCAACCAAAGGCCAGATTTTTTAATATCACCGAAATCCATATTACAAATAAACTCAGCACAGCAGTTCTGATTGATAGGTTAGCCACGGGCAGCAGAGAGGAAAAGGGAGGACAAACTCTCTTCTCCAGAAATGCTTCTTCTAGAGCTCAAAGTTGCAAATACTTCTACTCCCTAGAAACATTCCAAGCAGAGTGGAGCCACAGAGCCGTGGATTTCTAGATAGCAGGCAAGAGAATTAGCTGGATTTGCATTTCAACAATAAACTATGAAACATCCTAATGAAAATGGCATATGTGGCCATACTTGTGACACACATCTACCCAAAATAGTTGCTTATCTGAAGTCCAAATTGAACTGAGCACCCTATGTTTTAAATCAACAAAATTGGCTATCTTAAGACATCAGAACCTTCCTCTCTGCAGGCTGGTGAAAGCTAGAACAGAACTAGAAATACTAAAAAAAAATTGAAATCAAGTCCCTAACAATCTTTCCACTTGGTGGCCAAAGTTAGAACATAGTGCTCAAAGGAGAAAACCCAAAGTGAAGACCATATAGTCTAACATAAGGGTGAAGGATCCTTTTGGGCAAATGAATTTGTCTAGACAACATGGTATTCAAGCCCCATAAGAATGTCTGCTGGAGGAAAGTTCAAGTGCACCATGAATAAGAGACTCGAGGTTGGGAGAGTCATGTGATTGATCCCAGTGGTCACAACTCAAGGAAGATTTTGTAGAACCCAAGTGTCCATCCCCACACAACACTCTGCCTCCTGCCAGGCCAGCACCCACTACACTCTCCAGGACTCACAGTCCATCCGCCCATCTCCCCCTCTAGACGGTGAGCTGCTCTGTGAAAGTACAGCCAAGCTGTGGCTGGTCAACACGCAACATGACCACTGACCTGGTCATAGTTAGAAGATGTGACTAGACTTCAGGGGTAGGGAAAAGCAAAAATCAAAACCACTAAAGATTGGGGTCAGAGTGATAGTATAGCCTTGCATGTGGCCGACCTGGATTTGATCCCCACCCTCCATCTGGTATCCGAAGCACTGCCAGCCCAGCAATGAGCCCTGAGTGCAGAGGAAGGAGGAAGCCCTGAGCACTGCCTGATGTGGCCCCAAACCTCAAACAAAACAAAATAAAAACAGAATCAATGGACTCATTCACCTTAATATACTCAGTAGATTAGACAACTTGGTTTTCCACACAAATCCACTCTATGTCAGAGGTTCTCTAGCTGATTTGACCTACCACATCCTTTGCAGAAAGCAAAAAAGCATTTGGCCTCACCACTCCTGGAAATTTGCCTTCTTTCAATGCTGAGGGAGCACAAATGCAGAAGAGCTTGATGGTGAGATGCTGCTGCCGTCACCTTTGGGCCAAATTCAGCCTCGGCCTCCCTTGTCCCGTTTGATCTAGATCTGTCCTTTCCCTCCCTGGTTCCAGGGGGTCTGTTGGGGGACAGAAGCTTTCACAGTCCCACATCCCTACCTTGACTTAAAGTAGGAAGGTATGGCGGGAGAGATAGGGCAGTGGGCAGGACACTTGCCTTACTCTCAGCAGGCCTGGGATCGATCCCCAGCACTCATAGGATCCTGCAAGCCCCACCAGGAGTGATTGCTGAACACAGAGCCTGGAGTCAGCCCTGAGCCTTCTAGGTGTGACTTAAAAAAAAAAAGAAGTAAAGCAAGAAAGTGCTCTGTGACCCAGCTTGTTATATGTGGGGCTGATTATATATACGGTCACATAACTAAATGTGGAGGGTCTCAAACATATCTAAAATAAGCGTGTGCTGATACATGTGTGATTTGGATAATTACTTAACAGGCCCAGGGTGGCATAAACATTTCTCAGGTAAAAGGGAATCACAAATGAAAAACATTGGAAAATCCAGTCTAAAGATGGAGGGAGTGGGCCCCAGAGAGAAGTCGGGATGCTCCAAACAAGCATCTCTGAGGGTTGGGTCTCCTGCCCCTGCTCGGGCTTCCCTGCTGGTCCACTTGCCAATAAGCAATGACCAGCTCACTCCTGGGCGCATCACACGTGCACCACCTTTCTCCATCCCCAGCGTCTGGGAGCCTGTCCCTTTAGTTTGTTCTTTCCACCCCTTCCTGACTAGTTTCAGACTAGAGTGTGCAACTTACCTGTACTCTAATATAAGCATACACAGGTGCAGAGAAAGAGGCCCGAATGTTTGGTGGGTCCAAACGTAGGGTCAGAGAGAAAGCAGATAAAGAAGGGCTCTAAGGGTCCAACAGGACAGCAGGGCTACCAGCTGGCTTGGCAGGACGTCTGTGGATCCCTGAGCCCATGTTTTCAGGCACAGAGGCGCCGTCCCTCTCAAGATTCACCTTCTAGCAGTCCACCGCTCCGAACCTTCCTAACTCTCACAGACCCTCATCCTGAATGTCTTATCTTAGGGCTTGAAAGAAATGGGGTGGGAGCCATAGAACAGCAGGTAGGACCTTTGTCTTGCATGCAGGCCATCCGGATCCAATTGCTGCTACTCCATTTGGTAACGCCCAACCCCACCAGGAGTCATCCCTGAGCACAGAGCCAGGAGTAAGCCCTCAGCATTGTCAAGTGTGATCTCCAAACAAAAAGAAACAACAACAAATGTCCTACACAAATGAACAATATTTGCTATGATTCACCAAGGGAGCTGGCCAGGCAGGTGGGTGCTAGAGGCTGGTCACGTTGTAGGGTGGTGGACGTTCGTGGGGCAGCTGGGTAGTGGAGGATGTCAGGGCAGGGGAGCAGTAGACCAGGATGCTGTGTCATAGTGTCCTGGTTTTGCTCAAGGCTCCTGCTGACAGCATGGCAGTGGTCTTGCCTGCCGGCCTGGCCATGTGGCCACTGAGTCCCATTTAAGTTCAGGGCAACCCCCAGAAACATTCAAAACCACAATGAAACAAAAGAACATTTTCTGAGGAATGCAGGCTTTGTGTCCACAAGCCGAATTCCATCCCAGAACCACATGACTTCCTGAGCACCACCAGGAATGACCCCAAGAGCCAGAAGTGACAGAGATGCTTCGTGTGCTGCAAAAATGCAACCATGCTGCCCACAAGTACCCTGAACATGGGGAAGTTTCTGTTCTAGGGGGAAAAAGATCCAGTAGCTGGTCCACAAACTAAATTCTATGTCCTCCACAGTACACAGATGTGTGTGTAAGAGAGAGAAAGAGAGAGAAAGACAGGAAAAGGCAGAGAGAGAGAGAGAGAGAGACAGAGGCAATGAGAGAAACAGACTCCAGTTTTTGCTGTTAAATTCGCAACATCATTGACATCATTTCAGGGAATTGATTTTTAATAAACATTTTTCCAAAATCATTCCTCTGAATAATATTTTCATTTATTTAGGGGTCAGATCTTGTCACAAGAAGTGGTTCGAGAGGCTGGAGTGATAAGACAGTAGGTAAGGTGCCTTACACATGGCCAATCCTAGGTTTGATCACCGGCACCCCATATGGTCCCCTGAGCAACACCAGGTGTAATTCCTGAGTGCAGAATCAGAATTAAGCCCTGAGCACCACCAGGTGTGGGCCACAAACCAAAACCAAGCAAAGAAACAAAAACCCAAGAAGCCATCTGAAACTACAAAGCTCTCCACTTCCAAAGAAGACTGGTCTCAACATGGGCCCCAGTTTTTTCTCATTTGATTGAACAGAATTTTTAGATATAAAGTTTTGGTTAAACTGAAGTTCCCTGCAGCATTTTATTTCCTTCAAACACCTCAAGATGATGTTGAGCCCACAATTCTGTTTACTTCTCTTCTCCTGCGATGGGAATGCGACCTGGGAAAGGGCACTGCAGGGGGACACATGCATCTGCGTGCTCCAAGGGCACAGAACTTAGTCTCCGTTGCTGCTGCCCTGCTCTTTCCGGGCCATTCTAATGACAGAAAAGAACAAGAAACACGCTGTACCAGTTCTTACTGAAAAAAAAATCTATTTTTTTTTTCCTAACAGCCAGCATTACTTCCACATAAGAATGACCGCGGATCAGGTGAATTGGGCAGGACTGAGGGATGGTAGAAATCTTTCTTAATTCCTCCCCCGAACCTGTCCACATTTGACAGAACTTAGGCACAATGACCCAGGTATCAGGGACAAAGAGGAGAGAAAGGAGAGCAACAGAGAACAGCAGCTAAAAATCAAAGGTGTGTGTGTGTCCATGCATGTGTGCATCTGTGTATATGTGTGTGCAACCAGGCACATATTTGCACATTCGGACACCGGGCTATGCATTCATTGCACATATGTTCATGCATGGGTCTGTGTGCATGGGGTGGGGAGCTTGTGTGTATGTGTGTGGGTATTTATGTGCATATGGACCTATGCATGTGTGTGTACTGTGGGGGCACATGTGCATATATGTGTGTATGCGTGTATGTGGACAGGTTCATATGTATTAGCTTATGTGCTCCTATACATGTATATGTTCAGGTGTGTATGCATATCTGTGTGTGTGCGTGCATACATGTGCTTTTCTGGAACATGAAGATGAACCAGACAGGGCTCCAGGAGGGAACACGGAGTAATAACTCCAAAAGGGCACACTGGTGGGTGGGACGTAGATCAGGGCTCCCACCAGGGTTCAAGCAAGTGTATAAGGTGGAGTTTGGAGGGCTTTGAAGACAGGGTACATCATTTACCCAGAACCTCCATCCCCTGTCATGGTTGGTGGTGCCAAGCAAACACTGTCACCTTCACCCTCCTTGAAAGGCCTTATCCCTCAGTTCATGGCCTCTATCTGGGCCACGTATGGACTCAGGCTGTCTGGTGTGGCGTCTCCTCTGTCCACTCACACTCCACATGAGGCAGAAGCTCAGGGACTCACCTCGCTCCCCCTCTGCGCTGTGGGGTCAACAAGCAAAGAGCCCATCTCTATGAGCATGCGCGTCCCCCCACAGTGAGCTGGCAGCTTTTTATTTCTCTTACTTAGGGGTCACACCAGGCGGTGCTCAGGGCTCCTCCTGGCCATGCTAGAGGGCCCATGAGGTGCAGGGGATCTAACCTGGGCAGAGCATGCACTCCAGCCTATGGAGCTCTCCTGGCCCCCTCACTACTTTTTTGTTTGTTTTGTTTTATATTGAATCACCATGGGATACAGTTATAAAACTTTCATGCACACATTCAAAAGAACAAAAGCAACCAGTGGTGGCATGGATATGGGGAGAAAGGGACACTCTTTCACTGTTGGTGGGAATGCCGACTGGTCCAGCCTCTTTGGAAAACAATATGGACAGTCCTTCAAAACCTAGAAATTGAACTTCCATATGACCTCACAATACCACTACTGGGAATATGTCCCGAGGGTGAAAAAGCAAGAAAGCACAGTAAAAATGACATCTGCACCTGTATGTTCATTGCAGCACTATTCACAATAGCCAGAATCTGGAAACAACCCCAGTGCCTTCACTGCTTTTAAATCCTGGTATTATCTGGAAAGATTTCTGTGTTTTGGGTCATGGTGTTGCCACATCATGTCCACCACTAAGTGCTTGTGCCTGCCTCAACCACCACAAAGGTGACCCAGTTTCACTGTTTCTCAGAGACCCCCTTCCGGCCCTCCCTACCCTTCTCCTCCAAATGCTCTGGATACCCCGGAAAAGTCCATCCTTCTCTGTCCACATGCATGAGACAGGGGCTCACAGCTCCCTCTCCCACTCCTGGGCAGCTGGGAACAACTCCCGTTATGATTCAGTGGGGTCAAAAGTATGTAAAGAAGGGACAGAGGAGACAGTGAGAGGGCAGGTCACACCATGTCCACCGCCACTGCTCCTAACTGGTCTCTTGTCATTTCCTGATGCTTCCAGTGGTTTCAGCAGCAGGAAGAATACAATGGGGTGGAGGTGGGGGAGAGGGGTCTCTTCTGGGGGTGCAGCCTTGGCAAGTCAGGAACTAGCGTTTTCACAGAGATTAAAAAAATTAAAGCATGTGTACATGTGGGTGAGAACCCCACACAGGATGGAGAGGGAGAGGCTGGGCAGAGGCGGCTACCAGAGGCACAGCTGAGGGGGAGTCAGTGTCCCAAGCCCGAGTGTGTCTCCTCACAGAGGCGTGAGGTCACATGGGGTCACATGGTGGGAGACAGGAGGTCACGTGGGGTCACATGGGAGGGAGACATGAGGTCACACAGGTTACACATGTGGTCACATGGGTACAGGGAGGGGATCCTATGGTCAAGGGTGCTGGGGTCTGAGTTTGAAGCTCAATCCCACATGGCCACACTCCTAGAGCACCTTTAGGTACATCTCTGAAGGTCCCAAGGACTCTGGTCTCTAAGCCCCCCCCCCACACCCCGGGGTGGCCCTGGTGGCTCCCAGCACAGCTGTGCTGGATCAGCCACACCTCCTCAGGCCTTTATGCTGAACCACCAGCCAACATTGCCAGGACAGGTCCCAGAATCCCTGAGCACTGTTTGAGGGGGCCCTCCCTAGCAAGGAAGGGTCCCAAGGGGAAGGCCCTTTGCACAGCCACACCCAGCATTACTGAGCACTCTTCCCTGTGGGGAAGACCCTTGCATGGTCCTCACTGCACGGCCAGCTCCCGTCTCGGCCCATGTCCACGTTTCCTCTCTATGGGCAGCCCCAGGCAACAGCTCTCTCTGTCCTACACACCACCAGGCACTGAGGAATCCACAGACTCCCGCCCCTGCCTCCTCGGGAATTCCTGTGATTTGCAGAGGGTGAGGGGTTGGGGAAGACGCAGTGAGGCCAAGTCCCCACTGTAACATACGAGACGACTGGGCATCTGAGCTCCCCTGTGAAAAGGAGCCACCCCTGCAGCAGGATGGGAGACCCCAGCCTCACGCGCCTCACATCCAGTAAAGAACAGGAAGCACTGGGGGCTCTCTTGTCCCGAGGCTGCCACCAAGAGGCTGGGTGCAATAAAAGGGGGTGCTGGCTGTCCAGAATCAAGGCACCCCTGCATCTAAGGCCCAGCACCTCAGGGGCCCTCTAGTGGTGCCAAGAATTACACTAAGACAGTGATCTGTGCTCCATAGCTTGGAAGCCAATCTCACGTGCTAGGTGAAAAGGCAGCTGGGATGAAGAAGGACCACTAAGTAAATGATGCTTGGAGAGATCGCTTGGGATGGGAAATGCGTGCTGAAAGTAGACTATGGACCAAATATGATGGCCACCTAGTACCTGTGCTGCAAACCATAACACCCAAAAGGAGAGAGAGAGTAAGAGGGAATGTGCCTGCCACTGAGGTAGGAAGCGGGAAGGGATGGGGGTGACAGGAGGGATACTGAAAACATTGGAAAATGGGCACTGTTGGAGGGATGGATATCAGAACATTGTTTGACTTAAATGCAATCATGAAAGTTTGTAAGTCTGTAACTGTATCTCATGATGATTCATTTAAAATTTAAAAAAATTAAAAATTAAAAAATTAAAAATAAGACAATGATCTGACCTGGCAAGCCTCTCAACCCCCACCTGACAGAGCAGGGAGAGGCACGTGTGTGGAGGGAGAACCCAGAACTCATCTCCTCAGGGCTGGAGCAATAGTACAGCAGGTAGGGCATTTGCCTTGCACACGGCCGATCTGGGTTCAATTCCCAGCATCCCATATGGTCCCCTGAGACTGCCAGGAGTAATTCTTGAGTGCACAAGCCAGGAATAACCCCTGTGCAAACACCGGGTGTGACCCAAAAAGGAAAAAATTTTTTTAAAAAGTCACGTCTTCTCCCACAGCTTTGGATTCTTCGACTGCGTAACAGAGGATCAATACCATCTTCCTCGCCCATTAAATGGAACCATTACTTGAAGTTGAATGGGACCATTTCTTGAAATGGGACCAATACTTGATCCTTAAAAAAAATGTGACCATTACTTCAGAGTCCGAAAGACAGAACAGGGGTTACAGCGCCTGTCTTGCATGCGATCACTGTCTTCCCTGTGTTATATCGATTTGCTCGAGCAGGCCCAGTAATGTCTCCATTGTGACAGTTGTTACTGTGTTTGGCATATCGAATACATCAGGGGTAGCTTTCTAGGCTTTGCCTTGCGGGCCGAGATACTCTCAGTAGCTTGCTGGGCTCTCCGAGAGGGAAGGAGGAATTGAACTTGGGTCGGCCATGTTGGTAGCTTGCGAGGCAAACACCCTACCTGCTATGCTATCACTCCAGCCCCAGTCATATATCCTTCTATCACCCACACACAGAGCCCTAAAAACTTTCAGGAGTGATCCCTCGTACTGCTAGGTGTGACCCCAAAATACAAACATAAAATAAGATTTAGTGAAGATTGCCCTAATGCTTCCAAAGGCCAAAGGAAAGTCTTGTGCTACCCTCTGATAAGCTCATATAGGGCAGAGGGCTACTCACTTTCCCCACGCCCCAGAAAGGACTCTAGGAACCAGGCCAGGGGGGGTCTCCTGCTCCCACCCAAACAACCTCGTCCCCAAAGTCCTTTAGTTGCCTAAGCTGGGAAACTCCATCTTTCCCTCCACTTCTATCACCCGTACTACCGCAGAAAAGATCAGGGTGTTTGAAAGTCATCCCTAAACAGGGCTTTGGGGGAGTACAGAGAGAAGGGGAGGGACAGTAATCACGGAGTCATCATTTTCAGGTGCCTTGCTGTCCCAACACACTTTATTTGATCTGAGACGATTGCTTTAAAAGAAAACACAGACGCAAAAGCAAATCAATCAATAAATGGTGGGGGAACGGAACACACATGCTTGGAAATGCTTTAAAAATACTTCGGGAGGCTTTATCCACACCAGCAGGTGTAAATGAGTGTAAGGCGAGTCTAATGAGTATTTGAGGCCCAAATGAGATCTTTGAGTAATGGAACAAGGAGAGTCTGGGAGGTTGTGCAGGAAGCTTTCTTGGTGGAGGTTAAAGCAATGACAGCGTTGGCAAGCAGTGATGAGCAAGACACTGAATGCCAGAGAGGACAGAACAAAGGTTGGGCCTTGGGGGTAAGTGGGGGGCCCCAACCATGCCCTGGGCTAGTGGTCACACTGCTGAGTGCCCAGTCCCCAGGAGGGAGTAACACCCAGGCCATGGAGAAAGGGCTTCCTGGGGCATTTCCTTTTGCTAATAAGTGGTCATGGCCAGCCACTGTGGGCTCTGGAGCAGAGGCAAACAGTGTTTCCTCGAGACGATTCCAGCAGCTGTGCAGAGCATGGAGGGGAGGCGGGAGCCAGGAGGGTCCCGCCCTGAGCAAGCAGCCATGGAAATGACAAGAAGGGAGAAGTGGCAGGAAGCGGAGGGGACTGGAAGTGGGGACTCTGGGAGACTCAGCGCAAGGCCACCAGTGCCAGGATGGCGATGCTCAGAGTTGGCAGGAGGGAGAAGAACGAGGGACTTTCATGACGGCTATCACCAGAGAAGATGCCAGGGGGACAGTTCATCTGGAAGGTACCACAGCAGACAGATCTTTTATTTTCTCTAGCACAAACTATCTATTGCAGTTCAGTCTCCGTTTATAAACAAAATCTTCCCTTAGAATTGTTTCTTTTTATCACCTTAATTGAGGTAAAAAAATATTTTAATTTTTATGATTTTAATTGAGTCGCCGGGAGATACACAATAACAAAGCTGTTCATAATCAGGCTTCAGTTGTGTAATGATCCAACACCCGTCCCTCCACCAGTGTCCATTTCCTACCATCAGCGACCCCGGTTTCTACCACCAGTGACCCCAGTTTCCCTCCCACCACCACCTTTCCCCAACCTGTCTCTATGGCTCTATGACTGGCACTTTTCTTCTCTCTCTCTCTCTCTCTCTCTCTCTCTCTCTCTCTCTCTCTCTCTCTCTCTCTCTCTCTCTCTCTCTCCCCCCCCCCCCATCTCTCCATAGTTCTGACCTGACAAAATCAGTTTACAGCCCAAACCAAGACCCTTCCTGAGAGTAATGTCCACAGGTAACTTCCGGGGAGGTGGCAGCAGGTGTAGTGTGAGTAGTGTGAGGCGGTGCTTCTCGACCTCACCATTTCCCACAGCTGCGGGGATGGGGTCGAGGCTGTGCTGGGTGGGACAGGAGCTTAAGCAGCAGCCCTTGCCACCACACACAGATCCACAGCAGCCCTACGATCCCCTGCCATGGAACTCAGAACTATCTCTGGACATCATCAAATGTACCCTGAGAGACCAGGGGTGCCCTGGGTGAGAACCACCACTGTGGGGGTCATTGGAGCATCCAACATCCAACTGCAGGAAACACACAATGCCAAGTCCAGTTGTGGACTCTGAGGGATTCATCTGTGGAAGCCTCAAAACTGCCATCTGAAACATCCTGGACTAGGATGGGTTCCCCAGGACACAAATAAGGGTGTCGGGCCTCAGGCAGGTGGGGGAGTTTCACCATGATGAACTGACGCTCTGGGAAGCTTGGCCCCCAGGCCTATAAGACTCTACAGCATTCTGTTGGTGGAAGGGGGCAGGGCAACAGTGCAGATGGTTGTTAACTGTTGCTTATTTGGCTTTGCTTTGTTTTTAGTTTGGGTTTTGGTTTTTGGTTTGGGGACCAAGGCAGTGTTGCTCAGTGCTTACTTCCAGGTCTGGGCCCCAAGTACTGTGGAATTCCACAGAATCCATGAGGAAGGGATGTTGGGGACAGGGTGTTTGAGAGAAATGCAAACTCCCTGGAGGAAGAATCTAGAAGCAGGGACCTCATAAAAAAAGGGGTGGGAAGGACACAGAGAGAGACAGTGTCGTTGGGGACCAATGAAGGACAGCCATGCTGCCGGCAGCCCGCAAGGCACAGCTGGGGGAGCCGCCCAGGACGTCGGGAAAGTGGGAGGCCGGGGCACGCCAGCAGAGATCCACAGGGAAAGATGGAAACAAAGTCCTGGACTGCGCAAGAGTGGGCCTCTGGGCTGCCCTGCAGTTTGCAGCTAACAGTGGGCACACCAGAGGGTTTATGGTGGGTAGGAAAGGGTGGGGAGATTTACATGGGAGAGTCTCCACTGTGTGTGGAGCAGCGGGCAGGCTTGCGGGGTGCTGTGTGAAGAACAGAGCAAACGTGCTGTCATCCATCTCTCAGAGACGGTGGGCCCCTGGAAGAAAGGACTCAAAGGAGGCCGACGGGGACTCCTGAGATACCTTTCTCTGTCCTTCCTAGCATGACCCAGGATGGGAAAGAGCACAGATGGTTATTAACCGTTGCTTGTTTGGCTTTGCATTGTTTTTAATTTGGGTCTTGGTTTTTGGTTTGGGGACCCAGGCAGTGTTTCTCAGTACTTACTTCCAGGTCTGGGCTCAAGGATCATTCCTCTGACAGTGCTCCAGAGACACGTGGGGCACCAAAGGCCAAACCTGGGTCAGCTCTTGCAAGGCAAGTGCCCTATCTACGGCACAGTCACTCCAGCCCTGTTTGTATTGACTTGGGGACCACAACCAGCCATTCCAGAACAAATGGTGCCAGGGATCAACCCAGGCCTCTCGCATGCAAAGCTTACACACCTGTCCTGCCTTCCTGATAACTTATTCCTAGATTGGAGAGCGACAAAAACCTCAATGAGTGTGTGAAGGGACCAAAGGTACAAACGGTGGGAGGACGAGGGGCTTGAGGACAAGGGAGGCAGTCAGCCAACTAAGTGAAGCAAAGGAAGCAAAGCCCACAATGCCGGGAGAGAGCAAAGTCAAAGCTTGGGGGAAGTGGGCAGACACTGGATCTCAGTGAAGGGCTGGATGAAGACGCCATGTAGATGAGGTGGAGGCCGCATCCTTACTGGGAAGCACTTAATAAGTGAAGGGAAGGTGCAGGAACCCGGGAACCCCATGCTGGAGAAAGTTTCTTTGATGCGTGTCTTGAGATAGAGCAGAAAACGAAATAAAGGGTGAAAATGTTGACAACTGCTTTAACTGAAGAGCTAAATAAACACTTGTTTTATTAAAATTAGAGAAAGTCCTTTCCCCCTTGGGCAAACTGCACAATCCACTTACAATGAAAAATCTAGGAGCAGCGATTTCCACAGCATGAGGAGCTCTGTGCATAAAATTACAGGCTGAGAGCATTTATTTAATCAATCCACCATGTCTCCGAGAAGTGGATCCTCAGGATGGGCAGACCAGAAAGGGCAGGAAGTGGAAGAAATCGGGACAGTCTCCTCCCCGGCTGGAGCAATAGCACAGAGGGTAGGGCATTTGCCTTGCATGTTGCCGACCTGGGTTCGATTCCTCCACCCCTCTCGGAGAGCCCGGCAAGCTACTGAGAGTATCTCGCCTGCACAGCAAAGCCTGGCAAGCTACCCATGAGGTATTCGATATGCCAAACACAGTAACAACAAGTCTCACGATGGAGACGTTAGTGGGCCCGCTGGAGCAAACCGATGAACAACTGGAGGACAGTGCTACAGCGCTACTCCTCCTGTGCAAGCATGCCCCCCATCCCCCACCTGTACGCAGCCCAGGGCCAGAAGATGGGAAGCAACGAGTTAAACAGAGGTGGGATGTGCCAAGAACGGGCAGCAAACCTCCACCTTGCAGTCCTAAAATCCACCTGAGCAACCTTCCCTAAGGCCTGGCGCCCAAAGTGGGGCCTCAGAACCAGAGATGGGGGTGGAGGGTGAGAGGGGAGGAACAGGCTCAGAAGTTTCCTGACTCTGCAAAAGGGATGGATTCTCACTCATAGTCGCCCCTTCTGGCCCCTGCCTCTCATACGCTCTCAACAACGTGTGCACATATGCGCATGCGCACAGACACACATGCACGCACACGCGCACGCACGCACACCTGCGTGCATACAGCCAGCTGCTCCCGAGTCACTGCAGGTAACGTGGCTTCCCTTGGCAGCAGCTTCGTCCTCCAGCTGCATCTGAGCTGCAACCCACCCAGGAACCGGGCGGGAGTAGAGGTGCGGGGGGTGGGGGTCTTCCTTCCGAGACCCACAGAAAACTCCAGAACCCCAGCCTGAACCCCACCCCCAGGGGACACCAGTGCTCTTGGCCTCGCCCACTTCTGCACCTGCACCCCATCTCCGATGGAAGCCCTTCACCAACACCCACCTCGCGTAACCTGCAGTTCTTACTCTTCACATTTTTGCAAACCGCATTCAGTCGGTCTCAAATTAACCCTGACGTGCCTGTATTCCTGGCGGGGACCGCCCCTGATCCCCCAGCTTCAAATGACCTAATGCCAAGACGGAGGCGCCGCGGATTTAGCTTTGCCTTCCCAACACTTGGCATGCTGCAAACCCATAACACTTAATTCCTCTTCCCAAATGTCTGCCTGTCTGCCGGCACCCTGGAGAAGCAGGAGCCAGCCGGGAGACGGAGGCAGGCCCACTGCTGCTCCACGTTGACACAGACGGAAGGGAGCACTGTACCCGCCAACACCTCAAGGGGGGGCCAGCGGACCCCCCCCCAAAGGAGTCGCAAGCAAGGACACCCCAGAGTCGACAGGACTTTTCAGAGTGTGACCCCGGAGAGGTACCAGCACAGCCCAGGACAGGCAGGTGGCAGGGGCCTGGGCATCGCCCAGTTCTGGGAACCTCCAATGGGACTGACTCTGTGACCTCGCTTCCCTGGACTGAGCAACCCCCTTCCCACCTGCCTCAGCCTCTGCCCTTCCTTGCCTCCTCACTCGGTCATTGTCTCACCCACCCTGCATTTTCCTCCTTTGCAAAGAAGCAGCAGAGCCAGAGAAAACCAGTGCCCAGTGTTGGTGACTGCCTTGGGTGGCCACTTCCCCCAGCTGGGCTCAGTCCCTCTGTCCTTCCTGTGACCACTATATGTCTAGCAATGTAAGGATCCCGGTCCCCAAAACTCCCAGTGGGTCCCCTACAGTAGACGGGATTGTGGCCCTTGGTCAAAGCCACCAGCCGCTGGGATCTCCACCCTCCGCTCTCCTCATAGAGGTTTTTTCGCACGGACCAGAACCAGCAGCTGTGGGAGAAGGAGCCCCGCAGGCCAGGATGGGCACTGGGAAAAGAGCTGGACTCAGTCTGGCCTGCGCACGCCTCACTTCATCCAACCTGAACAGCCCCTGCACCCGGAAGAGCCAAGCTGAGGGCCACCAAAGAGAGTGCTTCCCCAAGGTCACTCGGTGGCCAGAGGCCCATCAGAGATTCTGAACTCCAGTCCCTCTGACGTCAGAGACCTGGCTCGGAAATCCCACAGGCGGCAGCAGCTTGGAGCTGGCAGGCTATGCCCTGTTCATCATCCAGATCTGCCGGGGCCACAGAAATGCCAAAGGGGCCACAGAAATGCCAGCCTAGATGCTTCTGGGCCTGATTCACCCGGGAAAAGCACAGCTCGACACTCGGGCAGAAGAAGCGGGTGGGGTGGGGGCGCCCATCGAGATCATTGGCACCCAGGAACGTCTCTAGAGGGAGAGAAGGTGGGTCCTTTACTCTGAGACCCCAAAAGATTCGCCTCTGAGAGAGGTGAGGTGGAGAAAGCAAGAAAGCTGGCAGGGGCTGGGGCGGGGGCGGGACTCAAGCCACAGAGCACAGGCTGTCTTCATGTACCAGGCCCTGGGTTCCATCCCAGGCACTGCATGTGGCCCACGCAACAATAAACTTAAGCAACAGAAAAAAACCCATGTTCCCCGGGGTGGGCTTTTTCTAAATTAGGTGCACAGTGGCATTCTGCAAGTCCCAAGCCCTGGCAGACACTCCCACATCCTTGCCTTTCTGCCACTGCCCTTCAGCCTCCAGCTCCAGACAATTCTGTCCAACAGAAATAGCTGCAACCGGACCCCAGGCCAGGCTGTTTCACTTTAGGTGCCCCAGAGGGGGGTGGGTGAGAGCCCTCCCCATGCCAAGGGACCCAGCGCTGGCAGCTGAAAACCTCCACAACCCAACCACCTCCACTCTCAAGGCCGTTCCCTACATGCTCAGGCCAAGACTCACACACAAGTGAACCTATTATTTCTGGACTGCATGGCCACATTTGTGGCCACACGATACATCAAAAGACACTCCCTACCCATTCTCGAAGAGTACCACACCACACTTGATGGGGTTCAAATAGTAGGCAACCAATCATAGGGGGAAATATATATATATATATAACTGTCAAACACAAACAGTGTCCTCCCGTTGTTCATAGATTTGCTCGAGCGGGCCCAGTAACATCTCCATTGTGAGACTTCTTGTTACCGTGTTTGGCATACTGAATACTCTCGGTAGCTTGCCAGGCTCTCTGAGAGGAGCAGAGGAATCGAAACTGGCTTGGCCAGGCTGGCTGCGCACAAGGCAATCGCCCTACCGCTGTGCTATCACTCCAGCCCTATATATATATATATATACGAAAGTTCACAATGCTCAACCTTTAACATGTTAGTGATATCTTAAAGAAGGTCTTATTAGCCCCTGCCAAAATAGAACAATCTTCACACCCTTTCCTCTATTGATACTTTTTTGTAGCATTTTTAGTGGGTTTTCATAACAAACAATACAAAATATATTATTTTCGTTCTGCACTGGAACAGGGATTGGGGCTTGGGATGGAAACATCCCAAATATGGTGGTGGGAAGGTGTAATGGTGGTGGGATCAGTGTTTGAGTATTAAGTGTAATCAAATATTGTGAACTACCTTATAAAACAAAACAAAAAAAAAAAGAGCTGCCAGCGCTTGGAGGCTGAGCGTGGTGCTTCCTACAGGGCCAAGAGAGCTCAGTGCTTTCCATGTGGGGTGCCAGAACTTCCATGACCCCATCAGGGACAAGGACTGGGAACACAGCATAGGGGTTGGGACATTCAACTTGCACCTGCGGGGCTTGGGCTTGATCCCCAGCCCCACCGGCCTTCCCAAGCATTGCCAAAGGCAGTTCCATAGGCTTCAGCACTGCTTCGATCCATCAACATCACAGCACTGAGTCTGAGCACTGAGCCTCCTGGCCTGGTTGGGAGGGAGGAGAGGGGAGGCGACTCTATCCATGGAGACAGGGTTTTAGGGCCAAAAAGACTGTGCAAACTGGCACATTTACCCTTCTGATAAGCTCCATGTCCAAAACTCCATGTCCTGAGTCCACTTTATCATAAAAGATATAAAGTAAGTTGCAGGGCAGATAGAAGCAGGAGTTAGGTTTGCATGCTTTTCAGGTGGCTGACCCCAGTTTGATACCCAACACCCCAAAGGGTCTCCCAGGCCTCACCAGGAGTGATGCCTTAGTGCAGAGCCAGGAATAAGCCCTGAGCACAGCCAGGTGTAACCTGCCCCTCATCCCAGACACACACACTGTCACTGTCACTGTCACTGTCCTCCTGTTGTTCATTGATTTGCTTGAGCAGGCCCAGTAACATTGTGAGACTTGTTGTTACTGTGTTTGGCATATCGAATACGTCACGGGGAGCTTGCCAGGCTTTGCCGTGCAGGCAAGATACCCTCAGTAGCTTTCCAGGATCTCCTAGAGGGGTGGAGGAATCAAACTCGGGTCGACCGGGTCAGCCACATGCAAGGCAAACACCCTACCCGCTCACACACACAAGCAAAAGTAAAATACTCTGGTCATTTCTCTCTCCTTCCTGTGTCAAAAAGTTCTCTCTGCTGTTTTTTTCGGGGAACCCCAAGAGACCCAGCTCCAGCAGCCGAAAATCTCCAGAACTCAACCACCGCCATTCTCACGGCCACTCTCCACACGCTCGGGCCAAGCCTCACCCATGAGTGAACCTGTTCCAGGATACCTCACAACACTCATACTTTAAGAATCATGCACCACATTTGATAGGGTTTAAAGGAAAAGGCAACCAATCTTAAAGTAAAATATACTTTACATATATATACATATATATGCACATAATACTCAACCTTTGACAACATGTTATTGATCTCCTATAGAAGGGCTTAATGGCCCCTGAGTGAAATACAGTAATCGTCACACATTTTCCTCTACACACTTTTTCAGAGCATTTTCAGCAGTTTTTCATATCAAACAATACAAAATAAATTATTTCGGTTCTGCATTGGGGCAGAGGATGAGGTTCGGGATAGAAACTTCCCAAATATGGTGGCAACAAGGTGTAATGGTGGTGAGGCTGGTGTTTGAATATTAAAGGCAATCAAATATTGATAAACAAATAAATAAATAAATAAGAGCTTCTCTGTGTGTAAAACTACATTTGAATTTTCTCTCCTGTAGATGTGTCTGCTGTGGATCTTGTAGTGAGACCAGCCAAGAAGCCCAAAGGGAGAAGAAATATCTCCCCACTCCACCTCCGATGGTCGCTGGCCTATACAACATTTATCAAGAATTTACAAGGAGGCTTAATCCTGGAAGAACAAAGGGAGTTGGGGGTCTCAACAAAAATCTCTGGTCCCTGTCTTCCTGAGTGGACTCATAGAGGGATGGCGCTGGGGTGTGCGTCAGTCACATATCTAGATTCGGGGGTGGACCCCAGGAGCTCTCAGCCCCCCAAGACCTTGCATTAATAGCCTAAAGCAGCATTTTCTCGGAAGAGGCTCTGAAGCACACGTACAGGGATTGCTGCCCGTGTGCACAGAAGAGAAAGCAGGGAGCAGGTGATGGACTGGCCGGCAGAGGCCTGGCTGTCCAGCTGCAAGCCAACTCCAGCAGAATGCTCCTCACTTCTCCTCCCTGCTGGCAGGAGAGAAGCCGGACCTCACCTCACACCTGTGTGACGACATCAGCGAAGATGAAGTTCAAACTCCCCAGGTGAGAAGCAATCACATTCTGGGCCTCCCCCAGCTGGTGGTTCTCACAAGCCCAGCCTGCCTGCCTGCCTGTTGGAAAGGTCCATGCACAGATGGCAGAACGTTCACGATTTGTTTTTAACCTACAGCTCTAGTCAGGTGTGTTCCTTACAACCTTTGTCTTTTTTTGGTGGCCACGCCTGATAATGCTCAGGCAGGGTGCTTGGCTACTCCTGGTGGTGCAGGGGGCAGGGGGTGGGGGAACACCCTGAGCTATGCACTGAATCTGAGATGCCCACATGCAAAGCATGTGCCCAGTCCTCTGAGCCATCTCCCTGGCCCCGTGTTCTTCACAATGTCATCTGGGGCCCAGAAAGAGAGAAAGAGAGAGAGAGAGAGAGAGAGAGAGAGAGAGAGAGAGAGAGAGAGAGAGAGAGAGAGAGAGAGAATTCAAGGATTAAGGTGCTGGCCTTGCACATATGGTGCAATACCACAAATGGTAAGTATTTGTTCAATACCACATATGGTGCCCTGAACCAGGAGTAAGACCTAAAAACCACTGGGTATGGTCCCAGAAAGCAAAAAAAAAAAATCATCTTTTTTCAACTTTCGTGAATACTTATGAGTTTGTAATTTCTAGCTATTGTCTCTTTTTAGGAACAAAGAACAATTCCATGGGTGGGAAAAGAGCACAGGTGGTAGAGCACAGGTGTGGCATATCTGGGGCCCTGGGTTCAATCCTGAACACCACACTCTTCCCCTAAGCACTGCCAGGTGGGACTTTGGGGGCTGGGAACCCCCAACCACCATCAGTCAGCCCAGCAACTGCATCACTAGGAGAGGTTCTGAGTTCCTCCTAATCCCTCAAATACCACTGAGGATGGATCCTATATTTAACAAGAGTAATAATAAGGCTCCGGCTGACCTCCTGCTATCCTTGCAAGCCAGGACTTTGTCCAGCAGCAGCAACACCCTCATGAGTGACCGCTTTTTTTGCCACAGTCAAGTCAGACTCTGCCAGTGAGGACCGAGCTGACACTTCTTTATCCTTGCTGCAAAACTCTCTGCAACTTTTCCTGTTCTGTGATCCCAAACCCATACCTGCCTCCAGGGGAGATGCTCACATGGGCACACACACACACACACACACACACACACACGCACGCACGCACCCACGCACACATGTGCACACACATGCACATTCACACATACACATACACACACTCTCTCTCACACACACGAATGCGTATGCACAACAGTGACTGAGAAGCAGCTTTCTGAGAAAACAGGAATCCACCTCCTTCCCTCCACCAAATTGCACCTTCAACCCCACCAACATTAGGCCAGTCCCAAAAAGTGATTATCTTTTTCGTTTGTTTGTTTTTGCACCATATGTTGGCCTGGCCATTTCCGGTTTCACAGCCTTGATTATTTCTAACTGTACTCATGTCCACTAGCCAGAGCTTTTCTTTTTGCTTTTTTTTTTTTTTTGAGAGACTGGGGTGGAAGATGTTGGGTCATACCTGCTTGTGCTAAGGGCTTATTCCAGGCTCTGTGCTCAGGGATCATGCATGGGGGAGTTTAGAGGACCATAATGTTGCAAGGGTCCGTCACATGCCAGGCAAGTGCCCTACCTGCTATACTATCTCCCCAGCACTGGGGCTTTTCTTTTTTAGAGTAAATTCTTTCTTCATCCAAGCATCTGCCTCCAACACTGTCTGAGCTACTCTCCTGTCTGTCCCAAGGCACCGGTAGCTTAGAATGAGCCTGGCCCAGGCTCCAGAGAGCTGGGAAGGAGTTACATGTCTTCCTTGTTCACAGCCACACTAACTTGGAAAGCCTTTGCCGCAAGGGTGCCTTGGTGTGTGCATCTGTGAAATGGGGGTGCCAGTCTCTTCCCTGACATGTACTGGGTGTTGGATCCTTAAGAAGAGTTTTATTTTGTTTTGTTTTTTCAACTTTTTTATTGAGTCGCTGTGAGATAGACCTTTACAAAGTTGTTCATGATTGGATTTCAGTGATACAGTATTGCAACACCCATCCCTCCACCAGTGTACATTTCCCAGCACCAGTGTCCCCAAGTTCTCTCCCATCACCCCCCCAACCCCCTGACTGCCTCTATGGCAGGCACTTTCTCTCTCTCTCTCTCTCTCTCTCTCTCTCTCTCTCTCTCTCTCTCTCTCTCTCTTCTCTTGCTCTCTCTCTTCGTCTATCTCTCCCCCTGTCTCTCTCCACCTCTCTCTCCCCACCCCACTCTCTCCTTCTCTCTCTCTCCTTTTGGGCAATATTGATACTGAAAAGTTATCAAGAATATCCCTTTACCTACTTTTAACACTCAGTTCTTATCCAGCATGATCATTCCCAGCTATTATAGTCATTCTGGTCCCTTCTCTATCTTACCTACCTCAGCCCCACACACACTTGTGGTTAGATCCAACCATTGACCAGCCCTCCTGACCCCTGTTTTCCCTGGCCATGGATGTTATTCTTCTAATATTATTCTTCTAATATAATGTGTATATATATGCATACATACATTATATACCACAAATGAATGCAGTCTTTCTATATCTATCCCTCTCTTTCTGACTTATTTCACTCAGGCCTTAGGAAGAGTTTTTTTAATGTGCTAGGAAAAATATATATATACTCCCCCCCTTGGTAAGTGACCAGGAACTCAGAACTGCCTTCGTGTCATTCCACATCAGTTGCTTCCGATTTACTCTGTTCCCTTCTTTCATGGGGAATGCTCCTTCTGGCTTATGTCTTGGCATGTTCGCAGGCTTCCTGACAGCTTTTTATTTCCCCCTGTCTTTGGTCAGTCCATTTGTGATCAACGTCCAGAGCTCACATCCACCTCAATTAACTGTACTAACTGGTCCTTGTGAGTGGACAGTTCCTGCTGGTTTTCTTCATTCACCAAGTGGTGGTCTCTAAGTATGTTAGGACCGTGTCAACTCATAACCAGGCCTCCTTTTGTCAGTTTTTGGATAAAATACTCAAAAAAATGCAAAAATCCAAAAAGACAATAATGCCTTTTTTTACCACCCCCATCCCAGTGGGCTCAGGGCAGAAACCCAACATGCCCAGAGCAGCAGTATATACTGAATACTTACTCAGTGACAAGTACGATCAGTGTGAAATAACTCACCTAATCTTCACAAGAACTAAGGAGTCAAAAAAATTACATCATCATTTCCATGAGGGAATCCAGGGGTGCCAAGAAAAGATTTGCCCCGAAAACTAATCAGAAACAGAACAGACACCCCAGCAATCTGCAGCCTCTGTTTCTGCTGCCGATCCCTGTACCTGCCACCGGGAGAGATGCAGAAGGAAAGCGTCGCGGGCTCTGCCGGCCCCTGGGCCCCCCGCACCCCTGGCATGCTGTCTGCCACGGAGACCTGCCAGGTGAGCACAGGAGCTGAAAGGCGAGAACAAGCAGCCAAGAGGCTCAAGTGCTGTGGTCTTCGCTTAGCTGGGGAGCTATTATACTGCACATTCCCGGGAGCTTCTGGAAGTCGATCCTAGATCGCTGGTAGAGCCAAAGAGCCAGGAGCAAAGGAAGCCCACCTAACCATGCAGGTCCTAAGCGCCTAGAGTCTCCCAGACCCTCCTCTCTACCCTTCCTTCTTCCAGTTGAAAAACTGGATTCAGAACATTTTTCTGTTTTTGTTTTTGCCCATCTCTGGCACTGAAGCCACCTCTATTGCCAGACAGCAGTGGAGCGTAAAGTTGCAGAGTTGAAGCTTGAGTCTGGCTGCAGGATTCAATGGCCAGCACAACTCTTGTCCCAGGGAAGTGGTCACCACCTTCCTGCCTCAGCATCTCCCCCCCCCCCCCACAAGACTATACAGGGAATGATTGGATGGTAGGACCTGAAACAGCCAGTGACCAGTGGTGGGAAATTCAGGTTGCCAGTGAGAAGCCACTTGTGCCCAGAGAAAGTCTCATCATGGGCTGAATGGGAGGGGACCCAAGAGTCATTGTCTACTTGGGAATGTGGGAGCTCACAGGGACCCGTGGCTCCAGATGGAAGGTTCAGGAAGCTCTGGAGCAGTGCTCCACCACCACCATACACACACCCTCTGCCAAAGGCAGAACAGGGGTGAAGGCAGCAGAGGTGAGGAGGGGTGGCAGGAGGCCTCTGCTGAGGGAGCGAAAGTCAGGGCATGCTGGGGTTCACCTTCAGTACTCAACCCCTTTTTTGGGGGACGGATAATGCTGTGCATCAAGGCGGCAAGCTTTGCTCCCACCTGTTGTTCCAACCAACTCCTCTGGTTTCCCAGAAAAGCATGCTGTAAGTGACCTAGAGCACAGATGCTGCCTGGGTGCCCCCCCTCCATGCCCCATGCCCACCGCCCTATCCCTGCAGAACTGCTTATCTATGATGGCCCAGCTGGGGGCTGCACTCCTGCTCACAGGCCGCCAAAGCTGCTCTTCTGAGCAGGAGGGATGTGTCCCCACCAACACTGCGCATGTGCAAAGGGAACTGAGGGGTTCAGGGGTTCCTGTGCGTGTGTCCTGTTTCAGACTCCCTGACACTCACTCTGCACCACAGGCACCAAATCCAGACAGTTCAACTGACCAGCGTGGGCAGTTCTGGCCCAGTGTTTTGTCCCCAGACCTCTTGGTTTCAATCAGGGCCGAGTAGATGTCTCAGTGGGCTGGAAAACAGGCATGGCACGTGGGAACCCGGGGTTTGGGTTTGACTCCCCAAACCATATAGTCCTCTGAGCGCTTAGCTGGGAACACGCTCCCACTCTGTGCCAGATGTGACTCCAAAGAACACAAAAAATAGAAGTCTGCGTGGCAAGGCACCTGCCTTTTGCGTGCTGGCATCAAATATGTGCATGTTAAGACTGATGGCCCCCGTGTGCAGGGCGCAGAAGAGAGTCTGTCCCCTGCGAGGAAGAAATAAGGACAGTACATGTCTTTGTATCCTTTATATGATTATTCATATAAAATGATCCCCAGAGTTTTATTTGGGGGGGGGGGTGGAGGTTGGTTGGTTTTGTTTTTAGTTTTTTGGCTTTTTTTAATGGAATGGGTGAATTCCTTTTCTACCAAGTCTAATAGAAATAATTCTGGTGGATAATTTAAAAAAAAAACAACCATGACCACAAACCCACATTCCCGACTGCCGTTCTCGTATTCTGATCACTGGTCTCTACTCCAAATGGCATTTTCCAGCGAGTGTTGAGAAGGAAGTAAGGACAAGAAAATGGGTCACCCCGCAACTGTCCCAGATGAGGTGAGCAGAGAGGAGACGCACCCGCATCTTCCCTGTAGGAAGAGTCCTCCAGCTCATGGGGGAGGCTGGCGATGAAAGGGTCCACCTGGGCCAAGCATCAGCATGTGGGAAAGAGAAGCAATGTTGATTACACGTTCCTGAAGTTCTCACCCTTTGTTCTCATTGAATTGAATTCTGAGACAGAAATTGGCTATTTTGCAGAAATCTACTTTTCCCACTTGAAAATGACTTTGCCTTTTGCCAACAGCAAAGCCCCCTGATAAAAAAAAATCTAGAAGAAAGACGCTTTAGTTGAGGTTTGAAAGCACAGGCAGTTCTGGGTTTCGCCACACAGACCCTTTTTAGCCTTTGTTCCTAGAACTGGGAGCTTAGAAGAGAGCAGGTAAGACGGAATCCTGGCCAGCTGGTCACGGCCGTGTGCCCCATGCTCCGGGATTCTCCCTCTGACCACTGAAGAAACAGGAATGATGATGTGAGCCTGGCTGCAGGGCTTGCCTGAGCTAACCTAGAATAAAACAGACACACTACGATCTCCACTGTCCATCCCAGACCTGCTGTCAAGAGAAGTGAGGTGTTCTCTTCTTGACAGTCATCACAGTTGGACCAAAAGCAGTGACTCTTGCCATTTCCATCCCATCCTTTATCTCTAAAATGATTTACAAATTCAGGATTCCCAGTTCCAGAAGCTCTTACTCCCTTCCCTATTTTCCATCTCTCAAGCTCTCTAGGTCACAAAGTGAACTAGAGGTGACAATTATGGCAACCGAAAAATCCCTCTCGAGTTTTCAGAGTCAACCCTGGAATTTCATGTTGCCATCAAAGCATCTTTGTAGATGAAGACATAGTTGTAAGGGTAAGTGAGCAGACCCTGTTTTTTCCAAAAAGTTAACCTAAATGGATACTGAGAGATAAGAAGAAACTTGTAGGGCTAGAGAGAGAGTACAGTGGGTAAGGCACACTTCTTGCACACCCGTGACCTGGGTTTAATCCTTGACATCCCATGTAGTTCCCAGAGCACCAGAGGAGTAATTTCTGAGTGCAGATCCAGAAGATACCCCTAGCTCTGCACAGAGCATCAATGGGTATGACCCAGAAACTTAAAGAAAAAAGAAAAATACTTCCTCCATAGATGTGTCCCCAAACCCTGAGAGGAACATGCTACAGAGAGAGAAAACTGTAGATCACCCTGGTGGAGATGGAGCAAGATTCCAGGCATGAAAGCTACCTGAGAGGGCCCCAAGGAGTGGCAGGGAACTGGAAGCAAAGGTTAAGTAGGTAACTAGGGGTGAGTGAGAACCGTTGGAAGAAACATCGGGACTGAACACCAAGTGTTAAAGGCAGCTCATCACCAAGAGGGGCTTGGCTGGGCAAGTGATGGAAAGATAAAGGGCATGATGGGTCCCCATTCCTCTCAAGACACATTCGTCTCTAGCATTATCTTTATCAACAAGCAGGCTTTGCCATGCAGGCAGCATTCTGCCCAGCGCCGAGGGGGACCAAGTGACAGAAAGCATGAATCTTATTCTCACAGAAGAATGGCAACAGCATCTGCAAACAAAAATGATTTCTCTCCTACAGGCAGGCTCGAAGAGAGAAAGTCCACCCAGAACTTTGCCTTCTAATAGCCAGAAGGTCAATCTCCTCCACACCCAGGAAAGGGCTTCCTCTGGGCTGAGCCCCTCTGCATGGCCGGGGTGGGATTTTTCCTGGCAGGCTGCAGACTGCAGGTTGCTGAGGGACCAACCAGATTCCAGAGAGAAACTGAACCACATAAGGACTTGAATGTTCTCCCTTCCCCTTTAAGTCCAGCAACAATCCTGGTACCGGAGGCAGCGCCAGGAACCCTATCCAGCTCTGCTATGACCCCACAGCAAAGGGAAAATGGAACTCCAGGATGACACCATTGGTGCCAGCCGGTAGAGTATCTTGGTGCAAGGGCTGCACGCACCCCAGTTCTAGGTCTGTGGGAATGCATTTCACCCAGGATACCTCTGCAGTTCCTCCCCAGTAGCCTGGCACACGGCTCACCTCAGCAGCTCCCCACCCACACCAAGAGTGCCAAGCCCCCTCGCCCACATCCTCTCCCATCTTCAGTCACAAGGAGCTCAGCAGCGGTGGAAGCGCCATTCTATGTGCTGAGGGTTTGTCTCTGGGAAGGGACATGGATGCAGATGCTGGACTCTCACCTCTACATCGAGGACCACATTGACCTTAAAACGGGAAGACAGGGTAGCCCCCTGGGGGAGCTTGTAAGAAAAGGATGCAAGAGACCAGAGAAGCAGTCCAGAGGTTAAGCTGGGGAGATAGTACAGCTAGCCAAGGGGCTTGCCTTGCATGCAGCTGACCCGGATTCAATACCGGGTACCGCCTCTGGTCCCTGGAGCAAAACCAGGAGTGATCCCTGAGCACAGAGTCAGGAGCAGCTCCTGAGCACCCCTGGGTGTGGCCACCTCCCCCCACAAAGCAGCCAAAGGATTCACCCAGCCGACCTCATAATCAGTGATTCAAGTTACAGTCGAAGAGGAGCGAGGCTTCATGCCTCCTACCCTCTGCCTCCTCCTCTAGCCTTTAATATTCGGGATCCAGCCCCCAGAGGGAGGCGAGCAGGGCTGCTGAACCCGACCAGCATGCAGCTAATTGCACATTCACTCCCCTCACCCGCACGTCGGGGGCTGCTCCCCCAGCCCGGTTATTAATAGCGCCCCTGCACTTACAGTGTGGCAGTGCAGAAGAAGGAGCCGCTCCCAGGAATGAGAAACAAATGCCTTCACCAAAGGCAGGTGGGGTCTGTGGGACCCAGGCCGATGCTTGGGTCCACGCCACCCCCCACTTCCAGGGAGTCGGCTGCTCCTGAACGGTCTAATGCTGCACAGCGGGCCCATGGCCATGCAGCCAAAGAAAGGGACGCAGGGTACCCACCACTCTGCACCCCACCCACTCACACTCTGCCCACTTACCTCCGCCTGATACCCACTCTCCTCTGACCCCTGTCTCAGGTAGGGATACAGGGCCATTCCCAGCCCCTATCATATTCTCACATGAGGCATGTCACCTGCAGAGCTGAGAGGGATTTGGCTTGAGGACACCTGCCCCCTAATGGGGGGTCAAACCCAGTCCCAGCCTCAGAGTCCCTTGGAGGACTCTGATGGCCAAGCCCCTGAGAGATCAACACTCAGAGGGGTGGGGCAGGGGGCTGAGTGGTCATATGGTCTATGCTCTTCATTTATATTTGTTTCTGTTGAAGCCCATGGGCAGCAGTGGGGTGGTCAGTGTGGAAAGGAGCCCAGCTCATCACTCCAGAAATGAGAACACCAAGGCCAGCTCAAGCGAGGTGACACAGGGTGACCGAGGAAATGGAGACACATAGGAACAGAGAAAAGTGTCACACCCCCAAGCCCACCAGGCCTCTCGGCCACCAAAACAGCTCCCGGATAAGAGAGCAGGGACGGGTGGGGTCTGGGAAGCCCCCAGGTACACCAGGGCTCTGAAGCTAGCAAGGTCAGCAAATGCCCCCACAGAACAATGTCGAGGTGTCCTGGGGGTCAGGGAATGGAGGGGGGGGAACTGGGGTGACATTCAGGGTCCATTTAGGCACACAGATCTCTTTCTCCACCTTATCTCTGACCCCTCCTTCCCAACCGCACACACACACACACACACACACACACACATACACACACACACACTCACAGGTGGTGCCTATCAGCTGCACCCATGCAATGAAGGCAGGTAAGCCTGACTTTGGTCACGAGATGGGGAGAGAAGTCCCCGTGCAATGTAGGACGACATACACAATCTAGGGAATGCTAAGTGCATGTAAAGAATGTATGTTCTGGAGACTTATAGAATCATGTATCTCTAATCCATGCATCTTGAATCTAAAGACACCAGCTGCAGAGGCAATGACAGCATCAGACAGTGACCCCAGAAGGTGGTAAGATTGCAATGGCAGCAGAAGGCCCATTTGAGGTGTTTCTACAACCTACAATTAGCGGCCAGGGGATGAACTGGAAGCCAGAGGAAGAGATACAACTCCTCCCACTTTTGAGTTTCTTCTAAGCCTCTCATCTCCCCTCCCCACGAAAGAGCTATTTCCCTCTGTCACTGTCTCTAAGCCCTACCTCTCCAAAAGAATTAAGATCAGATCTCCTCAGGAGCCAAGCAAGGAAACCTTGAGGGGGGAGGGGGGTCTTGGGAGACGAGACGTTCCTGTCTCAGGAAGGAAAGGCCTGGCCTGGATTAGGCAGCGAGCAAAGACGTGAGGAGGGTGGTGTGTGGAGAGCACAGTTGGCCTTTGGGGACTAGACTGAGTTAATTAATTGAAACTTTAAATTGCCCCCATCTAGGAAGTTCTCCACAACAGACTTTCTCCTCCTTAGACATCTGCTCTCCACGCAGGATCATAGCCGGAAGCTTGTGTCTCCTTCCCAGTCAGCTGCGCTGCTTTTCTGCCTCTCTCCTGCCCTGAGGCCTGGGGACACAGCCTGGTCACTGTCTGCACTGCCCAGCCCCTCGAGTCACCTTGGAAGGGAGGTCGCTGAGCCCAGCCCAAGGCAGCATCTGCTGCCCCCATCTCTTCAGACCCAGGATAGTCTCTTCCTAGGGGTGATCCTGACCACCCCTCCAGGCACAGCTTGGGATCCTTTTGCTAATGAAATGAATAGAAATGACAATCTGGAGAAAATGGGTGAGAAGAGAGAAAAGAGAGTAGAAAAGGAGGCAGGCCAGTAAAAAGTAGAGAAATATAAGGGCCATGTCCACTTCCAGCTCAGAAGGGCAGATTCCAGTCTCAGGGGCAGAGACAGATTGGGGGAGGGGGCTGTCTCCATCCATATACACCTGAGTGAGTGTCCCCGTGAAAAGAGTGTCTACAGCAGCAGGTCACTGAGGAGCTTTCTGCTCGTTCCTGCCAATACCTGAACCCTCCCACCCCAAAGGACACAGCCCGAGGCTGAGAGGCCAGCCCACTCCCTCCCTGAAACACATGGGGTGAGGCGGTCCCTAGTTCCGAGGAGCTGGCCCGGGCAAGGGTCCAGCTCTCTCTCCTTGGCTACAAACCAACTCACAGCTGTCTCTTTCTTTATAACGGCCATCAACAAAGTTAATTGCCATCCCACGGTCAAAGAGGAAAATGGTACCATTGGCTTGTCCCAGTGGCCAGTCAGAAACACAGGGCTAAGATTCAATCACTGGACACTCACTAACATGGACCTGGCGGCCAGCTCCCTCTCCCATTAAGAAGGTCCTACCTTTATCTTCAGACCCTGTCCACTGGCATTGGAAACGTCTCACCAGTGCTCCTCACGAGTTAGGCATGCGAAGAGGTCACCCTTGGACCCCCCGTTGGCCTTCCTACAATAACCTTTTCATCTCTGATTAAATTCCTTTCCATTCTTGTTTGTTTGCGGTTTTTTGCTTTTGTTTTGGGGGAGTCATACACAGTGATTTTCAGTGGGTATTCCTGATCCTGCACTCAGGAATTACTTCTAGTAGTGCTTGGGATGTCAGGGATCAAACTAGATCGACTGTGTGCAAGGTAAATGCCCCTGTCTGCTGTACTGTTACTCCAGCCCCTAAACTCCTTTCCATTCTTAAAGATGCAATTAACTGTCAACCCAGTCATGAAGTGCCTCTATTCTCCCCAACTTCTCTCCTTTATAGACCTGCAGTATCTGACAGACTTCTGAAGCACATCTTCCCTCCCCCTGCCCCCCACTGAACTGTGTGCTACAGCAAGGTATAGACCAAAGTCAATTATCTATCATCACAACGGTTGGCCAACATTGGTCCTTAACAAATGTACACTGAAACAAGGTATAATGTCAAAGATAACAAAATAAAGGGAAGGAAGGAAGGAAGGGAGAAAGGGAGGGAGGGAGGGAGGGAGGGAGGGAGGGAGGGAGGGAGGGAGGATGGGAGACAGACAGACATCATCATTGAGGAACAGCAGACAGAGCTGAGGAACAAGGAAAGGCGTGGGTGTCTAAGAACGACAGGAGGAGGTGGGTGAATTCAAGCACATAGGTTTCTTTGGTTTCTTTCTAATCATGCTTTTTTATTAATATTATATTTAAGAAGAAAGCAGAAATGCTAGAATTCTCAAAAGCAGAGAACACCTCTATGGTACAGTTGATGTTGACCCTGACACAGGAAGAGGCTCGGGGCAGGAATGGACAACCAAGAAGCAACTTGGTCCAGCAACTCTAGCATCAGGGACAGCTGTCAGGGGGCAGCTCGAGCTACGCCCCAGACTTCAGACCCCACCCTGGACACTACTTAACATAGTTCCCTATAGATTTCAATTCCAGTGAAGCTTAGGGAGATGGATGAAGTCATCTGAAATGTGCTGACCAGTGCCCTGGCTCCCTCAAACTCCCGTGTCAGGCACCAATCAACTATCCAGACATAAGGGGTGTCACTTGGGTCCTTGGAGCTCAGCATCCTTGATGAAATGAGGTCTGGGGAACACTTTCTCAGGGGTCACAGGGCTCTGATCCCATCATAACCATCTCCATCTCCACCAAAAGAACGAAGAGCAACACTAGATACCCCTCGCCATTCATTCATTTCAAGATCTTTGGAGTATCTATTGTTCCAGACCACTGTGGTCAACACAAAGATTCTTGCATGAATAAAATACCCCACCCTGACCTCAAGTTGCTCAAGAACTTTGCAGGGAAACTGGGTGAAAAAAGAAAGTCAGGATCCAGGGTAGGAATGCGAAGAGCTGCCAGGGAAGCACAGAAGGTGGGGCGATGTCTTGGCTTGTGGGGAGGTAGGCAGAGAGGTCCAGGGGAGAGCAACACTGGGTTCCTTCTGCACCGACCTCAGCACAAAAAAAAGACAAAACTAGAATGGCCAGGGCCAGGGGGATGACTCAGGGGACTGGAGCTCGGGTTTTAAGGCAGGAACCCCTGGTTCTGAAATCTTGCATGGTTCCCCCAAGCACTGCTGGGTGTGACCAGAAGAAGAGATGTTACAAGAGCGCCCCTCAACCAACCTGGGGCTCCTGAGAACACAGGCCTCTCTGGGTTCACAAGACCCCAAGAGCGGTTCTTTGAATGGGAGCCATGAACAACCCACTGGTGCATCTCAGATCCCAACTTGCTCTAGGTTAGACCCATCCTCACCGCCTCCCCACCACCACCAGCCTGACTCCATTCTGGAATTCTCTTGCCTCCTTCTGAAAGCTGATATCTCTCTCACCACACATCCACTCTCCCTGGGGACTGTTTGAGGTTGCGAAGAGGGGATGCACTTTAATAGATGGGAGCAATTCATTACACTAGAAACTCCTCTACTCTGCATGTATTGACTGAGAGAGACAATGCCAAGATCCGATTGAATGTATCCCAGCAGAGACCAAAACTGTGGGTTCCTGAGAGGAAGAAATTTCTAGAATTCTTCAGGCGTGTGGAGACTGGCAGTGGGGAAAGTCATTGTGCCAGCTTACCCACTCCTGACCCCGAGAAGTTCCACGAGAGATGTCATTTTGCCAGCCTCAAGGCCAGTGTTCAGGAGAGACAGCCAACCTTCGGGACGATGGTTCTCGACCTTTAGAACAGACAGTTCCACGCAGACTTCCTTCCCTTTGGTACCTATCAACTGGATTTTTATTCTAGTTTCTTCATATCCAGCCTGCCTTTCCCCTGCCTCCTCCCCATTTTCGAGGTCCAGACAGACACATTAGATGCTCACTCTAAACTTGATCATGGAATTGGGTGGGCCGTTCTCATTTCATAATCTTGGGGAGGGCAAGGGGTACCCTGCACGCTGGAGGAGAGGGAGAATGTGTTCAAGGATGACGGGGCACAGGGCAGAGCTGTCTCACCTATTGAATCCCCCCAACCAACCCATTCCAGTTCCCATGTCCGCCTTTTAGATGCTCTGCCCGTGCCCACCAACAATGGCTGGGAGAGGGTGCATGCAGCCAAGGCAGATGTGGAGGTGTGAGCCATCTCCCTGGAGACCTTCCCCCCCCCCCCCCAAGCAGGTGCCTGCCGTTCGCCCTGTTACCAGAGGAAGGCGCTCTTCTCACTCTGCAGGAAGCAAGGGTGGGACTGGAGGAATTTCTGTCTTCCTCCTCCTCTTTTGGATGTGGCCTCCTTCCTGGTTCTCTCTCTCTCTCTCTCTCTCTCTCTCTCTCTCTCTCTCTCTCTCTCTCTCTCTCTTTCCTCGCACCCCCGCCTTAAATGGCACAAATACTGGGGTAATGGGAGACTCAGACACAGGATGGAATCAGCAGAGCAGAGAAGAGCCAAGCCAGGCCGTCCTTTACCACAGATCCCAACAGAGCAGAGAAGAGACCCCTGATGTTCTGCTTCCCCTAACATCACCCGGCGCAGCCTCTCCAACCAGCTTTTGTAGGGACCCCTTCCTTCCCCCTCTTGGCTGCCTCCTCTCTCCTTGGAAGGAAACCCATTGTGCCCCACTTCCTGCCCAGGGAGCCCCCAATGGGACAGAGCAAGCAGGATTGGGGAGACCCAAGAGAACCCGGTGGGTCTTGGTGCTAAGAGAAAGCACTGGTCCCAAGGAGCCAGGCCCAGCGGTCAGTTCACAAGGCCAGGGAGCCCCAGTGCCCTCCCTGGGGGCCCCACAGTGGCTCTGGGTGTGGGAGAGGTGCAGCCTGTAGATGGTGGCTGCTCCTTGAAGTCGCTGCCCCTGGGAACTCTCTTCATTCCTGGAAACACTCCCACCCCCACCACCCGCCTCACCTCCAGTTTAGCACCCCTGCTCTGTGGCCTGGACTCAGCCCCAGGAAGAGGGCCCGGAGCTGGCCTTCCTTCATCCCCTGGGCACTGCAGAAGGAGCCCTGTCCCCAGGACTCCCCTCTATCCCCATCCCCAGACCGCATCCTGGGACCCCATCTGGCCTTGTGTGTCTGTTCCGATGACCTGGTACCCACTCATAGAGCGCACCTTTCCACACCCTGACCCCGGTTCTATTTCGAAGCCCAATGAAGACTTCGCCCACCCTCCCACTTGAAGGAGGAGAGGAGATGAACACCAGCCCAGGCGTCTCTTAGGTGAACCCACACCAGACAACTTCAGCTATTTGGAGAGCTGGGGAGCAGGGGGCTCAGAGCGGGGGTGAGGGTCCCCCCGCGCCCCTTGCCATGCTTACAGTTGAGCAAGAAGCCCTAATGGCTTGGGGAGGGTGGAAACTTGGGGGAGGGGATGGAGGACGTGGTTGTGGCCATCCAATCCGCCTGACCCTTGAAGAACCAACTCCTTTCTGCTGGATGAATTCTGCTCTTGCCCACCCAACCCCACCAGCACTTTGGGCGGTTTCAAAGTATTGTCATAAGAAAGGTCAGGAATCATTTTTAACAAGGTTGCAAGAGAGTACTTTCCACCAGACGATGGGTGCTATAATGACTCTGCTTCCATATTCTGGAGATCTTCCCGAGCTAACTGCAGCCCCAGGCCCACTTTGCAGTTGGTGGAACGTGCAGTGGGAGAAGCCGCGGCCCCCGCCAACATGGCCCTGGTGTCCCCCGGCCCTTTGCCTGCCCCGAGACTCGGCAGGGATTGCTCCAGTGGCTAGCTGAGAAGTCATCAGCTCTGCCTTTTCCATTTCTCCTGCTCTTTCTCCCTCCGAGTACATGAAAATCCTGCTTCCCCACTCTCCACCGATTGTAAGAAAGAAGAAGGAAGGGTGGGGGGGGGGAAGAGGCGAATGAAAGTCCTCGTTCTATTTTGGGGGTCCGAGACGAAACCCTGCAAACGGCACATCTCTTTGTTTTACACAAAGACTCACGTGTCGAATTCTGCACCCTTTCCACGCACAGCATTTTAGAACTCTGCAAGATAGCCATTTTGCAAGAGTGTGGAAGTAACAGTTTGCTTGGAGGATGTGTGGGTATAAATAGATGTGTAGACAGAAGGAGAAATTTACAGCTTAAAAATAATAGCACACGGGGGGGGGGAGATAGAAAAAAATACAAATTAAAAGCCGAATATTGGCAGAAGCCCTCGTTTCCCGGCGAAAGCTGGGAGTCTGCTTAACCTGCAGAACCTTCCCCTGCCAGGTGAAGGGGAGCAGCCGGCGCCCACCAGCCCCGGCCCTGCAGTAGGCCTCCCGGGATCCCGGGCCCAGTGCTAGCCCAGCCAGCAAGTGGACCTCGGGCAGCCACCACACTGATCTCACGGATTATTTTTATTTTCTAAAGGGCATGGAAAGGATGCCTCGGAAGGCAGGGAGAGACGCTGAAGAAAGAAAGAAAGAAGCAGGAGAGTGGCCAAAGGGGGGGGGGGGGGGAGGCCAGCCTGGAGAAGGAAAAAAAATAAATAAAAACCAGAACCTTTAGCTCCCCGTGATTCAAATGCTATTTAACTCGAAAATCACACAGGTCTCCCAGCCGTGACTGCGAACGGGCACCCTTTCTACTGTGCCTACATGCAACCACCCCCTCTGTCTCCCCAAACCCCAAACCCCAAACCTGTTTGATGAAGAAGGAAAAGAAAGAACCTGGGAGATTCCCCTCTTTGTAAAAAGAAAAAGAAAAAAAAGCCCTGCTCCCCCCCCACACCCATCAGCAGTATTTTAATACCTTGCCACCCTTCCAATCCACCCCCACCCCTCCCAATCACACCACTTGAGGGACTGGGAGAGAGACAGGAACCAGGATCTCTACCTCCTGGAGAAGAAAACAAACGGAATTTGTCCTACCTTGGTCTGTAGAAGCCAAACCTCTAGCCGGCTGGATTAAGGGAGCGAGCATGTTGGGGTTGGCCAGTCTCCGCAGCTTGCCGGCATATCCACATAAGAAAGACGGAGGGTGGATGAAAGGAAGATCATTTAAAATCCAGTTTGGCTTGAATCGGGCTGGAATCTTGTGTCTTGAAGAGATGCAAATTCAAAGGGGGAAATACAGAGATACTGAATTCAAAGGTAATTCGGGGTCTGGAGAGGAGCTCACAATGCAGAATCCAGAGCATTCATGCCCGCGGCTCCTGAGGTTAGCAGCTGGGCTAGCTTGGTTGGTGGTTTTTGTTGGTTTTTTTTTTTTTTTCCTAATGATTCTTCAGGCAATTAAGGTTTTGGGTTTGGGAAGCTTCAGTGGAGAAGGCTCTGTATTGAGAAGCTGGGGGCCGGCTCTGTCCCTCCTTGAAGCATGGTCATTCCCAAAGCGTCCCCTTCCTAAGGAGGGGGGGGGAAAAGAGGCGGTCAGGCTGAATTGGAGTGCCCCCCAAAAGGGACGGAAAATGCTTTCCGAAAAAGCTCTCGATTCGATGTAAGAAAAGGGGGGGGGAGGAACCCCCGCGTTTCCCACAGAGTGCACACGAGAGGAATTGCAAACAGCTGGCACCGATCTATAAATAATTCAGAAAAGGTCTGGCTCTCCCATTCCTGGGACACGCGTGGATGAGAGGTGGGAAAGGCAACCTGAATGAGAGAGGGAGGGAGCGAGGGAGGGAGGGAGGGAACCAGGGAAGGAGGGGAGTGGGAGGGGAAGGGAGAAGCGGCACCCCCCAGCCACGCACAACGCACACTCACACACACACACACACACACTCACACTTACACGCGCGCGCGCGCGCGCGCACGGAAAGCGGGTCCCCACTTAACTCGCCCGCGAGCGCGACCCCCAGCCCCATCTGCATTGCTGCTGACTCGCCGGCCTCTCTCTGCCCATCGCCTCCGGCAGCAGCGCCTCCTCCCGCCCCGGGCTGGTGCTGAATGGGCTCTGATCGTGCACCGGCTGCACACTGGGCATTTCTTGGAAGGGGCGCGCGCACCCTCACACACGCCCCCGGCGCGCACGCGCCCCCGCGCGCACTCACACTCGCCCCCGCGCACACTCACCCCCGCACACACTCACGCCGCGCGCCTCGCCGCACCTGCACCGAGTCCAGTGGACGAAGGGTCGCGGCCCGTGGGGGGCACCCGATGCTCAGCCTCTCGGCTCCCAGCAGCAGACCCAAGGCAGCCCTGCCCCTTCCCCCGGCCCACCTCCCCGCACCAAAAAAGAAAAAAAAAATCCTTTATTAAAACAACAACAAAAACAGCCACGTCCAAATAAATGGGCAAGTGCCTGGTGCTGGGTGGGCGCAGGAGCTTTACCTAATACCAGGCTGGGGAAGGGTTCGACCGCTTCCACCCGGGCTTTGCCTGGCACGACCGAGCCCCCGCCGGGAGACCTGAGACTCCAAAGGCGAATCTTGACGTACCGGCTCGGAGCGCCTGGCGATTGCAGTCTCGGGAAAGAGGTGCTCAATGGCCCGGCATGGAGGGGTTTCCTCTCCTGCAAAGCAGGATTAATAATCCGTCTCTCGGGTGGGGAAGTTCACGACTCTTCTTTTGCAAAGCCCAGGAAAATGCATCCAGACGCTTAGGACTTCTGGATCGCGGGGAGCCAAAAATCTCACGCCGAGAGCGCCTTGCAGAAGTGCAAAGCCCCAGATTTCCTAGAGGTGAAGACGCCGGAGGAAGTGGATTTTGGAAGGGGGTGGGGAACCTTTCTTTCTTAAAAAAAAAAAAAAAAGAAAAAGAAGTGGGGGGGTGTGGAGAGGCAGAAGCCCAGATTCCAGTTGGTGATGCTCGGGGCCGGGGGAGGGGAAGCGGGCGGGGGCAGGCGATGCAAGACAACGGTTCGGCAGCGGGAGAGGAAGAGGAGGAGGGGGAGAGGAGGAAAACTGGGTATTAATCGCCAGCACGGGAGGGATGCAGGGTCGGGGGGCGTTGGGGAGCCGGGGATCACAGGTTGCCTGGACGTTCCCCGCCAGCGCACACATGCGCGCGCGCGCACACACACCTACCTCTCACACTCGGGCTCCAAAGGGAGGAGAAAACCCTCGAAGCCAGGGAAGATGCTTCTGCGCCCGCCGGTCCTCTTTCTCCACACCCCCCACCCCACCCCACCCCCAAGCCCCGTCCACGCCTCACGCCTATTGCTAGGATTCTGGCGGAGCCAGCTTCCCACGTCATGTGTTGGGGGGACTGTGGGGTAGGAAGGGGGAAAGAGGCTTAACCCGAGTCCGTGGCGCCTCCTGCCGGCCGCCGTGGGGAACAGCAGCGAGGAGGGGCTGCTTCGCTGCGGGGGTGGGTCCGAGAGCCTCTGGGCTAGTGGCCTCAACGGGCTGCTAGCTCAGCTGTGGGGAGGGTCTCCAAACGCAAAACCCTCCCTTGATTTTGCCTAAATCAGTTCCTGCTTCCTAGCTCCCCCCGCCCCTCACACCACACTCCACCCGCAGCGTGCTGTGCGCAGTTCAGAGCCCGGTTCTTGCCTTCAAGAAGCTTGAGATCTATTTTCAGCTCAGGAGACTGATTTATACAATAGGAAACCAAGCGAGGCAAATGTAATTACAAGCTAGATGGTATTGATACCGATGGTCCGGGGGCATTGCTGACTGGTGATGGTTTGAGGACTTTGGGGTGTGTGTGTGTGTGTGTGTGTGTGTGTGTGTGTGTGTGTGTGTGTGTTAATTAAGGTAGATCCTTTTATTTAAAGTCCTTGACGAGGTAAGTGAATAATCCCTAGATAAAACTCCATTTCATGGCATTTACAGACCCTTTTATGTAAAAGGCAAACATCCATTTATTTCTCTCTTAAGCTGTTTGCATTTTAATGGCACTAGAACCAACTATAGTCTTGTTTCTTTTTAATCTGAATAGCGTTGTCTTGATTTTTATCCTGATCCATTGTCTTTTCAATAATCAAGAATATTGCAAGGACCGGGCATTTTCTTAACATTTATGTCCACATTTCTCACCAACAGCCATAGAGAACTGGTAACAGTGAAGTGTTGGAAGTCCTGGCTGGGAGCTCACAGCTTTGATCTCCGCAGAATTACATGTGTGTTTCCACCTTTGGAGCAAACAGCACTCAAGGCTCTCCTGAACCTATTCCTTCAGGTCTCCGAGTCTTGGTTAGGCTTAATCTTTGAATACTGAGATTTTAAGGTCATGCTAACAAACAACATAGAGAAACAGGGCTGATCTTCCCCTTCTTAGAGAATTCCTGACACACCCGTGAGCTGCCAATTAGTTGGGGGTACAATAGCCCAGCACTGTTATGTGTAGATTTGCAGGTGTTAGAGCAAGGACATTGGTGGAGGGTAGTGGTGAAGGAATTGGTGTTGGAACATTGTCCGCCATTGAACATGAAATGCAATCATGAATATCCTTGAAACTTTGTAACTCATGGTGATTAAATTTTTTTAATTGGGAGGTGGGCACACCTGATGATGCTGATTACACCAGGGGTAACTCCTGGCTCTGCACTCAAGAATCACTCCTGACAGTTATCTAGGGACCATATGAGATGCCAGGAATCAAACTCCGATCGGCCACATGCAAGGCAAGCACCTTACCCACTGTACTATCTCTCTGGCCCCCTAAAAAAAAAATTAAATGGATGGGACTGGAGAGGATACTGTACAGAGGATGCAAAAATGAAAGCTGAAAGATTTCCAAAAACATCCATCCCTGGTCATCCAGGAATACCCGTTACCTTCAGACTAAGATTGAGGCTTCCCAAAAGAAGAGAGAAAAAGACAGAGACAGAGTCAGAGAGAGAAACGCGCCTGCCATAGAGGCAGGCAGGAGGTGAGGGGTGATGGGAGGGAACTTGGGGACACTAGTGCTAGGAAATGTACACTGATGGAGGGATGCGTGTTGGAACACTGTATGATTGAAGTCCAATGGTGAACAGCTTTGTAAGGGTCTATCTCACAGTGATTCAATTAAAAAAAATTTTTTTGTTTTGTTTTTTTAAAAACCCAGGCTTTCTGGAAGCTCGACCTTGACTCCACATTTTTAACCTCAGAGTTCTGCTTTCCTTTCTAATCCTCACCATCTCCATCAAAACCCAACAACTCTTCTATTTCCTTTCCACTCCATTCTGTTGGAACTCCATTCCCACCATTGGCAAGTATGAAGGAAAGAAGGAAACTCTTCAATCTTTGCTCCTAATCTAAGTCCTCACTTCTCCCCTTCAGTTCCTAGCTCAAATCTCACTTGCTTGGACACTGATTTTTCACTCCACCGACTCTGAAATGGTTTCTGCACGCATTTCAAAGATTTGAGGTCAGGTCTGGCACGCCACTCCCGTGGTCCCGACTCCCACCCTCTGCATTTTGATTTGTGCAGAGGAATTGGTATGATCAGTTATCAAGTACCTGGGTGACACTACTGGCATGTGCGATCAGGTGTCAGAGCTACTGTCCCTGCCAATGTTATGAAGATTTGGCCCAACATTTCCATAAGTTATAGATGACACCACTAGTATTTACAAATATCATTAACACATACTTATTGACCTCTAAGAAAAAGTCATTTTCTTAAGGTAAATTAAAAACTGTTCTCATGCACATCTCCTGTCTTCCCAATTCATTCTTAAACAACTTAAGGAAATACACTAGCATCTAATATACTAGCATCTAGGTGATCCATAGTGACCATGAGTCTGGCACAATCCCAGACACGCTGTGAGGTTCGACACTTGCCTTGGAATAATAACTATAAACCACTTGCCCAACTAGTGGGTCTGACTCTGGACTACCTCATTCTAAGGACTATGCTGCTTGACTGGTAGAAGGTCTCCAATGAGTCACCGTTGTCCATTCCACGGGATTAAAATGTCACTCCTCATTTCTCGGACTCCCTGACACTCACTTTCATGTTTCAAGAACTATCTTTGGCGCTCAGACCACAGAATCTTTCAGTGTGGCTTCAAAAATCAGCCAGGTTCATGGCATTAGAAGTATGGCATTGCTCAAGCTTGCAAACACAGTTCCCAACTCTGAAGCTGCACTGGAACAACATCCTAAAAGGACAGGACGTGGAATTATATTTCACATTGTTTAACTTTGCTAAAAACTCTTGCCTGTGGCTGTATTTCTGACACTGTAAGAAGTATTCTGCTAGCTCACTTGACCCCAGAAAAGAGGCCAAGAGATGCCAACATTTGTCTACGGTCCAATTCATGCAGGTGTGAAATGCACCCCTGCATGGATTTCCCAAAGGAAATCCATGTTTTCCCTACAACATCTTTCAGTTCAAGCCCAGGTACCATAGGATGGGGCCTGAAGCTCAAAATCTGGGGTTCTCTCTTTAGCCAAAGAGTAGACAAATTGAGGTGACTACTTAAAATAAGAAAATAAAGTGACAATAATTATTAAATCTTTGATACTTAGAAACACCTCCATTTTTAATTAAATGATAATTTCATTCATTGCTGCCTGGCTATTCTGTATGAGTCACCTTTTTGTGTTTTTTACTAATTATCCTATGGGCACCTCTTCACATAATGATCCATAGTATTACCCTCTGTAGCAATGACAGAGTCTTTATTGTGATTACTTGAATATGGTTTGTCTTTATTGATCATTTAGAAACATTTCTATTTCTTCATCTTAGTACAAGATATCTTTTTGAGGATTGTCAACTCTGGGGAAAACTTTATCAACATTGTATTACACATAAGCTTGAAGGTTTAGGATTTCTATTTTTTTGAATGATAAATAATTCTAAGTATGGTTTGAATTGATACCATTTACTGATCAGTTTGTAATGTACTAGAAGTTTTGCATAATCATCAATGTCCGGATTTTGTTTCAAACCAACTAGGAATTTAATCCACCCCCCATTGGTTGATCTGATTAACCCCTCTTGATTAACTGAATTATCAAATAATCTAGGAGGCTGTTCATTATTTCCATTAAAATTTTTTCTTTCCTTTTCAAATAATTACCTATAGGTATAACTGGGGAAAAACAATGTTGCAATTTATTTCTTCATGTCAGAAATCAATCTGATTTCTACTGACATGACAATCTCCATCTTCTTTTATATTCACTAATTATTATCTGGATTTTCCATTGGTTTCATAAAAAATAAATGTAGATCTTAAAAAGTAGAAACTCTTTAAGGATGTCCCAACGGCAATCTGTATTCTCCTTTTCTTACTGAAAAGAGAAACACATCTGCAAATGTCTTTCCAAATTGTAAAGTGGCACATTCAGGCTTTATCTACCCTGAGGAAACTTTTTTGCATTTCTATGTTTATATTTGGGAGAACCTTAATGTTGATGTATCCTGTGGAGAAATTTTCTGGTGACTGGAGCGATAGAATAGCGGGTATGGCATTTGCCTTGCACGCGGCAGACTCGGGTTCAATTCCCAGCCTCCCATATGGTTCCCTGAGCACTGCCAGGAGTAATCCCTGAGTGCAGAGCCAGGAGTAACCCCTGTGCATCGCTGAGTGTGACCCAAAAAGCAAAAAAAAATTTTAAAAAGTTGGCGACGCTTTCTAAAGAGACCTGTAACAACAGTTCCTTCCACTGGGGCAAGAGCAAGCGGCCCTCTAATTGTGCAGAAACACACCATAAAAATCAATGAAAAATAGCCAATGCTGAAATTTCTTCTCCTAAAACCGGGAAATAAATTCCCAGTGTGAAGGGTGCGCTTCCTAGGAGGGAGGGGATTATTTTTTTCTATAGGCATTGTTTCTCCTGAATGAGATTTACTTAACCCATTACTATCAAAATCATTAAAGAATCTTTTTCCAAAAATTTATTAAGACATATTGCTCTGTTCACATCACACCTCTCATGTTCATATGAAACTTCCACACATGAGAAAGTTAACTGAGGGGCCAGATCGATAGTATAACGGGGAGGGTGTTTGCCCTGTATGCGGCTGAAGTGGGTTCCATCCCCAGCATTCCCTCTGGTACCCATATGTACCAGGAATGATCCCGGAGCACTGCAGGGTGCAGCCTCCACACCCCCCCCCCAAAAAAAAACAAAAACCAAAAAAAACCTAAGTTGATTCTTTTGTCCTGTTACACTTTTCCTCCTGTCCACATTCAATTCATTTGTTTCAACTCTAAAGACCAAATGATTGTTTGAGGCAAAAATTTTGTTGTCACCTGCTCCAATTTGTGAGGCAAACCAATTTGACTGAAGGTAAGGTTCTGTCACTGTCACTGTCATCCCATTGTTTGTTGACTTACTCGAGCAGGCGCTAGTAATGTCTCTATTCTTCTTAGCCCAGAGATTTTTAGCAGCCTCTCTTTACTCATCTTTCCCAATGTTTGGAGACTCTTTCAGGGCGAGGGGAATGAAACCTATTATCATTACTGTTTTTGGCATATTGAATACACCACGGGGAGCTTGCCAGGCTCTGTGGGCAGGATACTCTCGGTAGCCTGCCAGATATATATATATATATATATATATATATATATATATATATGGGCTGGAGTGATAGCACAGTGGGTAGGGCATTTGCCTTGCATGTAGCCAGCCTGGCCGAGCTGGGTTCATTTCCTCCGCCCCTCTCAGAGAGAATGCCAAGCTACCAAGAGTATCTCACCCGCATGGCAAAGCCTGGCAAGCTACCCGTGACATATTTGATATGCCAAACACAGTAACAACAAAGTTACTGGGCCTGCTTGAGAGAATTCATGAACAATGGGAGGACAGTGACAGTGATTATATATATATATATATTTATATATATATATATATATATATATATATTTCTGTCTGTGATTTGTTGCCTGATGTCTGAACCCCATCAAACATGGTGTGGTAATTATGGAGAATGGGTAGGAAGTGTCGTATGAAGCGGCCTGGATTGTGGTGCCGGTTGGGTAGTGAAGGTCGGCTGCCGGAGCTGGGGCCCTTGGGCAGGGAGAGGGCTCTCACCTGCCCCTCCCTGGCGCGCCCCGAGTGAAAACAGCCTGGCACAGAGTCCACAAAGGTAAGGTTCTAGAAAGCATAAATGTGGTCAGCTCAGGGATGGGAGGGAGCAGGCAGTGGCAAGTGACCCACAGGACACCTGGTTTATGCCACTTGTCACGTGCTGGCTGGGGAGGAAACAGAGGTAGGTGGGGGTTTCCTTGGAAAGTTTTTCTTCATGGGGACAGTGGTGGTCAGTTAAAGCAACAGGAAACTGATTGCGAGCCACAAAAGTCCACTAAACCCCAAATAAATGATTCCCAGGTCAACTTCCTCTTAGTGCATCTCAAAAACAGTTCACCACCACTCCACGAACACCCAGGGTGAAGGGAAATCAGAGAAGGTTGGAGTGGAAAGGCAATCTTCAATGACTGCAATTAAAATTATGCTACTTTTGCAAATTTCACTAAACCATTTGGACACATTACGAGGTAGGGCCTCTCCCACCGCCCTAGGAAGGGCCCCCTGTGAGCGGCTGAGAACTCAAGATGCATTAGCTTTCCAGGCAGTGTGCCTCTGCTTGCTACCTAATGGAAAGCAGGTTTCCCCATTTCTCGAGAAAATATCCAAATGTTTTGGTCTTTGAAAAAGTAATTCGTTAGGGCTTAGTTGACAGCATGCATATTAATGCCTTCTGCTGAACCCAATCTATCTTCTTTTGCTTGCGATTCCTAGAGTGTACAGGAAACACGGGCAGAACATTCCATTTTAATAACTCTCACAAGCATACTAAGATCCAGACTCGCCCATCATTACTCTTTCCAAACAATCTCCATTTTGTTCTTACCATCATGATATTAATTACTCAGCCTGAGCAGCCTCCTTTCAAAGAGAGCGGTTAAACCACCTTCATGCCCCTCACTCCAAGACTGGCCTGTCCTCCAATAAAAATAAATAAATAAATAAATAAATAAAAGTCCACCTTGCCCACTGTGTTTTACTGAGCCTGGCATGTGCCTCGTAACAATACCCAAATAGACAATGACGTTGTGTGCCCAGAAAGACATTTCTTTAGCACTCCCTAAATTTGCCCTTTTCTTTTCAAAATTATACGATGAGGCAGAAGGAAGAGGAGAGAAGGGAGGGACAAACGAGGCTGTTTGGGAGAGAAGAATGATGGGATCTAGAAGGCAGAAGACAGAAGATGGGCTGCGAGGCAAGTGTTCTCTGAAATACAGAAAGGGAAGAATTTGCATGCTGTTATTTCTAGCATCACTCAACTCCCGCAAGAACACACCCTGAATGGAAATAACCCCCTATTAAGCACAGTGAGCGCTGGCACTGCCTTATTAATTGTTTCTTTCCTCCCCTCCAACACAGCAAAGAGACGACAACACTGTGTCTGACCCAGCTGGTTTTTGAGGCGGAATTTTATAGAATTCTGATGTCTATTTACCTGCATAAATCTTCTCCTGCCTAAGCGCCCCCCTCCCCCTCCCCACCACCGTCTAGATGCTTCAGAACCCAACTGTTCCTTGTCTCACCACTAATGCTGTAAAGAGGATGAGCTCGGCCGGGGTTCACCGTCCACTTTGCTCAAGCTTTTTGAGAAACGTCCCCTCCTTTCTTGGGGGATATGGATGGGCGGGGGGTGACCTTCGTCTAAAATCATAGTGAAGCATCTTGTTCCAGAAGCACCCCGACAACAGTGCAAAAGCTAAAATAAAATAGAGACTGGTTTCTCTCTCCTTCTCCCTCTTCCCTTCATGCCTGTCTCTGAGATCCCTTGAGGCTGTTCTTAGTGAGCCCTGGCTGAGTCCTCCCAAGATTGTTTTTCTTCTTCAGTACCAGCCACTTTCCATGACCTTTGTTCCTAGAGCATTCTTCATTTTCCTCTTCCAGGAAAATACCACCTCTGGTTCTCACTGCCCCAGAGAAACTGTCTACACCAACAGTGAGTCTGCCCACTTCTCATGTCTGTGATGGTGTCAGGGATTGAATCTAAGGCCTCACTGGGTCACAGGGGGATGACAACTACCTCCAGTGGCAGGAGTATCTAACTTCTCCAAAGTTGAGAGAATAAAACTGGATTTTATAATGTGCATGCATGGAAAAGCACATATATATGTACATGCTTGCATATGTGCACACACACAGACACACACACATTTTCTATCCCTATATTATCCTTGAATATAAGGATATCATAATTAAACTTCAACAGACAGAATTGACAATGATCCCTTATTTATTTAGCTATAATTTGACGGTGATTATTTGTTTATTTTGCCTTTTAGCCATCTTTAATCTACAATAGTCCTTCCCTCTTATTTTGTCTTTCGGGACACTGACATTTTTTGAAGTGTCAGTACTCTACCACTAATCTGGTAGAATACTTCACAATTTGGATTAGCTTGATTTTTTCCCCTGCATAAATAGACCAAGGATAAATATTATTGGCAAAGTGATATTGTATCCAAAGTGATATTGTAAACTTCAATGCAATCCATCAATTCCATCCAATTCCATCAGTCTCCTGCCCCCGCGCCTGACTGTCCTTGCCGCCAGGGTCCCTTGGAGGGGAGTGGGTTGAGCTTTCCTTCCTGCCCCAACCAGGGCTCCGGCATCCAAAGACCTCCAGGACCAGCCACCACCATGCGAGACCACTCTCCGCACACATGAAGGTACTGGCAGAAGGACAAAGTCACGCGGGTTCCGGGGCCGAGATCTCCAAGCCTACTCGGATTTGGGCGGAGCATCCTCCATCCAGATCCTCCAAATTCCAGTAGGCGGGGGTCACACCCACCAACTGGCCCCCTGGCGCCGTGTAATCCCATCAACGGCCAAGACTCAGAGACTATAAAAACCAGCTCCCGGAACCGCGCGGCCGCGAATGCCATCTTATTATCTCATTCCTACTTTGGACAAACTGGCAGGCTACCGTATGTAACCTGCCTACACGGCAGAGTCTGGCAAACTCCCCGTGGCATACCCAATATGCCAAATACCAGTAACAATGATGGGTCTTATTCTCCTAAAGAGCCTTGAATATAATCTCAGGGCTAGGATGAAGGAGACGTTACTGGGGCCTGCTCAAAGCAATCGACGATTAACAGGATGATTTGTGATTTGTGATTTGTGAATGCATTCCATCAAGAGGTGTACAAAGCCAGTTTGTCCCATTATTGAGGCCACATCGGTCACTAATTTGAGGAGAAATTGCCAGTCCTCTCAATTGCAGAGCTTTGTTTTCCTCTTTACAATTGTTATGGAGAGCCAAGGAGTACATGCCTCCCAGAGGCAGCAACCAAGGTCGATCCCAGGTCCTACAATCCTGGAACCAAGCATTGAGCTATCTGGCCTAGTTGACATCAGGAGTGTCCTCCAGGTCCTGTCAGCACTGCATGGGAGCCCTCCCCCCAAATTTTAACTACTTAGCAATGTGTTGGGTGGTAATTTGAGACTATGTCCTATGTTCCTACATCCTAAAATCTTAAGGATAAAGATCATTGGTAAGAAATAGAAACATCTGTAGTTGATAGTGCTAATATTGATAGTGCAGTAATTATAGAAAAGGCTGGAAAATTATATATAATAAATAATATTAATATTAGATATGTATATATTATATGTGTTTATGTTTTATTCCATAAAAGTCCTCAAAGAAATGATATTCCAGAAATGACAGTACACCTAGGACCTCTAGCCTGGCTCCAAATCCCATTCTCCACTGAAAAAAGACAGAAAGAAAAAAAAGAGATCTTTTGATAAGTGGCAATTTTCAGGCCCAAGTCAGGGAAAATATAAATGAGCCCAGAATATCATGCTCAAATCTAAAGCAAGGATGTGCTCTAAGCCTAATGTGGAAAAATTAAAAGGACAGAGTGTGTAGCTTAAAAAGTCACCCACTGGCCAAATTTTGGACTATTTAGCACTTAAAAAGAATAATGACCAGTATTATGACACATTTTACTTTTTTAAAGAAAAACCCAGAAGTCAATAGCAATACTCAAAGAAAATGAGAGAGCGTGGAAGAGAAACTAAAGCCCTTCCATTTAAATACTCTTGTTGCTAAAGACCGAAAGAATGACAGAATTAAAGGAACATCATTTTGCAATATCCAATGGAAAAAACTGATCATCAGTGAAACTAAGAGCTTTTCTGATGATAATTTTTGGCAAGCCATAATCATGCAATGCCCTCATACTTACACTGTAAGAATTATTATATTCCTTTTTTAAAACTTCAGAATGCATACTCCATTTTACCTTATAAAACCCCCTTCCTGCGCATCCAGGTTAACTAGGACATTTCATACACCCTTCCAAATTTCTTTCTTTGCAAAAAAAAAAAAATCAACAACAACAAACAAGAAAAACTATCTATTGATTTATTTCTGTGAGCATTGATTCATATATAATTTAGTGACTCCATACAAAAGAATCCTGAACCTCAAATTAGGAACAATTTCAAAATTTCCTCCTGGAAGAAAATATTTTCTCATTAATCTTTATAAAATATTCGAGTACATCTCTAAGTTAGGTTAATTCAAATCTTTAAAGCATTGATTCATCAAACATGAATATAACACTCTGTGAGGAGAACAATGCAAAGTAGTGTTGAAAGAGACCAAATAAGTAAAACCCGTCCCTGCCTTCCAGCTGAGAGTGCAAAGAAAACATTATGTGAGCAAAGACGCAGAACTATTTTCCCCTTTAACGGAGAGGGAGGATGTCAAGATTCCAGAAGTAAGGCATTGCTTCCTGCTAGAATACGGAAGACTATTTTATTGGTTTCAATGCTTTCTCTCTTTATACAGCCTGTGCAAGGTAATTCCACAGAGCCCTTTCTCTATGGGCAAAGCATCCCTTCTACGCCTGGAGTGTGGGTTTGGCCAGGTGACTTCTCTCACCAAAAAATGAGGCAGATTGATGGTATGCTGGCTCCCCGCGTAGGTCCTCAGAAGCCTTCATGTTTTGCCTGAGCTCCTGAGCTTATGCAATTGCCATGAGAAGAGCCTGTGCTGGCTTGGAAGAAAAAGGAGACAGGCAGAGCAAAAAACGGAGACACCCCCACTGAGCCCAGCTGACTTCAAGCAATCTTAAATCAACTCACAGATGGGTGAGAATAAATGCCTGGTAGGATGAGCCAGAGCGTTTTAGGGTGGCTTGTGAGCAGAATTTTATGTCAAGAGCTACGTGACACACAAACAGAGAGAAAGAGAATGGTGAAATCTTAAATCTTAAAGGATATGTTACTAGTTCTAAACTTGAAGTCAATTTTTTTTGATGGGAGGGAAGGAATTAGATGGTAGAAAGGTCACTGTGTCACTGATGGGACACTGAAAATAAAAAAGAGTGTCAGAAAGGTGGTGAGGCAGATTCTTGAGGCTACTGAATCCCATACTGAGGAATCTGCCTTTTATTGTACACTCTTGGTTTTGGAAGAGGGGAGGAATTTGATCTAGCCTTGACTTTTGGAAAGTAATGTTGGCAACCATTTGGGCCAAATGCAATGGAGAAAAAGGCATCAAATTAAGAGGGATTGATTTCCTACTAGGGACTGAGTGCTTTTTCTTAATTATGTCATATCATCTCTCAACAAGTCTATGAGGTAAACGCCAGTCACCCCATATATAGACAAAGAAAATAAAACATAGTAAGATTAAGTAACTTTCCCCCAAATCCCACGACTGGCAAAGAATAGAGCCAGGGTTCAAGGTCAAAATACAGGACAAAAAACACATGCTACTCCTCCTTTGACCACTCAGCCTCTCAAATATTAAATGCAGGCAGACCAATTCAGAGGAAGCCCTTGCTTTCCTTTAGGTAATGATGATGAATAATAGCAGTGGCAATGAGAAAGGAGAAGAGGGAATATATTTTAGAGAGATTATACAGTGGCACTTATTTGTTTATATTGCCAAAGTAAAATGGCAAGGTTACAGCAACTGGCTGAATATGTGTGGTCACGCAGCATAATAATATTTTGCATCTTTTTTTTGGAATGACTTGCTGAAGTGTTGCAATGCCACTAAGATTGGGAACGCAGGATAAGCAGCTTTGATGGTCAGGATCCAAAGACAGCAAGTTCAATCATCCACGTGGGAAGCGTCTGACTGGGAATAATAATATCTCCTCTCATGGACCCACCCCTCTCAGACACTGTTCTCAGTGCTTTGTACAAATACATTCATTTGTGCCCACAATCACCCATTGAAATAAATGCGATTATTATTCCATATTCTTGATAAGGAAACCAAAGAACAGGGAAGTTGAGAAACTTGCCCAAGTAATCCTGGTGCCTGGACATGAACACGGACAGTCTGACTGTAGAGGCAGACTCCAGACAACCACACACTTCAGTCAGTTCTTTAAGGTTCTTCCATGTCTGGCCCCAGTTCAGTCACTGTCCTACAAGGAGAGTCAAGGATATGCTGCAATAAAAAAAAAAATCCACAGAGACTTAACACCACAAAAGTTCCTTCTAGGGCTATCAAAATCTAGTGCAGAATCAAGAAACCCTTTTAAAAAAATATTGCATCAAAAAAATATTGCATCACTGTGAATTACAAAGTTACAAAGATATTTATAATTGAATTTCAGGCATACATTGTTCCAACATCAATCCCTTCACCAGTGCCCACTACCTTCCATCAATTCCCCCAGATTCCCACCCACCCACCCACCCTGAGCCTGCCTCTGTAACAGGCACATTCCCCCTCCCCCATCAACCTAGTGTTTTTCTTCCACAACTTACTCCCAGCTTGCCTCTGCCCCAGTAGCAAGCATCCTACTGAAGACCAGTTCTCCTGCTCTTCATTTCTATTGCCATTAAGCATTGATATTCCCCTACAAAGGGGAATATATCTCTATATCTGATATATGGGAGAGATTATTCTGAGTCTATTCCACTTCCTCTGACTGATTTCACTCCACATGATACTCTCCAGATACCTCATCATCAAGCAACCCTATAAGAATGTCCTCCTGGCACTGACGGAACACTCTCTGTTGCCTTCGTCTTGTGGGACTTCTCCAGCAGCTCACACCACGTAGATGTAGCTGAGGAAGGAGAGGGATTACATTTCTTTCACTGATGGATGTTTTGTTCTAAAAGAAATTAAGCTGGGGCTGGAGCGACAGCACAGCGGGTAGGGTGTTTGCCTTGCACGCGGACGACCCGGGTTCGATTCCCAGCATCCCATACAGTCCCCTGAACACCGCCAGGAGTAACTCCTGAGTGCAAAGCCAGGAATGACCCCTGAGCGCAAAGCCAGGAGTGACCCCTGAGCATCGCCGGCTATGACCCAAAAAAACAGTAAATAAATAAATAAATAAATAAATGAAATTAAGCTCATGGGCTGGAGCGATAGCACAGCGGGTAGGGCGTTCGCCTTACAAGCGGTCAACATGGCCGACCCGAGTTCGATTCCTCCGCCCCTCTCGGAGAGCCCGGCAAGCTACCGAGAGTATTGGATATGCCAGACACAGTAACAACAAAGTCTCCAATGGAGACGTTACTGGGCCCGCTCGAGCAAATCGACGATCAATGGGAGGGCCTTTACCTTTACCTTTACCTTAAGCTAGGGCTGGAGCGATAGCACAGCGGGTAGGGCGTCCGCCTTACAAGCGGCCAACATGGCCGACCCGAGTTCGATTCCTCCGCCCCTCTCGGAGAGCCCGGCAAGCTACCGAGAGTATTCGATATGCCAGACACAGTAACAACAAAGTCTCCAATGGAGACGTTACTGGGCCCGCTCGAGCAAATCGACGATCAACGGGAGGGCCTTTACCTTTACCTTTACCTTTTACCTTAAGCTCATTCCTCTCATATGTACCTGTCAGATCAAGTTCGATGGCCAAAACCAACTTCATGAGGGCAGAAAATGATGAGATATTTATTCACCCAATTTCTGGTTTGGGACCACGCCTCCTGTGTTCTGGGGTCACTCGTGGAGATGCTCAGGGCACCATGGATGGTGCCAGGGGGATCAAACCCAGGTTGGCTGCATGCAAGGCAAGTGCCTTACCTCTTGTCTCTCCAGCTATAGTGATGAAATATTTGGGGCTTAAAATTCAATGATTAAAATACCAATTTGAACTCTATTTGGATAACCATACGTATATCTGTGTATTGTCATTTCTACTTCCCTTCTATCCAGGGAGGTCATGCACTGTTTTCCTTGTCTCCACTACGGTTCCTGCCCAGAGGGCTTGAAAAATATCAAACGGCATAATCCATAGGCTTTGCAAAGCTCCAGAAACAACACAAATAGTGTCATTCTCTCTGATGTTAGGGTCTTTATCTCAGGTACATAATAATCAGTTCTTCAATAGCTATGAAACAGCTAGACCAAAGACACTGAGGAAGATACAACATAATTTAAAACATATCCTGGTACTAAAGAGTTACAAGAGATTAATTCAGAAACTAGGCCATGTCCATGAGAGGTAAATAAACATGTAAAGCAGTAGGAAGTATGTAACCATGAGTACATCTGGTAGGCATGCTAAAATCTACTATTCCAGAGATCACCGAAGGAAAAGATATAAAACGTTTTGCTATGATTTTCTGAGAGTGTTAACAGTAAAAGTAGTGAATGAATGAAGTAGCTAAATAAAATAGGGGTGGTGGCTATGGTGAACTGGGAAATAGATGTTCCACCAGAAAACTTTCAAATTCTTAGAGACAATATTCACTGCTGGGGTCAAAGATTATACATTTGCTTGCCTGTGACCTCTGGTTAGAGAGTTTTCCTCAGGGATAGATTTGTGTCTGTTAATAAAAAAGTCTCACTCATGTAATTCTAGTCCATGACAATTCAGAAATAAGAGATAAGGAAGACAAAGAAAAATGATCTTCCAACTCTGTTCTCCCTGAGAAATCTTGCCTCTAGAGCTTCTGATATAAAAAAAAAACCAATTTTTAGGATGCTTCTATGTAGAGAATGAGAACACATCTCTAACCTAGCACAGATTTCAACACCAATAGTAATGAGGTTATCCTTAGCACTGGGATGATATGATGGCACGAGAAATATTAGAAGTTAAAGTCTAACAGTGATCTAACAATATACACATCTTAGGGGAGAATAATGAACTGATAGCTACAGAAGCAATAATAGATTGGTTTGATTCAGACCTTGCAAGATACTCTCCATCACACGGAAGATCTTCTGGTCATTGAAAGGCACAAATTTACTCTTAAGACCAAGACTCTTCAAACTTACTTCAGCAAGACTGTGGCTCAGTGGTAGAATATTTGATTTGTGTGTGTGAGGTCCTGGGTTCAATCCCTTGCCCTATTTGATTTCCTGACCCCCAGAAAAAAACAAGTGTGGCCCACCAACCCCCCTCTCCAAATGCACTTAGGCAGAGTACCCACTGCCATGTCTAATGTTTCTTCCCTGGCCTTTAAGAATGATTGATTATCCAATTTAATAGGCAAAACAATAACAACAAAAATACAGGTATGCCAGAGTATGTAATATACTTGCCTTGCATGCAGATAATCGGGTTAGATTCCAGGTACCACATATGACTCCCAGAGTACCTCCAGGAGTGATTCCTGGGCACAAAGTCAAGAATAAGCCGTGAGCACTCCCAAGCATGGTCCCTTTTCTCCCTTCCCCCCAAATTACAGGTAATAGGAATGGAGATTAAATTTAAAACTTCCCTTAACTATTAAAAAATCCTCAAAGAAGATATATGGATGGTCAAGAGTGCATGAAAAAAAATTGCATCACTTATCAAAAAAATGCATATCAAAACAACAATGAATTATCCTGTCACACCAGTAAGACTAGCACATATGACAGAAAAAGAAAACAACCAGTGTTAGTGTGGATGTAGGGAGATGGGAATCCTTATCCATTGCCGATGGCACTATCAACTGGTCCAACCTTTTTTGAAAACAAAAGAAACACTCCTCAGAAACCAAAAATTGAGTTTCCCTATGACCCAGCAATTCCACTTCTGGGCATTTCCCCCAAGGGCCCAAAAACACTAATCAGAAGGGACATTTATGCTCCTATGTTCATTGCAGCACTATTCACAATAGCCCAAATCTGGAAACTACTCAAGTCTCCCAGAACAGATGGCTGGATAAAGAAACCACAGTACATAGACACAATGGAATACTATTCAGCTGTAAGAAAAGACAAAACCATGCAATTTGACATTATGTATATGGAAATAGAGGGTAACATGCTTAGTTAGCTAAGTCAGCCAAAGGGAGGACATATACAGAATGATCTTGTTCACACCTGAGGGATATAAAGAAACACAGTCAGGGGAGTAACAAAAGGGCAAAAGCAATAGAATCTAGAGAACTGGCCTATAGAACTGAGTTTGCCCATGAGAGTGAGATAGGAGGGAGCCAAGGGGAGACCACTGGAAGGAACAACCAGAAAGGAAACGGAGAATGAGGAAGGACCCTGAGACAATGAGGGAGGGAAAAGGATATTCTGTGTGGTGGGGAAAGGTATGTTGGAATACTGTAGTCACAAAACTAAATTTTTATAAGATAAAGGATACAAATATATACATATAAAATTAAAAATTAGAAAAAAGGGGGAAGAGAGAAAAAAGATAAAGGATACAATTTGATAACCTATTCATTACATTTTTCTTAGTGGATATTTGATTCATTAAATTTTGTTTTCAAATTTTCCAATCTGATGAAAATTTTGCCATTAGTATTTGTACACATAAAATACTGGTTTTTTTTTTAATAAACTGCAACTGACACCAACCAGCCTGACCCTAGTTTCTTCCTTTGTCCGCCCATTGCCATCAGCCACCCCGGGGTAGGGGAAGTGGCCAGAGACCACTGAAAGCAGACAGTGAGGGAGAGTTGCCTCAGGTCTTTGTATTTATTTTTGAATATACACTACTGCATGTGACACCTCCCAAAAAAGAACAGATAAAGGAATGCACGAATGAAAAAAGAAGTGATTTTAATAAGAGGGAAAAATACTATTTTGTTCTCTTAGAAATATTTATTGGGCTGTATTCCCCAAAGTGGGATTACTCATCATTGGCTTCTGTTCTGTTTCTTGCTTTCACTTCCAAGTTTTCCTAGGACAACTTTAAAATTTCGTGAAATTTTACTTGTACATACTGCCCTGCAATCTTAGTTTAAATTATTTTATTTGTATTTGTTTATATAACAACTATGAAGAAGCATTTCATGTTTTATCATTGTTTTCTTTTTTTGCTTTCTTGGGTTTTTTTTTTTTTTTGCTTTATGGGTCACACCCAGCGATGCTCAGGGGTTACTCCTGGCTCTGCACTCAGGAATTACTCCTGGTGGTGCTCAGGGGATCATATGGGATGCGGGGGATCAAACCCAGGTCAGCTGCATGCAAGGCAAACCGTACCTACTGTACTATTGGTCCACCCCCTCATGCTTATCTTTAATTTTCAGTAGCTTTCAAGTTCACTGTTTTCATTCTTTCTGGTGTTCTGTTGGTTTATTCCTCTTCTTTGGTCAATCATTCTGCAGGGAAGAAATACTAACTTCTTGTACTTATTACTGTTCTTTTTAAAGATGCATGCTCAATTCTATGCACCACATTTATTTTGTATATTCCCCTAATATAAAATGTTGACAACATTTTTCTTAGAATCACTTATAAATATTTATATCAAACTCTTTAGAACTTAATCCACCTCAGCCGAAATAAATCTCAATCTAGTCCTGGATTATCCAAGCAGAACAGGATTAAGGATGTTGAGTAAAGTTGGTGCTGACACACAGTAAGAATTTGTGCTTTTATAGAGTTGGAAAATACAGCGTCAAAAAGGTAGATATCGGTGGAATAAAGATTATATAATTTATGGCTTCACTTAGCAAATGAAATATAAATTATTATTCCAAGAATACAATTGAGTAATGCATTAAGAAGCCTTTCTAGAAGCATCCTGGCCAAAATTCAACTAGGGATAGAAATAAAAATTCACAAAGACTGAACACTGCTGAGAAAAGGAACACGTTTCTTCTTATAATCTCAAAGGAACAACAGTCTCCTTGTAAGAAAATTCCTGTGCTTCCTGAGCTCAATTTTTCTTACAGGGGGGACACAGGTAGGAGAAACACATTAGGCAGTTCACTGAATTATTATTAATCACCTTTTCAGATCTCACCCATTTATCTCTTCTGCTTCCCTGGTTTCAAACACCAACTACACAGTGATGATGATCCCAGGCCAAACCTTTCTTCAGAACTTGAGATTCGCACTTTCAAACTCACTGATTGCTCCCTAGATGGTACTTAGGTCTTTCAGGCACAAAAGTGTTCCACACTTATCCCTTTTGCTTCTTTTCCTGCAAAATCTGATTCCCCCTATCATATTCCTTTACTGTCAGATATGGGTATTTTCCAGTTGCTGCAGCCAGTCTTTAGAACACGAATTATTCATTCTTCACTGTAAATGTATCTTCATCTATCTTATCTTTTGCTTTCTGATCTTCACGATTTCATTCCAGGCTTTCTATAGCTTTTCCTAGAGCTGCTGCAATAGACTCTTGATTGTGCTTTCAACTTACAGACTGAACTCACTCCCACTCAACCAACACACTATTTACTCAGAAGAATATTCTGGGGACATGCATTCTTCAAGGTAGCTCCTGCTTCAAAGTATTTTCTTTCAAAATATTTCAAAATATTTTCGAAACATTTATAGGATAATGCTAAGGTGTTTAGTATAGCTCCAACTTATGTAGGACCTTATAATTTGTAAAATCACCTAAGAACAAATGAAGACTTGGGTTGTTGGTTCTACAATGGTGATAAATTACTTCTCTCCTCATGTAGACTGACTTATGATGAATAATAGATCTTATGTGGTTAAGTGCAAATAAAAATTCTGTTTAGGGAAAAAGTTTCCTTGTGCTGCACCTTAAGAACACATAGCTAATTTCTCTAATCCAATTTCTATATTTTTGGAATAGAATTTCATAGTATAGATGCTAATTATATTATAGGTTATATTATAGATGCTAATACACATTGACCTCTCCTGATGATATAGGGCTAATATCAGAACTACTGAACATTGCCCTGCCACAGAGGTAGGGTGGAATGGGGGGAATGGGGGGAGAGAGGGATACTGGGACCTGTGGTGGTAGAAAATAGGCACTGGTGGAGGGATGGGTATTTGATCATTGTATAATTGAAACCCAAGCACAAAAATTTGTAAGTCTACAACTGTACCTCATGGTGTTTCACTAAGAAAAATTTAAAAAAAAAGAACTACTGAACACAAATCCCTTCTAACTACAAGGATTTATAACTACAAGTAAAGTAAAAATATCTTTAGATCTTAATTTAACTGTAAAATAAATAAGAAAAAATCTTTTAAAATAGATTAAGACTGTGGCTAGCTCAAAGGGGTCCAGAAGGGGTACAGTGCATGCTGTGGATGACAAAATCCCCTGGCACTGTGTGCCCCCAGTCAAGTACCACCAGGTATGATCTGATCTCTAGTACCATAGGATCTGAGTAGTATAGAATCACAATGGGATGGATATTGCTGGAAGTGATTCTATTTTTTAAATTATTTGTCTGGATCTATAGTACAGCGGGAAGGGCATTTGCCTTGCACACAGCTGACCCAGGTGCGATCTCTGGCATCCCTTTTGGTCCCCTGAGCACTTCCACAAATAATTCCTGAGTGAAAAACCAGGAGTAAGCCCTAAGCATTGCCAGGTGTGCCCCCCCAAAAAAAACAAATATAAAACAAAATAAAATGATTTACTAAGTGATTCCCCGCTCCCTGCAACCCACCCAGCAGGACCCAGTGCGACTGGCGTGAACCAAATGCTCTGCAGTGGGACCTAGCAGGACTCCAAACTCTGCAAGTGAACCAGCCACACCATTACTAAAGGAGCAGATGCTTGGTTCCCCCCACAGCTCAGGTCAGCAGAAGACTTGGAATCCAGCTTTCATTTGACCCAGCATCTCCACTTCTTGGAAAATACCACTAGGACCCAAAAACAACATGGAGAAAAGACATTTGCACCCCTATGTTCAGCACTAACCACAATAACCAAAAGCTATAAACAACTTAGTGTCCAAAAATAGATGAGTGGATAAAGAAATTATGATACATATCCACAATGGAATATTACTTGGCCTTAAGGAAAGATAAAGCCATTCGCAGATGTGGTGAGAAAGGGAACCTCCTTCACTGTTGGTGGGAATGCCGACTGGTTCATCCCTCTTGGAAAACAGTATGGATGATTCTCAAAAAATTAGAAATTGAGTTTCCATTTGACTCAGCAATACACTCCTGGGAATATATCCCAGAGAGGCAAAAAAGTACAGTCAAAATGACGTCTGCACTTGTATGTTCATTGCTGCACTGTTCACAATAGCCAAAATTTGGGAAAAAAAAAAACCTGAGTGCCTGAGAACAGATGACTGGTTAAAGAAACTTTGGTACATCTACACAGAGGAATACTATGCAGCTGTTAGAAAAGATGGAGTCATGAAATTTACACACAAGTGGTTCAACATGGAAAGTATCATGCTAAGTGAAATGAACCAGAAAGAGAGTGACAGACTTAGAAAGACTGCACTCAACTGGGGATTATAGAGTAACAGAATGGGAGACGAACACTCAAGAATATTTGAGATAAGTACCAGGAGGTCTGCTCCACAGCTTGGAAGCCAGCAGCACATGCTGGGGCAGCCCAGTTAGAGATGGGAACACCAAGTAAAGGATGTTTGGAGGATTCACTCGGGATGAGAGATGCATGCTGATAGTGACTATAGACCAAACACGATGGCCACTCAATACCTCTATTGCAAACCACAACACCCTAAAGGAAAGAGAAAGCAAAAGGAAATGCCCTGCCACAAAGGTGGGGAGGGTTGGGGGGTTCTGGGCGGCGGGGGGGGGGGGAATCATTGGGATCATATGTGGTGGAGAATGGGCACTGGTGGAGGGATGGGTACTCGATCATTGTATAACTGAAACACAAGCATGAAAGTTTGTAAGTCTACAACTGTACCTCATGGTGTTTCACTAATAAAAATAAATAAATAAATAAATAAATAAATAAAAGCCATGAAATTTGCTGCAAATTTAGCATGCTGAGTGAAGAGAGAGAGAGAGAGAGAGAGAGAGAGAGAGAGAATCCAACACAGAATGATCTCTCTCACATATGGGGCATAAAGAAACATAGAGTGGTGAGATAACAAGCACCCAGGGCAATATCAACAAAGAACATAAGAAGTGATATTCTTCAGGAAACATGATGTATGATCTGATCTCCAGTATCACAGGATCTGAGTTGTATAGAATCCCAGTGGGATGTATATTGCTGGGAGTTATCCTATTTTTTAAACAACTTGTCTAGAGCAATAGTACAGCAGATAGGACATTTGCCTTGCACGCAGCTGACCCAGGTTCGATCTCTAGCATCCCCCTTTGTCCCCTGAGCACCTCCACAAATAATGGAAGGAGAAGCCCAGAAGGGGTTTGAAGATAGGTCAGGGAGAGGGCAATGACATGGTAGAGGGAAGTGTTCAAATAGAGGATGGAGCTGGTGCTGAAAGGTGGTAAAAAGTTATATATGAAACCCTATTAGCAGCAGTACTGTAAATCACAGTGTCAAAATCTTATTAAAAAATAAAACACGCCTCTCAAGAGGCTGACTGGTGGGTGGAGGCAAACAGGTGTTGTGGGAATGAAGTGGACACAGGTGAAAGAATCAGTGTTGGAACAGTCACTGTCAATGTCACTGTCACTGTCCCTGAAACCCAGTCAGGAATAACTTTGTAATTTCACAGTGACTAAATAAAAATAAATAAATAAAACGTTTAAAAATTTATTAAGCGGTCTGTCAACTTGTTTGTACTTACATAATCAGTCCTCTAAAATTATACTTCTAGTTACACGTGTAAAAAATTTCTCTTTTAAAATCTTAATTTATAAAGATAGAACTACCATATGATTCAGCCATCCACTTCTTGGCATCTGTCCCAAGAACAAGAAAAGATATTTGCACTTCTATGTTCAATGCAGGCCTGTTTGCAAGAGCTAAGATCTAGACACAACCCAAAAGTCTGACAACAGATGAGTAGATAAAGAAACTGTGGCATATATACACAAAGGAATACTACTCAGCGATGAGAAAATATGAAATCGTGTTGTTCTCTGTAACCTGGATGAAACTTGAGGGCATCACGCTGACCAAAGTGAGTCAGAAAGAGAAGACTAATACTGGATAATCTCATCTGTGAAGTGTAAAGAGACAAAAAAGAAAGAACAAAAAGGGACTGAAAACCAATCCGTGAACACAAACCTTGAGATTCTGCTTATGGAACTGAGTCTGCCGAGCAGCAGGTGGGTCAGGGCTGGGGAGGAAGAGATAGACTGACAGACGTAGTGGAAGGGCACAGTGGTGGTGGGTGTGGTTCGTAATACTGCATGCCTAAAACACAAATATGAATATTGCTATAAGCCCTGTCACCTCAATCTTCATTTATGAATAGTAAAACTTCTTTCATTTTTATCAAGCTTTATTCCAAGAACACTTTTTTTTTTAAGACTTAAACCCTTCTTTTAGCACTTAAATAATTTTCCACCTTAGTATTTCTTTTGTTTTTAATTGGGGTTAAACTCATGCAAGACACCTACCTTCACCCCTGTACTAGTTCTCCAGTCCAGCATTTCTTAAAACACATCCCCCAAAAATATATAAAAACATCCCATCCAAGGACCAGAATAAAATCCTTCTTGGGCTGAAAATTAACAATTCACATTTTGGATATTCAAAGGCATCTTTCAAATGATTTGCCCCTAGTCATGTGTACCAAAAGATACATAATGGAGAACATAGAGAATTTTATCTTTGCTAAGGTTCTATCTAGTTTATGTCTTTGACTCACTTTAACAAGTGACAGAAGATTTGAAAGAGATGAAAATTTAGAAAAAGGTAACCTACCCAGACAGTGAGATTTTCCTACTCATTCCCCTCGCTCCTCACCTATCACCAAAGTATATGAAGACTTCTCCCTTCTCTTTTTATTTATTTATTGTAACTATTATTATTATTATTATGCTTTTTGGGTCACACCCGGCAATGCACAGGAGTTACTCCTGGCTCTGCACTCAGGAATTACTCCTGGCAGTTCTCAGGGGACCATATGGGATGCTGGGAATCGAACCCAGGTCGGCCGCATGCAAGGCAAATGCCCTACCTGCTGTGCTATCACTCCAGCCCTCCCTTCTCTTTTGAGAGAAGAAATGCTCCCCCTTTCCATAAGTAAGGGGCCCTCCTACCTCCCTCTTCCTGAAGTTCTCTTTCAGGAGAATTTCAAGAATTTTCCAGTAGATCTTTCTTCATTACTTTCTCTTAACTTCCATTTACGTCCCCAGATAGTGACTCAAGAACCCATTTTTTTATAAAGATGTCATTTAAAATTTTATCCAGAGAGACAGCTATTCTTTGAGGCTAAAGGCCATATTTTCATTAAAAGGGCAGTATAGGTACATAAGGATGGTGGGGATTGTGTCTTGCTCTCGAGTATTATTCGTCTCTGTCACTTTCAAACCTTATTGTCTCAGCAAATGATGATCTCATTCTATGTGGTACACAAGAAACACAGCAAGACAAGAGACAGTGTCTACCACAAAGCACATTGTTAGACTCTGAGCAAAAAAAAAAAAAAATGAGGTTATCTACTGGACAGGAAATGGGCTAAAAGAGTCAACCAACAGAATATGGTGGAGGGATATAGTGGCAGCTTCGTGCTAGGTGTGGTATTGTAACACTGTCCTCCTAAAATTTGCAAGCACTTAGAGTCTTGGAAACAAAAGTTACCTCTCAATTTAAAAAAAATAATTTAAATTATTACCTCAGGTCTGAGTTATCTTCCTTGGAATTCCTAACTCAATACACAGATGTGATCTGAAGCATAAGGATATTATAACGTCTATCAACACTCCTGTTCTACACATGTTTAAGAGTTTTATCATAATTCTGAATGAAAGAGTTTATAGGCAGAAAGAAAATCCCCATGTTAGAGCACCAATCCCAAGTTTGGAAGCAACAAACAGAACCAAACCCAACAGAAACATAATTCTCAAAATAGTTTAAGTCTGTACATTATATATAGCATTCTTCTTTTTTAAATTTCCACATGTGATAGTAAATTTGATATTTAATTTAAAATAAGAGGAAGACTCAAAAAATGCAAGTGACTAAATAAAACAATTGGTTAAAAGGACAGCTTGGGGCTTGTCAACTAAATTACAAGGTTTCAACATGGTGTTCAAAAAATCCACAAATTAGGTTTGTTACTCATGTTCCATTTTTAAGGCCATGTTTAAAAAACAAAAGAATCATTTTTAATAATAGAACAGTGTGTACAATTACTCCAGAAGCATCAACAGAAAATCTGGTGCTTGGCACTGTTTTAGTTAATGGCTTGAGGAGGACCATTTTGCCTACTTTAAGTTTGAAGGCACCTTCAAACGAAGAATTAGGCAGAATTACTTGACTTTTCCCTCTTGTAAGAAGAGCAGAGAGCTGACAAAACTCCAATTATTAGTGTTATCTTTCAAATGCTGGAATCCTAAAGTTCTTTGAAATCAAAGAAAAGGCCAGAGAAGGCAAACTTTTTTCAGTCAGCCTAAATGTCTTTCTCCTTTGTGGACTAACCCTGTTTTCATTCACCCTTCTAAATCCTCTCATACCCTTATCCTCATCTTCAAACTGCCACAGAGGCAGGGTGGGATGGGGTTGGGGGGGTGGAAGGGATACTGGGATCCGTGGTGGTGGGAAATGGGCACTGGTGGAGGGATGGGTATTTGATCATTGTATAACTGAAACCCAAGCACAAAAATTTGTAAGTCTACAACTGTGCCTCATGGTGTCTCACTAATAAAAATTAAAATAAATTTTAAAAAATTCCTAGACACACAATACCCCCAAATAGCAAAATATCAAAGCCAGCAGGCCCCTGTTCATTGCTTTATCTAAATCACCAGAAACAACAGGTAGCTCTGTTGACAGATAATTCAAAATCAGTGACCAGGTTATCATTTCCAACCTTAAACTGGAAGTTTCAAATTCCTGCCCAAAGGCAGACATGCCTCCTGGTTTATTAATTCTATGGGCTTTCTCTCGAGATCTGAGTAGAGCTGAACTGGCTGGTTGAGAGCAGAACCGCTTTTAACCAGCTCAGTGGTTCTCTAGCTCGGCGTGCTCCAGCCAAGCCTCCATCAGAGGGATTCTTCCTCCGTAGAAAACATGCCTTGCTGCTTTTCTATCCTTTGCAGAGTGGACTTAACAATTTTCAAGAAGAACTCCCAGGTTAAAAACACATAAAATTCAATATTATCTTGCCCAAAATAGTCTCTCCTAATATCTTATGTCTCCCTTTAGCAGAAGAAATAAAGATCTTCATTGAGTTTAATCTGGAGACCTGTTAGACAGGCAAGATTTTATTCTTTGTGATTTCTTTCCCTATATCTAGTGCTTATAAGTCAGTCTACCTGAAGGTTGAGGAAAGCAAGGGGCAGGGTCAAAGAATAGGATAAGTTGGGCAAGAGCCTCTATATAAAGGAATGCTCTAAACATCACAGTTGCCAAAAACAAAAAACAAAAAACCACCCGATTCATCATGATAGAATATAAATAAAATTTTATGCATAAACATTTCACCAAAAAAATTTATAGACCTTTCTCTTTTAATTTACGAAACACTGCTCTTGCTCAATAGAACAGATGAGAATGCTGTGATTTAAGAAACCAGGGGATTAGACAGGTTGTAACCATGCCCCCGTATGTGTGCTTGAGAGCCATTAAATTAACACCTGCTGGAGAAAACTCACCAACCACAGTGGTAGTGGCTGCTCTTGTGTGAGCAGTGGGGACCCAAAGGCAGGAGAGAGGTCGCTTTCATTTTCATAACATTTTATAGGAGCAAAAGGGAAGCTTCAACAGTTTTATGGCACCAAATATGTTTCACAATCCTCGTGAACCCAAAATAAAGGGCTTATGGGCTATTAAAAGAGGTTGTTTTCCAAAGTTAAAAGAACGGAGAACAAGGTATTTGGACTCCGAGCTTCCCCAACTCAATGAGTTCATCAACATCTTCACCTCTCATCTTTTGGGGGAGGAAGTAAACGCATGGGTAGTGTTCCAGAGACTGATGACATGAGTCTTTACATCACTTCTTCCATATTCATCCCTTCTCTTTAGCAAAGTATCCATGTAGAACAATTAGGAGAACTTAGCAAGGACAGTGACCAAGCAAGCAGAATATGAACTGGTCCGTAGCAAAAACCAGACACTGCATCCTCCTTCTCGAGCTCCTCCTTTGCTCCTCACACCTGCCCATGGCATGTCTCAGTGTTCTGCTGGGCGAGGATAAAGAGCAAGGCCCTGTGCTCCTTATTGTTGAGATATGCAATCTAGGATATGTGGCTCGTGGAGCAGTAATCGTTTTCTTTTGGCCCCTTTGCCCTCGTCACATATGAAAAGTAAAAAAAAAAAATTGAATAGAGAAACCCTCGCCTGACGCTCAACAGTTGCCACAAGTGAACAGACCCTTCTTTCTACTTTCTGGCAGAGCAAGGTGGCAGTCTGCACATTGCAAGGAGGGGGCCTGTCATTCAAAATCTAGCCCCTATTTTGAGACTGTACTCCTGCAACTAAAAATTTTTTTGGACTGTTAAGCTTTGAGTTATTCCTGATTTTATAGCTAGCCAAAGATATAAAAACCCACCAAGTACAATAATCTAATTAAAAAAAAAACATTTGAATGCTGGTTGGAAGGCTAGAGGAAAATGGGCCCTTTGTTTGGGTCTGCCTTTCAGAGATGCTACATCGCATTCACCAGAGAAGCCAGGGACTTTGTCACTTGAGGAAAAATGCCAAGATTTTCAGAATTTCTAGATTTGCAGTTTTCTAAAATGCCAAGCAACCAGATCCCATTGTTCTGTTCAAAAGAGTTTAAGTGTTTTTAAATTCTTCAAATGACATCTGCCATGCAAAATGGTATTATTATTGCTGCCATCATCTCAATAGGTGGATAAATAAAATCCTCTGCTGTGAAACCCTAGGGGGAGAATCATCCTCCTTCTCTCGTCTACTTCTGAGTGTTAGTTCCTGAAATAGGGAACCCCATTTTGTATCCCTGAAGCCTGCCATGAATGACACAGAATTTCTTAGAAGCGAATCATTTCAAAGTTAGGAAATAGGATGAAGACAAATGAAAAGAAGTAGAATGTTTTGCACAGCGACTAGGCTTAGTAACAGTATTCAAGAGTACAACATGTTTAGTCTGAGAAAGATGAGATACCAAGCTTAATTTCACTCAATTTAGGACAGGGTAAAAGAACTGAACCCAGACAACCTCTGCCATGTTAATTCACACACACACACACACACACACACACACACACACACACACACACACACACACACACCCGCCCGTCCCCCAGCCCTGCTCTACTGATTCACAACTAAACTTCCAAGGAGATGCCTGTCAAGCAGCTAAAATTCATGGGAACATAAGTCCCCATGACTGAAAACTCCAGGGCATGCTCAGGAGGTGGGTTCGCTGAGTACCAATTCTACCAAAGCCACACCCACACCTCACTACCATAGCCATGCCAACGGTTTAATTCCACTATCACTATCGCTATCACCCCATTGTTCATCGATTCGCTCGAGTGGGCCCAGTAATGTCTCCATTCGTCCCTGTCACGTGCAAGTGTAGCCCGATGACATATTGGGCCCTCCTTCAGGATCGAGGGAATGAGGACAATTCATTGTTACTATTTTTGACATATTGAGTACGCCATGGTTAGCTTGTCAGGCTCTGCCGTGCGGGTGGGATACTCTCGGTAGCTTGCTGGGCTCTCCAAGATGGATGGAGGCTTTTGGGGCAGCCTCTAATCACCTTTACAGGTTTTCCTAGTCAGGCATATAGGTGGGTATGATACTTTCAGTAGCCTGCCAGGTTCTCTGAGAGTGAGAACTAGAGAATAAGAGGTTGCTTCCAGGAGCTTGGTTTTAGAGTCTCTGGATGGCCGTTGATGGGGTTACATGGCAGTTGGTGGGTGTAACTGTCTAGTTACTGGAAGGTGGGGGAGCTGGGTGAAGGAAGTCCAGTCCCGAACTGAGCAGGCTTGGAGATCTCAGCCCCAGGTTCCGCACACCTGGGTTCCTCTGCTGGTTCTTCATCCAAGTGTGTGGAGAGTGGTCTCAGCATGGCTTTGGATGGGTCCCAGAGGTCTTCAGCTGTCGGGGCTCTGCTCAGGGTGGAGAGGGAAACTCAATCCGCCCTCCTCCAAGGGGGCCCGGTGAGGACAGCCAGGCGTGGGGGCAGGATTTAACTCCACTGATTCACAAATATTCTCCTCAGAGACGCCAAACTGAATAATTTTAGGTACCCTGGTGCTCAGACTGAGAACTATGGTGTGTTTTCAGAGTCAGGGAGGGCAGCCTGCCTCCCACCCCATACTTCTGGAAGCCCTTGATGCCAGGTCCACCTCCCACAGCACTCACCCTATCAACTCATTGGTCCAGTCCATAGATTCTGAAGTCTCTGAACTTCATGGGCACCTATACCTCCTAATCCCTTAATACTGAAATTCCAGTGGGAGCACATCAAATTAGATGTGAATGTAACACAGAAACCAACTAAACTCAACAAACAAAACCAATAACACACAAGGCTCACAAAAAACCAAACAGCTTAATAAATTCTTTTTTAAAATTTAATTTTGTTTTTGTAAAGTTGTTCACAGTAGTTCACTACAGATAATATTCAAACACCAATCCCACCACCATGCACCTTTCTATCACCATAAGAGGAAAGTGTGTGAATTGTTGTACTTCATCCTGGAGCCATTTAAGCCCTTGTATTAGAGATTACAAGCATGTACATAAAATCCAAACAAATGTGTGCTATTTTTGGTACATCAGTATAAGAGGTCACAGTTACACACTCTAGGACGTTCTGTGTTCCTCTCTTCTTGGAACTTTATTTCATAGTCTCTGAATCTTGACCGTTGATAAGATTATATGGCACCAGAGGCATTTTGTGGGTTTCCAGACTGCCAAACTACTGAAAAACTGGGGAGCTGGGGGGAGGAGGCCCAGTCTCATTCCAAGCCAGCATGGAGACCTCAATCACTGGTCCCACATACCTGGATTTTTCTGAAGGTTCCCTCATAGGTGGAGCTTGTCCAAGTCTGTGGAAAGTGGCCATGAGCATGACTGTGTGGTTGGGTTCTGGAGGTTTTCAGCTGCCCAGGTTCTGCTGGGGCAGGGAGGGAAACTCTACCTGGCCCACTCCAAGTTGCCCTAGTGAAGACAGCCTGGCACGGGGTCAGGACCACTTAATAAATTCTTAGACAAGGATTTAAAAATCCTGTGATCAGATAAAAAAATTTTCACATAAAAATTGATTTTTATACTTATTCATTTTAATATTGAAGCTTTGTTATCTAATCAATTTCAACTCTAGAATTGCACCAATAGCTGTAGTTCTTGTCTACATTAAAATAATTTTTAAATATATTTTTAAAAGAAAATGAACCTAAAACTTCTCCAGAAGATGTGTTGTGTATGTACAAATAATTGTACACATACAAACACACACATATTGGACATGCTCATACACACCCTTAAATACATTTAGAGTCCTCATAAAGTCTATGTATTCTATCTTTTTTACCCTCTGCCTCTTAAAGTTTAATAAATTAGCTTGGATTATGATAGGCAGAAATGAGGGAGTGAATTAATTAAACTCAAGGAACCATACTATGCACTCTTAAGACTTAGCACTCATTGTAAGTACTGTGACAAATAACACAAACGATTGTCATAAATAAGACCATAGCTTGCCTTGGATTTGTAATTAAAGTTCATTTGACTTGCTTTTCTTCTGGCAGATGCCATCTTTCTGCTCCAGCAGTTGGGCATTATCATATACTCTCCTGCTTTGCTAAAATCATTTGGCACCCTCCTTTTTTTCCTATCTTTTTTTAAAATTAAGTATTAGGCAAGCAATTTACATAGTTACATTTGAATTTCAAGCATTCAATGTTCCAACACCAATCCTACCACCAGTGTTGGTTTCCTGCCACCATTCCACCAATGTCCCCAGGTTCCCTCCCAACCACCACATCCCATCCTTCCTCCTTGACAGATACATTTTTAGTTTGGTTGTTGTAAAGTTTGAGTCTCTTGCTTACAGTACTGTTGGCTCTGTGATTAAATACCTAATGCCTCACCTCTACACCACCAATGTGCTCGAAGCACCCGATACCTAATCCAGTTATCTCCCATTGATCTCACCTTACTCCTCACCCCATTGGCCATTTCTTTCCTTCCCTGTCCTTTGGATTTCTATAACCTATAGTCAAGGATAATCTGGGCATTCCCCTTTGTGATACCATCATTCCCTCCTATAGATTATGGAAACGTGAGATCATCTGGTATTTCTTCTTCTTCTGACTCATTTCACTTGACATGATAGCCTCCATTTCCGTCCAAGTTGCACAGAATTGATGACTTCATCATCCCCGTCCACTCATCTATTGTTGGGCATCCCAGTTCAAAAACAAAAACTTAGGTTCCATCTTTGATTTCCCCTATGCCACTCTCCAGAGCACCCCCTCTCTTGAAGGGGAGATCTTACACACACCTTGTACTCCAGGGTCTACTCTGGTGACCCAGACGTGACTTCTGCCTAGGGGGTGGCCCCAGATTATCTCAGTCCAGAATCCAAGAAGCTTGTGTTTGAGTCACTTGGGACTGTAGCAAATGGAGAACAAGTTCTTGGCAGCGTTTGTCCCCAAGTCACTTTACAGACAGCAGACAGACATTCCAGTATTTCACCGAAAGAACCCTGCTTGTTTGTCTTCAAGCCAAGCCTTCAGGTGGAAGCTAAAGTCTAATCCCACATCTCAGGGCCTGCAGAGGAGCTCTTAAGGAATGAGGTAGGGGTAAGCCACCTTCAGACTGCATAGACTGGTTCTGAGTGCTGCAACTACTGCCTAGACAGTACCTGAGGGCTTGGCCTCCAATGAGCCTGAGTCCAAGGTGTTGACTGTACTCTTCCACAATGCTTTCAGTTCATGAGAATGGCAAGAGGCGCAATGGTTTTCTTGGTGAAGATCTGGAGTGACTGGAGAAATTGCACAAGGGTGAGATAGGGCATCTCTCTCTAAACTCTGGGAACCAGCTGAACGCAAGCAGTTTGCTGTAGTCTACAACTATACACTGTGACCTTAGAGGCTGTTGCTGTCCTCTGGTTCTGCTGCAGGCTGATTTATTTTTATGTCAGACCTAAGAGAACTTTAATTTAAGATTACAAGGTTTTCCTCTTAAGTATTCTAGAAATTTTACTGTTCTTACTTTTACATGAAGGCCTCTGAATGGCTTGGGATTAATTTGTTGTAGATAGTGTTAAGTAAAGATCTAAGCTTTTACCCCACACCATGCATAACAGGCAATTCAAAATGGATTAAAGACTTCCTCTGAATCACACCTGAATCCATAAAATATATTGAGGTAAATATAGGCAGAAGCTGCCTTCATGACATTGAATCTGGAGTCATTTTCAATGATCCAACATCATTGGTCAAACAAATGGAAGCAGATATAAACAAATGACACTGCATCAAACTAAGAGGCTTATTTTTAAAAGTTTTTCACATAAATGGATATCCAGCTGTCACAGCATGATTTGTTAAAAAGACAATTATTCTCTTGACTGAACTGAGTTTGCATCTTTTTTGAAATTCAAATAATCATAAATGTTAGAGGCTCTCACATTTCTATTCTATTCCACTGACCTATATGTTTATCCTTATACCACATTGTCTGATTATAGCCTTGCAGTAAATTTAAAATCAGCTAGTGTAAATCTCCAATTTCATTTTTCCTTTCCAAAATCATTTTAGTTATTCTACCTGTCTTATGGGTTGGAGCCATAGCACAGAGGTAGGGCGTTTGCCTTGTAAGCTGCTGGCCTGGCCGAGCCGAGTTCAATTCCTCCGCCCCTCTTGGAGAGCCCAGCAAGCTACCAAGTATCTCACCTGCATGGCAAAGCCTGACAAGCTACCCGTGATGTATTCGATATGCCAAACACAGTAACAACAAGTCTCATATGGAGACATTACTGGGCCCGCTTGAGCAAAGCAATGAACAACGGGAGGACAGTGCTATAGTGCTACCTGTTTTATAATGTGTAAAAATTTGAGGTCTAACTTATAAAATTCTATAGGAAAAAGTCTGCTGGAATTTTTTATGATTTGTGTTAAATCTATACACAATTTTGAAAAGAATTTTTATCTTATTAACATTGAGTCTCACAATCCATGACTATGATATAGTTACCAATGAATTTATATCTCCAATAATTTTTCGAAGCATATTGTAAACTATTTTTGTATATAGCTAGAGCACTCTGTACTTTTCACTATATTGATTCTTAACTTTTTTAATTCCTTCCTTAAATTCATTTTCTGATACTTCTTTGCTAATATATAAAATTTTAAGTGATTTTCTGTATATTGATTTTGTATCATAGTCATGCTAAATTTACTTATTAGTTCTAACACTCACATATGTGTAAGTAATATATGGCTTTCTATATACAAAAGCACAAAGATTTCTAATATCTTTTAGAACCGATGTGTTTTTATTACTACAAAGTATTTCTCTTTGTCCTTATAATATTTTATCTTAAAATTAATTTTTCATATTAATAAAGTCCTTCCAGTTCATCAATTCTTTTACTTACAACCTATTTGCCTTTGATTATAAATTATGTTTCTTATACAGAATATATGGTTGGAGCTTGCTCCTTCCTGCTAATGTTTAAAATACATTAAAAAGTTATTTTCAGAATGGAGAGATAATACAGCAGATAGGGCATATCTTGTACATGGTCTACCCTGGTTCAATCACCAGCATCCCACATGGACCCCGGATCACTCCCAGGAGTAATCCTGAGCACAGAGCCAGGAGTACACCCTGAGCACCACTGGGTGTGGTACAAAAATAACTGAACAAAAAGTTATTCTTAAAATGTTCATCGAAGTATTATTATCTCTGTTCAACTACAATCTGGTTATTTGCTGATACTTTTCCATTTTCTTTTCTAACTTCAGAGCTAGTCTTCCCAAGTATATTACATTTGTACATGTTACAATCTTCCCCAAACTTGGCCTTAGAGTTGCTGCTTCAGATAGTCTATTTTTCAAATAAACCAGTAGGTACATATCAAACATCTGCATGCTCTTCACTCCTGTCAGTTGAGTTGCCCTGTCCCATGTGGTCCTTCGGCCTGGAGGATTTCTGGTATAACAGGCTTGTTTTGATTTTTCTTGGTGTGGATCTCATCGTAATTCTTCTACTTGATGGTGGTGAAATTCCTCTGACCTGTAGGTTAGAGTTCTTTTTTTTTAAATCGAACTTGGAAGTTAATGGTCATTGTTTCTTTTCTCTTAAATTCTCCTTCTTTATCTTCACTCTTCCTGGGATTCCCATTATGATATGGTGACAGACTAGACAATGTAGCTATTCATTTTTATTCAATCTTAGTTTTCTTTGGTCTGTAGATTGGATTATATATACTGACCTCTCTTCAATTCTTTCTCTTCTCAAATTTGTTAGCCCAGAATGTGAACTTATGTTAGTTTTAGAACTTACCATTTGTAATTTTTTAATGTAGGATTTCTATTTGGTTCTTCTTTATAGTCCCCATCTGTATTTAGATTCCTTATTTGTTGAGTGTTTGAACCTAGATCACTTTAATTCTTCAACATACTTACAATATCTGCTCTGATGTGTTTGTCAAATTCAAGGTCCCAAAGCACTGCTTCAGGTTCTATAGACTTATCCTCAATATGAATTTTACTTTTCTCATTTCTTAAATTTCCCAAATCTCTTGTTTGAGAATTGAACACTTCAGGTAAGTAATGTACCAATTGTGAAATTGTTTCAATGATTGTTTTCTTTTTCTTTTTTTTCTTTTTGGGTCACACCCGGTGATGCACAGGGGTTACTCCTGACTCATGCACTCAGGAATTACTCCTGGTGGTGCTAGGGGGACCATATGGGATTCTGGGAATCGAACCTGGGTCTGCTGCGTGCAAGGTAAATGCCCTATCTGCTGTGCTATTGCTCCAGTCCCTCAATGATTATTTCATTTTCTAAGATTTTCACTTTTTTAAATTTATTTTTGGTAGTGTGGATGAACCTGAATCAGTCCCCATGTTTCTACTTAGGGCATAAAATTATATATTTTTAAGATTCTACTTTTTCATTTATAATACTATTAATAATGGTTTCTCATGGACATAATTTCAACACCACACCCATCACCAGTATACCCATCTCCCTCCCCCTCCCCCCAAAACCCAAACTTCTTCTTCTCTCATCAACCCCAAACTCAATTGTGTGGATCAGTTCACGGGTTATGTAGCCTATGGATCTTTGCTGCTACTTCACTGTGTATCTTTAAGTCCCATATATGAGACTTGGTTAATTTCTATAGGGCATATTGTTTTTTAATTAATTTTACCTTGCCTTTCCATCATAGCCATGCCACCAGACCCCGCATCAGACTGTTTCACTTGGGGGCGCCCCAGAGGGAAGTGGATGAGAGCCCTCCCCGTCACAAGGGACCCAGTCCCAGCAGCCAAAAACCTCCACAACCCAACTGCCTCCATCCTAGCGGTCACTTCTCATACGCTCGTATCAAGCCTTACGCGCTAGTGAACCTATTGCTGGAGCACGCGGCTGCATTCTCCCGACACATCATAAGACACTCCCTAGCCCATTCTCCAAGAGTACCACATGACATTTGATGGGGTTTAAATAGCAGGCAACCAATCATAGAGGGAAATATATATGCATATATATTTTTTCAGATACATATACATGAAAATTCACATCACTCAATCTTTAACAAGATGTTAGTGATATCCTAAAGAAGGTCTTAATGGCCCCTGCCAAAATACAAAGATCTTCACACTGTTTCCTCCCTGGATACTTTTTTTGTAGCATTCTCAGCAGTTTTTCATAACAAACAATATAAAATATATTATTTTGGTTGTGCTTTGGGACAGGGATTGGAGCTTAGGATGGAAACATCCCAGGAATGGTGGTGGGAAGGTGTAATGATGGTGGATTGGTGTTTGAACATTAAATGTAATGTGAACTACTTTATAAAATAAAAAATGTAATTGTGAACTACTTTATAAAATAAAAAAAAATTCACCTTGCCTTATTAGGGCTCACCCTGGTGCATCTGATAGCCTGTTATCAATTAATGATTTATGCTATATTTTGCTTAACACCTCAAATATAAAAGTATTCCCACCTTCTGCCAATGTGTATATGGGAGATACATTAAAAACTCAACTAGTTCTAATATGCTTTCACTTTTACTTTTCTCAAGATTCTTCTGGTTTCTGCTGGGCAAATGCATAGTGCATAGTCCCAGTCAGCTAGGAATGTGTGAAAAACTAATTGAACCCTTGGAAGGCACTCTCACTTCCAAGCTCTTCCCTTGAAATTACTAGCTAGCTTGCCACTTGACCCAAATAAAATCAGAACCTCAGGCTAACAAAGCTGTATGTTTTTCCCATTTGTTTCCTACTGAGTTTACTACCTTTAGATAACAAAGTCATGGGTTTTTCCCTCCAGTCCAAGTTGAGTCTGTCCAATCACTGGTATTCATGGCCAATGCTCTCCTTGTTAATAATTTTCACCAACCAGCATCGGCTAGGGGAGGTATAAAAGCAACTCTAAGGCACCATATTTACAGCATTCAGCCGAAGAGAAGGACAACATGGAGGGCGGGATCCACAGATCCCGAAGGGAAAAAAAAAAAAAACAGGTTCCAAAAAAAGCCGAGATCATCGGGAAGCCCCAGATGGGGTAGGTACCGCCTCCCGCCTCCCCCAGATGGAACCCCGGTGACCAGAAGCCTCTACAACCACAGCTCGAGTATGCGGGAACTTGGACTTTTCCTCAAATCTGCCGGGACTACAATTCCCAGGTAACCTCAGATTCCGGAAGTCACTCCCACAGCCCGCCCCCCAGCGCCATATTTACAGCATTCAGCCGAAGAGAAGGACAACATGGAGGGCGGGATCCACAGATCCCGAAGGGAAAAAAAAAAAAAAAACAGGTTCCAAAAAGAGCCGAGATCATCGGGAAGCCCCAGATGGGGTAGGTACCGCATCCCGCCTCCCCCAGATGGAACCCCGGTGACCAGAAGCCTCTACAACCACAGCTCGAGTATGCGGGAACTTGGACTTTTCCTCAAAACCGCGCGGCCACTCACGGCCGTGCGACATCTCTCTATATACAAAGTGATCCATGGGAAGTAAACCACCCAACATTTCTCTCTGAAAATCATAGTTAAGTTTGGAGCACGGCCACAGCCCCAGAAACACAAGGACTTAATGCATAACCCAGCAGCTTGGAGCAGAAAAGTGAATGGGCTATGCGTTAATCCAGGCCATCATGACTGTCCGGAGGGGAAAGGGTGTTGCCCCATTCGCCCTCTCCTCTCTGGAAAGAAAGATGGCGGCCACATGGGAGCCTTGTGGACAGCAGGTATGAGCCGGGCGTGTGGGGGCAACTAAAACCTCATGGGAAAGGGGGCGTTCCAGTCCGTCCTTCACGCCCTAACGAGGTCACCAGTTGCCCCCCGCAAGCGGCTCTCCAGCACGGCCACGACTCCAGAGCACAGAAACCAATTTCTTAACTATCTGACTTTCAGTAGAAATACTTCCAGGGTCAATAAGTAAAATAGCAGAAATCCAAAACCAACATATAATTCTTGAACCCAGCTGTAGAAAGCAAATCACTTCACAATGCTTTGTCAGCATGTCTGATTTGGGGGGGGGGGGTAAACTCTAAATAATAGTGGTGAATCTTTTATTGAAACAATGAATCTAATCAAAGCAGGTAGAGTGTTAACTAGAATTCATCTGCCCCACAGGGACTGGGAGGGGTGGGGGGTGGGGTTTTATTGGGGTTCTTCATGGTAAAAAATAAGTTTTGGTAAAGGGAAATGTGCTTGATATTTGCATGACTGAGACCTAAACCTGAAAGCTTTGTAACCTTTCCCATGGTGATTCAATAAATAAATAAATAAATTTAAAAAACAAAAAACAAAAAAAAACCAAAAAACAAAAACAAAAAAAAAGCAGCTCTAAGCAAAAATGCTGCATATTCCCATAGTTCTTACCCAAATAACTTGTAGGATTTTTCAAGAATAAACATTTTTCAAGTCAGAGAGATAGTAGAGGAGGTAAGGTATTTGCCTTGCATGTAACTAACTTGGGTTTGATCTCTGGTGCCACATAAGGTCTCCTTAGTGCTGCCAGAAGTGATTCCTGAGCACAGAGTCAATTGTAAGACCTGAACACTACTTGGTGTGGACACACACACACACACACACAGAGAGAGAGAGAGAGAGAGAGAGAGAGAGAGAGAGAGAGAGAAAACAAACATTTCTCAATTATTATCTGCTGTGGTTAATTTCTATAGACTTGAAATGGTTAAACATTAAACTTTGTTTTCACAATGCAGAAAAACCACCTGCACTTCTATGATCATTGCAGCATTATTCACAATGGCCAGAATCTGGAGACAACCAAAGTGCCCAAGAACAGATGAGTAGATAAAGAAACTATGGTGCATCTACACAATGGAAAACTATAAAGCAGTTAGGAAAAATGAAGTCATGAAATATGCGTATTCATGATGGACACGGAGAGTACCATGCTGAGTGAAATGAGTGAGAGGGAGAAGGCATAGAATGATTGCACTCATTTGCAGGATATAAAAAAAAATTATGTGAATAATATCCAAAGACAGTCGAAACAAGGACCAGGAGGATTGGCCCATGGTAGGAAACTTGCCACAAAGTGAGAGGGAGAGTGCAACTAGGATAGAGAAGGGACTACTATGACAATAATAGTTGAAAATAATCACTCTAAGGGGGTATGGTGCCGCCAGCAGGTCAATCTGTACCTGTGAGGCGAGTGCATCAGCAGCCTCATGGTACCTTCAGACTTCCAGATACCCCAAAATTGCTGTTGTGCCTTTGGTCAGACCCCAAAAACTTGGGGTAAAGTTTACCAAGAAAGTAAATGGCCAAAAATTAGGTATGTGGGAAACACACCCACAAACCACCTCCGGCTCAGCTATATAATTGGAGGTAAGGCCTCTTTGGTTCCTGATTGAACTGCTTAATGGACATAATCCCAGAGACTCAGAAACGAATCTCAGAACCCAGTGGCTTTAGGTAGAAATGCGTCTGGTCTCTGCAGTAGGCTACTGGTGCTGGACCAACCCAGGTGGGAATAGGTTTCGTGCCTTGGCCTACATCCATCTGAGGTCACTGGATAGTCACATTTGGGCCCCCAGTGACGAGACACACAGGGCCTCACGGGATGAGGGTGGAGCCGGGCTTGTCCTCCCCACCCCAACGAGACCCCAAGTCATCGCCCACGAATGGCCTCTCTGGCTCCTGATCAAGCTGCTTAACGGTCATGATCCCAGAGACTCAGAAACAAATCTCAAAACCCAGTGGCGTTTGGCAGAAATGTATCCGGACTCCACAGTACGTTACTGTCGCCAGGCCACCCCAGGGAGGAAAGGGTGTTGTCCCTCCGCCTGCTCCCTCTTGGCGACTTCGTGGCTGTCATCCTCCAGAGGCCATTGAACAGTCAGGCTTGGGCTCGCAGTGACGAAACTTGTTGGGTCTCACGGGATGGGGGGGAGGTGGAGCCGGGCCTGTCCTCCCCACCCTAATGAGACCCCAAGTCATCGCCCACAAATGGCCTCTCTGGCTCCTCATCAAGCTGCTCAACGGCCTTGATCCCAGAGACTCAAACAAATCTCGAAACCCAGCGGCTTTTGTCAGAAATGTGTCTGGACCCCGAAGTAGGTTACTGTCGCCGGGCCACCCCAGGGGGGAATGAATGGGTGCTGTTCCTCCACCTGCTCCCTCTTGGCGACTTGGTGGCTGTCATCCTCCAGAGGCCATTGGACAGTCAGGCTTGGGCCCGCAGTGACGAAACTTGTTGGGTCTCACGGGATGGGGGGGAGGTAGAGCCAGGCCTGTCTTCCCCACCCCAATGAGACCCCAAGTCATCGCCCACGAATGGCCTCTTTGGTTCCTCATCAAGCTGCTCAACGGCCATGATCCCAGAGACTCAGGAGCAGATCTCTAAACCCAGTGGCTTTTGGCAGAAATCCCTTCAGATTTAAGTGTTAAAATTTCAGAACTTCAAAACCACATAGCCCTACTGGAGCCACATGACATCATATGTTATTCATAACCAGCAATAGAACACAAATTGTCTATTGTTGCCTTTTCAGCAGATCTGAGTGTTGGGGTAAAATCTTAAATAATGGTGGGTCTGGTGTCAAAATAGTGAATGTGATCAAAGTAGAGAAAGAGTAATGTAGAAATCATCTGCCCCACAGGCAGGGGGAGGGTGTGGGATGGGGGTATACTGGGATTTTTGGTGATGGAGAATGGGCACTGGTGAAGGTACGGGTGTTTCATTGTACAATTGAGACTTAGACCCAAAAGCTTTGTAACTGATTCAATAAATAAAATTATAAAAAATGGAAAAAGAAAAAAAAAGAAAGAAAATAATCACTCTAGGAGTTGGAGCGATAACACAGCAGGTAAGGCATTTGCTGTGCATGCGATCGACCCGGGTTCGATTCCCAGCATCCCATATGGTCCCCCAAGCACTGCCAAGGATGATTCCTGAGTGCAGAGCCAGGAACAACTCCTGTGTGTAAGCGGGTGTGACCCAAAAAGCAAAAAAAGAAAAAGAAGAAAATCACTCTGAATAAGAACTGAGTACTGAAAGGAGGTAAAGTGATATGCATGACACCCTTTCAGTAACAGTATTGTAAACCTTAGTGCCTGCAAGGGAAAAAAAGAGAGAAGAAAAAGTGTCTGCCATAGAGGCAGTCTTCAGGGATGGGGCAGTGGGAAGGTAGGGAGCAGGTGAGAGGAAAACAGGGGACATTGGCTACAGGAAATGTGCACCAGTGAAGAAATGTGTGTTGGAACATTGTATGACTGAAACCAAATCACAAACAACTTTCTAACTGTATATCTCATGGTGATTCAATTTTTTTAATTTCTAAAAATTAAAAGTAGTGTTCCAGTGGTAGATATTGGTACTTTGGTGTACACATAATCATATGCTTAAAGCTTAAATGTTAACACTATTGTAAACACTGTCACCTCATTTGAAAAATTAAGATAATTAATTTTCCAGTTTTTCATTTTGCTTTATTTGCCAGACACTTGACTGGAACCCTCACATTATAGTATCATGTGATGCTATATCATGTGGCTTTGTATTGCTTTTCCCTAAAGTATCAATTGATTATTTCTTTGCCAATTGGAAGTGGAATTGACCAAATTGCTCAGTGAGATATAAAAAGAGATTTTACATAAACAGAGGTTTTACTCTTATGATTTGGCCCAGTTCTTGCTCAGGTGTGATCTGTAACCAGAAAGAATGTTTTCTAGATAATGGGATAATGGGTCCCAAATATTTTTAAATTATGAAAATAAGAAATATTCAGTCTTGAAGCTAGCATCAAAACTGAGTTCAGCCAATTAAGTCAAATACCAACTAAAACTTATTGACCTAAAAATGCATAAATAAAAGAATAAACATAGGATAAGTACCTAAGATTTTTGACATTGTTTGTTATACAGAAATATTGACTTATTCAATCAACCAATCTGGATGTTGTCTTAGCTGAGCAATTCCAAATCACCAATAACACAAAGCAATAGGAGGCTTTGTGTTGTATAGTCTCTCCATGGATCTCTAGTAAAGGGTAATATCTAGCTTACACAAAGCAAATGCTGCAGAGAGAGAATGAAACAATTGACTTAGACTATCATGAAATAACTCACAAAGATAGAACAATGAACTTGAATAAGCCTAAAGAAGCCATTTGATTCTGGGGTTTATTGACAAAGACGTAACCAAAAATGTACATGAAAATGACATTATGTCTATTATAAGCCTGATAGACCAAGTTTAAAGTATATCAGCATTGCTTTTCTTCTTCCAGAATTTTGAAGTCCAGAGCAAGAATGTATTCTAAATGTATCTTGCAACAGGAGTTATATGTTTAGCACACATCACACAGAACTTCTTGAGCAGTTTCATCAGTTCCATTTAATCTAGTAACATCTACCACAGAATCGTCACCGTGTTACAGGAACAGTCCAGAGCATTCTAGAATTTGTTACTTGAATAATGCTAGAACTTAACCAATAGGTAGAGGTGCAAAATATAATTTCACATGGGCCATAATAAATGGCTACCATCAAGGAACAATGCCACATCCCGAATCTAGGATTGTTACTTAAAAATCAGATCTCTTACCAGCTGCTGAGGGGAATACTGTCAGTCTTGGCATAGATATAGCCCTCATATTGACGTAACCCTGGAAAGTATGTATGCAGAGAATGGAAGACAGCAGGACTCTTCAGGAGCTATTGTGTAAGAGAGCTGATGCTGGAAAAATCACAAGCAAGGAGAGCAGAATAAATGCTCTAAGAACACAGCAAAGCACAGCATCAAGCAAGACAACTGAGCTTTGCACTGCTGGGAAATAGCAGCAGAACACAAAACAGCCCCAGCTCTGACAGGAAGGAGTGTGAAGAAAGCCTCCCGATGAATAGCTCCACAACAATCACTACACCTGCTAACCCCAGCTCACTCTTCACCTGAGCATGGCTCAGTCCACATTTGCCGGCTTGGCCACACTTAACACAGCTACAGCGGGGACTGCATCTAAAGCAGCAGAAGTCAACAGCACAGCCCCAGCGGTTGTCTGTCAATTTTTTCTTTATGTAATTTTCTCAGTAGCTCCTTCCCACTGAAAAATATTCTCAACGCAAATTTCAAATGACATTAAAAGGAGACTGGAGCAATAGTGCAACGGGTAGGGTGTTTGCCTTGCATGCAGCTGACCTGGGTTCGATTCCCAGAATCCCATATGGTCTCCTGAGCACTGCCAGGAGTAATTCCTGAGTGTAAATTCAGGAGTAACCACTGTGCATCGCCAGATGTGACCCCCCCAAACCTCCCTCCAAAATATGACATTAGAAAGTGTTTAGATAAACAACCACACTGAAAAATGCACCTGTCAGGGAGGCAAGCGGCAAGGGGAGGTTTGGGGGTGGTAGGGAAACAGGACAATGGGAGGGACCCTGGGGACGCTGGTGAAGGGAAGTTGACACTGCTGGAACTCTGTATGCCTAAAACTCAATTATGAATAACTAGGTAAATAATATTGCCTTAATAATGATTTTTAATTAATATAAAAGAATGTGTATGGATATTTGAAAATGCTACCTACTGCAGGTAATAAATTAGTAGGGTGATACCTGCCAATCACAATCATTAAGCCAGTAGCTAAGGAAACTACTCTGAGAGAAAAATAGCTATAATAATACAAATAATAAAACATGGACTCTATTTACAGAAAAAGCAGAACCTACTAGTGGTTCTAAGACCAGCATTTTTTTTTCACAAGCTTGTGGAGTCCTAAGGTGCCTATCTGCTTTCTCTAGAACATGGACAGATTTTCTTAAATTACAAGGGACACACGTTTTGCACCAGAAAAGGCATAAATGCTATGTACACTAAGAAGGAAAACTCAATCACTGTTAGTGTACCCACTCATTAACTGGTGATCATTATTTATGAGAGCAATGGCTCTATAAGCTGCATGAATTATGAGATCAGTAAAATACAATATAACGGCAGCGCTTCATAGCGACAATAACTTTGGGGGGGTTGGGAGATAGGTAATTTGGTCCCATCTGGTGATGCTTGGGAGCCAGGAGTGTGGGGTGATATTCTGGCTTGGAGCTCAGGGATCATTCCCAGACAGATCAAGGGGAAAACAGGTCAGGTGCATGCAAGGCAAGCATGTTAACCCCTGTAGAATAACTCCCGTCCTGACATGGACCTATTAATAAAATGCTATATTAAGTGGTCTTCTCTGATTAGGAAGAATGCATAAGCATTGCATATTTAAGAAGCCTCCCACATAAATAAATCAATTTCACAACATTTTCATGTGTTTTTTGTTTGTTTGTTTGTTTGTTTGTTTTTCTTCACCTGGCAATGCTCAGGGGTTACTCCTGGCTCTGCACTCAGAAATCACTCCTGGAAGTGCTCGGGGGATCATACAGGATCAAACCCGGGTTAGCCCTGTGCAAGGCAAATGCCCTACCCGCTATGCTATAGCTCAGGCCCCACATTTTCATGCTTAAATGTATTTGTAACTTACAATTCTGCCAATTGTTTTGCTGCACAAAGACTGCAGATCAGCACAGTGTAGTGGAAACAGAAACGTGAGTCACTGTTGGAAATCATATAGCACACACATTAAATAAATTTTTACAAGACTGCATTTAATTCCAAATATTATTTAACACACTATAGTCTAAATATCCATTGTGACACTTGGTTACTGTGTTTACTGGGTCTGTTCGAGCAAATCGATGAACAACGGGAGGACAGTGACAGTCTAAATATCATTTCAATGTATAATCATAGAAACTGCAATGAGATTTCACTACATTTTGTCTGCACTTGCCTATGAGCTATGTTATCTGTCTATTCTAGGGAATATCGCAGGTCAGACCTACCCATTTCAACACACACAACTGACTGGTGCCTTTCACCTTGGACAGCAGTATCAAGAGAAAAATTTTCATTAAAAGCTGAAATTAACTTCAATCATTAGGATAGCACAGCAGTAGGGCGTTTGCCTTGTAAGTCGCTGTCCTGGCTGGCCCGGCCGAGCTGGGTTCTATTCCTACATCCCTCTCGGAGAACCCGGCAAGCTACCGAGAGTATCTCGCCCGCACGGCAAAGCCTGGCAAGCTACCCATGATGTATTCGATATGCCAAACACAGTAACAAGTCTCATAATGAAGATATTACTGGGCCTGCTCGAGCAAATCGATGAACAACGGGAGGACAGTGGTTTGGCATTAGGTAATAAAAAAATATCCAGAAGTACTCGAAGAAAGGCTGGCATCAAACCACATGTTTTGTAAGTTTCCCCAGAATTCCATAAATAAAGATGAAAGAATGTAATGTAGGTAGCTGATACCCATGACCAAAGAGTTGGAGAATCAGAAATCTAGATTTAAGAAGAAATGTTCTCTTGGAGACCAGAGAGATGATATAGAGGTATATGCTACATTGCCTTATATGTGGTGAGTGTGGCCCAAACACCCCCTTAGCGCCACACACACACAAAATGAAGAAACGCTTTCTGAAACATTTCCTTGTGCACCAAGAACCGAGCATATGTATCCTTTGGTGCTAGAGTCTTTTTCTGCAATGCACAGGGGTTACTCCTGGCTCTACACTCAGGAGTTACCCCTGGCAGTGCTCAGGGGACCATATGGGATGCTGGGCATCAAACCTGGGTTGGCCGTGTGCAAGGCAAATGCCCTACCCACTGTGCTATTGCTCCAGCCCCCAAACGTGTAACTCTTAAGTAACTAAATTGTCAAAGGTTAAGTTCAAGCTACATCTGGTAACAGTGAGAAGGGTTCTAATAAGAAAATCAAACAAAAAACATTTTAAAAGACAGCTTTCCCCCTATTTTTCTCACTAGAATCATTTGACTATATGATTTTTAATTTTTATTAAAATGATATTAATATTTCATAATTTTATTATAATTTTGGGTTATTAAAGTCAACATAAATTTTCCCTGCATTTAATGAACTTTAAAAATAAAAATACATGAGTAATATCTCATTAATATGACACGAAAATTTAACTTCTTGTGAACAAAAGATAGAAAACATAAAAATAGTTTTACTTTTCTTCTGGTTTTTCTTTTCATTGCTTTTTCCTTTCCTTTTAAAAAAAAATTGGGACCCAAAAAAAAAAAATTGGGACCCAAGAACTGCTGCAGTGCTTAGCCAGGCAGTGCTCAGCCTCACAAGGTTAGAGCCCAGTGGTACTGGGACCCACCGGAAGCAAACCCTGCACACCTTTGGTGGGGAAATGTGGTGGCAGGGTTCGAGTATGTAGGTTTGCATTCCAGACCTTTGAGCTATTTCCCCAGTCCCTTCTTTCCCCATTTTAATGCTGAGATAACTTTAGTTAACAAGATATATATATGTGTGTATATATATATATATATGTGTGTGTGTGTATATATATATATTTAAGGTGTATATTTTAAGGGTATATTTTTATGCCTTTTCAAAGTATATGTTACTAGGCCACACCCACCAGCAAAGTACCATTATCCCTCAACCACATCTATTGGGCTCCCGCCTCCCTTCCTTTTCTGATTCCACCCGGGGTCACTACAATTCTGGGGCCCGAGCCAGTGTCTTACTCTGCTTTGCTGCTCCACGTGCCATGAATGAGTGAGATCTGCAGAATGCTCTTTCTCCTGAATTACTCCACGCAGCATGACCTCCTCCAGTTCCTTCCCTGCTGTCATAAATAAAGGAGCAGTATTCTGTTGTTTATATTGAACACATCCTCTTTCTTCACTTATCTGTCATCAAGTACTTTGGGTTATTTCCAAATCTTGGCTATTGTACAGACCACTGCAATAAACATACATATGTGTGTGTCTGCCTTTACAAATAAGGGTTACCTGGGAGTAACACTGTTGGATCATATGGTAAACCATTTTTAATAGTTAGAAAATTCTCTGTACAGAAAGATTCTGTAAAAAATTCTCCGTAAAGCCATTGTTAGGGAAGTATGCATTCTCTTTTATCTAAACCAGATCTTGTAGCACTGCACTATCTTCTATAAGTCCTGAAGTAGGGAGTTCTCTGCAGTTTATTACTTGAGTAAATCAAGAAGTCCAAGGGAAAAAGATGGGAAGAATGGAATCTACATGGCTCTGAACAAAAACAGCTTGGCCACAAATTTAGCTTAGTTAAACATGCTGGTTTTTTTTAATGAATTGTGGAAGTGAGTTACATATTTCTATGATAATAACTATGTTCTTATTTTCTGAAGGCTAAATGGCTCCATCCCTTCACCTTTCTCCACAACTCTCAGTCCAATACTTAATTCCTTCATCTAAACTTTCTTGAAATTTTATTCTTTTCTGAGGTGTTAAAGGTTTTAGTATAAATCATACTGCACAATAGCATCTAGACACAGCTGAATACAATGAAAGCTCCAATAGTTCAAACATTAATTTGCTTTTACAAAATATCGTTGTGCTACAGGTGAATTTTATTTTGATTTTTTTAAGGGAAGGTCTCCCAAGAATTGCTCAGGAGATCCGGAGGTCTCTTCTGGACATTCTCTGTCCGTTATGCTCAGAGGACCTACATGGTACCAGAGGCTGTACTGAAGTTGTCCTCAAGAAAGGCAAGTGCCGTAACCCCTAAGCAATCTTCTTAGCCCCACTCGAGATGGATTTTAAAAGCATAACAGCATGGGGTTAGAGGGTAGTTAAGATAAAGAAGGGTCTGTTATGACAATAGTTGAGATGATCACTCTGGACAAGGAATGAGGGCTGGAAGAAGGTAAAGGAATATACGTGATAATCTTTCAGTATCTGTATTAAAAACCATAATGCTCAGAAGGAAGAGAGAGTGAGAGAGGGAGAGAGAGAGAGAGAGAGAGAGAGAGAGAGAGAGAGAGAGAAGAGAGGTATCTGCCATTCTGCCATAGAGGCAGGCTGGAGAGGCAAGGGTTGAGAAGTGGTGGGAGGGAAACTGGGAAGCTGGGAAACTGGGAAGCTGAGAAATCGACATGGTGGAGGGATGGGTGTTGGAATACTGTATAACTGAAACTCAATCATGAACAGCTTTGTAATGCTCTATCTCAAGGTAACTCAATAAAAAAAGAATAATGAAAAGCAAGCATAATGGCATTCTATTGGTGATCTATTTTCACTCTCCTAACCCCACATCCTAAGTTTTAGAAGACGCTTTGATGATATGTAGTATGAATGCACTTGCTAGGAGCCCAGTGTGACATACTGATGGCACATTCCACCTGCTGGTTGATAAAGAAATACTTATATGATCCCCTCAGGACATAGAAATCTTAGGCTTTCATTTTGATGTTTAACTTAAGATCCGCCATCCCCCAGAGTAGTTCAGGTAATTGCCATAATATCCCACCACCAGAAAAAGCCAAAGTAATTATTTCCCACCAGTCACTTTGCCTCCTCTTCTTTAGTCTATGTTGGTGAGTAGATAGGCATTTGAAAGTAAATGGATGTTTTGATGGCAAAGAGATCAATTCAAGCTCACTCACTAAAAGGTACATGAAATGGAAAACCCACATCAAAGGCTGGTGTGTTAATTTACAGTGAGAAATAAAAATACCATACACACAAGAATCATCATGTTGGCTGATGAAAACACTTCTTTTCTTGTGGTATAACTACATGGAAATGAAAAGGTGGCTTTCTGAGCTCAGACTCAAAGCAAGAGGCAGGAGATAAATCAAATTTTCAATGCGTTGTTTCCTCAAATGTGTCATGTGTGGTGAGGCATTTTAATAGAGCTTTCAACATCAATAAACAGTTAAGTAATCAAATAAAGTAGGGAAACTCTGGATTCAGTCAAACAAAGCAGCTCTTACCAAGACACCGTTCCTGGGTTCTGCAGATGTACATTAGAGTGATCTTCTAGATAGAATCAGCTGAACTCCCGTCTTTACAAAATACCTATCCGTATCTCAGGAAGCAATATGATTTAACAGACACAACTGAGAATTTACTGGGCAAATTCCTTAGCCAAATAAGTAATCCTGTCATGAGATTCGATCACTAGTCTTGCAACACTCACTCTTCAGAGACATGCCTCTTGTGAGAAGCAAAATCATCCATGGTCAGTGTCTGGGATCCTCTACCATGTCAGTGCTGGGGTGAGCACTGCCAATGTGATCCTAGGTTATGCTCCTTTCTCTTCAACTTGGATTTAAATCTAGCATTGATACTCAAACATTAAAGAGTTATGGTAGAGATTTGCTAACTACAAGCAATTCCATCTTCTCCAAATGATTCCGTGTACATCTCATTGTTGGTTTTTAAATGTGACTCCAACTCTATTGTCTCTATTTTCAACTTTTAGACTCCTGGCATCCTCTTACTCCTGATATCTATTGCAACTCAAAAATAGTAAATAAATAATAGTAGTCACCAAAATTATGTCCCCTATTCCAAAGTCTACATCCTCTCCAGAACCTATAATCACATCACCTAACATAGTAGGGGAGGGGGAGCAAACCTCACAGATAGGCTTGAATGGAGATGTAGAAATTATTCCGGATTATTTGTATGGACCAACATTATTACTGTAATTACTATAGTCAATGGACAAGTCCTTCATGTGAAAGAGCAAGGCAGACAGAGTCCAGGTAGAGGCTGAAAGTATGAGAGCAGAGGTCACACAGATGCCAGACAGGTGCATCTGGAAGCGGCCACAAGCCCAGAAATATAGGCACTTTCTGGGAGCTGGAAAGGACATGGATGGAAGGGATCCTTCTGACTCTCCAGACTTGCGACTTTTAGAACACAAGGTCACAACTTATTCATGTCTTCTGCCACTAATGCTATGGGAATCTCAAAGGATTCATAAAAAATTATTATAATGACCTTAAGTTTTGGAGACTGTCTTCTGTACACCTGGTCTTTTGTTGCCCATCTCCAAATACAGTCCTTTAAGTTCAACTTTGAATCTTACCCTAAACCACAGTGTTTATCCTTAAAAATCTATTTGGAAAAGCCATTAGAGAGCTCAGAAGACTGGGGCATTTGTTTTACATGTGGGAGCCCTGCACTCAAACCCAGTATTTTATGGTCTCCTGAGCACCATCACGAGTGTTACCAAAGCACTTGTGGGTGTGGTCTCCAAAAATAAATATTAAAAAATTATTTAGAGGGATCAGAGAGATAGTACAATGGGTAAGTCACTTGCCTTGCACACAGAAAACCTTGGTTCAATCCCCAGCATCCCACATTGTTCCCTGAGTACTTGCCAGGAGTGATTCCTGACTGCAGAGCCAGCAGTAACTCCTGAGCAATGTTGGGAATATTCCCAAAAACAACAAAAATGAGCCAAAAAAAGTATGTAGAGACTTGATAAATCTCAATTTATACAGTTATGGAAACTAAGTATCTCAAGAACTTTCAATTAAGCTTCCATAAATCATTAAATGCCTAAGAAAGAGGCCTTGTAAATAGTGCAAATAGTGGCCAAACAAAAAGATAGCTACTAATGCTGATGATGATAACTTGTGGAATATGAGTTTTTAGAGGTCTGGAGCTCCTGTTCTCCTAGGGAGAATTGACTTATGCTAATCCAACCCACCAGAGTTCATATAAATAACATTGGTCAGGGTCCTCCAGACAAACAGTAGCAACAGAACATGTATATGGAGATTCATTTTAAGGAACCGGTTCATGTGATTCTAGAAGCAGGAAAATCCCAAACCTGTCAGGTAGGCTGTCAGGCTGCAATTCAGGAAGGATCCAAGGTTGCAATCCAAGTCCAGAGGTCTGGTGCTGGACAAATCAATTCTCCCTCCCTAGAGAAAGGTCATGTTTGAATCTATTCAGGTCTTCAACTGATGACCGAGATCCAGGCACAGTCTAAGGACAATCGACTTCATTCCAAGTCCATCTACCCTGGGGAAACACCGAGAGTAATGTTTACCAAACACTTCAGTCAAGTTAACACCAAAAAATTAAGCATCTCATAAACCAAGTGTCTGCTGATTTAGACGTGGGAATTTCTTCCAGTATTTCAAAATTCTGCATCCCCTGTCCCAGAAACCTTAATCTCAAGTTTTGGGTAAATTGAATTAATACATCTTTAGAGGCTTCATTATTATGAATCAGTTGAAAGGAGTTAGAAATCTAGGGAATAATTCACTGTACCAAATTCTACCTTCAAACTTAACTATCCTTCAGAAGAAGCACCAAAGTTCTGTCTTTTGAAAATTACCCTCTCTGAAGATCTACCTTTCTTGTTTCACTTGAGTCTAAAGAGATGAGCCTCCATCCAACAGTGTAGAGATGGCCCTAGATTGAATGATAATTAATGAGTCCTCTTTGAGGTTTTAAGTATAAACCATATGGATAGAGAGAGAAAGTGAGAGAAGAGAGATAATGTCTTAGGAAATGAGAAACAATGTTTAGTAGAAACAATGGTATAGAAAAATTAATATATGTTTGCACTATTGAACCAGCATGGATAGAAAAAGAAGCAAATTCAGAAGTGTATATGCACTGGGAATGCTGGTGGCCAGACAGTTGAAACTGTAAGTCATTCTGGTGTCCTGAGCATGAATCATTCGTCCATTCTCCATGATATCTGCCTGTGTAGCTACTCTAGATCTTGTTTCCTGCCTAATTTCCCTGTTTCTTTAGGACTGTGCCCATTGAGGAGGCAAACTATGATGAGGTAAGTTCTTCTATACTTTTAGCCAAAAATTCAAATACATTCAACCTTGGCTCTAGGAAAGTCCAACAAACATTTACTGTCACCCCAAACAGTACACCTCTCTCAAGAACAAAATACCTTATGGTCTAGATCCAGAACACAGTCTAGATTCTGGACAATGAGGGAGGCTTAAGACCCTCTGTAGAATTTTTTGTTCCCCTTCCAATACCATATAACAAAATATATGGTACATATATGTCCAGTTAGCCATCTGTATATCCTTCATCAAAGCTGCAGTGATGTACAACTTCATGCTCACTGAAGACATACTGATACATCTAAAAGATGCTCAACATCTCTTATAGTTAAGGGAATGAGAATTAAATGTGAAAGTGATTTCTTTCCAAAAGACAAGAATCAACAGGTGTTTCACAGAATATGGAGGGAAGGGAACATTTATGCACTGTTGTTAAGAATGTAAATTGGTAGAGTCATTACGGAAAGTGGCATGGCACTTCTTCAAACAATTAAGTAAATAAACCTATAATCCAGTATCCCATTCTGGCAATTAATCTAAAGAATCTGAAAACACTAACCTGAAAATATATATGGACTTCATGTTCACTGAAGCTTTATTCATAATAGCTAAGACTTGGAAATAACCCAAACACCCACTGGCAGATGAATGTAGTATAAAGATAGGTATGTATAGACATAAAATACTACTCAAAACTTTAAAAAATTATGCCATCCTGACATTTCATCATAATTTAGCACCACACAAGCACAACAACAACAGTGAAACTAGAAGTTATTAAATTTGGTGAAATAATCAGATAAAGGGCTGGAGCGATAGCACAGCGGGTAGGGCATTCGCCTTACACGCGGCCAACATGGCCAACCCGAGTTCGATTCCTCCGCCCCTCTCGGAGAGCCCGGCAAACTACCGAGAGTATTCGATATGCCAGACACAGTAACAACAAAGTCTCCAATGGAGACGTTACTGGGCCCGCTCGAGCAAATCGACGATCAACGGGAGGGCCTTTACCTTTTTACCTAATCAGATAAAAGCAAACACCAAATGGCCTGGTTCATATGTGGCATCCAGCAAATATAAATGAGTAAACAATACAAATGCAAAATCTTACAGAACAAAATAATACTTTCACAAGAACAAATTAGCACTTACGAGGTAGGAAAGGGGAAGGGTGGACAAAATCACACGGTTCATAAAAGGAATCAATTTCTAGTGATGGAAACTTAGACTTTTCATGATCAGCATTATACAGTATACACAGATGTTGATAAACATATCTTTAACCCCTGAAACCCATAAAGGAGGAAGAAAGGTACTTATCTTGCATGCAATCAAAATGGCTGTTACCCTGGTATGAATCCCTGGCACCACTAGGGTCAGTTTGAGTACAGAGACAGGAATTCCCCTTGAGCACCAACAGATGTAGCCCAAGTATCTCCCCAATCCATTATTAATTGAAGCTAATGAGAAACAAAAATATATGTACAGGGGGGTGGAGATAGTGCACTGAGTATACTAAGCACATGCCTAACTAGGTTTGATTCCCAGTACCACATCGTCCCCCAAGTATTGCTGGGTGCAATCAGGGAGGTTCCCCCTAGCACTAGCAGGGGTATCCCTTGATGCCCATCATGCTGCCAGAGCAGCCACAGTGCCACCAACAGCATCAGCACATCCACAGGCCCTTTCACTGAATCAACAGCTCAATAGGTCAAAAATTACTGGTGTGCCTCCTGAGCACCATTTGGGAGACTCAAAAACAAATAAAATTGTAGGATTGGGTTATATAGAGATAGAAATATAGCCAGAGGGTAGCAGACCTGGTGCCCTGGCCTTCCCTCCGGACTACCTGTCTCCTAGAGAAGATTTGGGTGATAAACACAACACAGTGAAGCCTTTTCAGGTTTCTTTCCTCTTCCTTGCAGTCTTACTTGACAGACCACCATGTGACTCTCCAGTGGTTATTCCTCAAAGTGCACAAGTTTGAGAGGTGGCCAGTCCCATCTACTGCACATGGGTTTGTTGAGTGCTTACAATCACTTCATTCTTCATTTGCAGTTCCCATGTGGAAGCACCTCATTCCCCCTTCTTTTTTGTGCTGACGACAGCATTGTGCTTTTGCAAATAACTGCATCGACAATTAAGAGCTTTAAGATTAATTATACAGTCCCCTTTAGGCCAGGGGCAGCACCAGAATGTCAAACTCCAGGCCTGGCCCATCAATTTCAGCATATTCACATTCAAGGGAGGAACAAGCATCCCAAAGCTGATGGGGAGGGGGGACGGTGTATTTCTCTGACCTTCTCGAAAGTGCCCTGCTTGGTGAGAGGCTGAGAAAACACAGGATGGGTCATCTGAGACTACAACTGGTGTTTTCTTAGATGAAGTGCTCTGACAGCTGCTCCAGAGATGACCCACAGTGAATCCTTGGGGCCAAAGTCAAGTCCCAGAGAGACAATCTAGCCAGCAGATGCTGTGGAGTCTGAGGATTTCTGTCCAATACCCCTGGGGCCCAACACACGGTCCTCTACCCCAGCCCTGACCAAGGGATTGTTTCTTAGGGATGAGGTGAGCTTCTAGGACTTGCCTCTAACTACAAAGTGTAGATCTACAGTTGAAATTTGTTCTGGAAAAGGCCTAGGCAGGCTTTGCTTGTCCCACTTTCTTGTCACAGGAAACAAACTGCAACAAAAATCCTTTAGAACAGTGATTCTTTTTCTAATGCTGAGCAAAATGACCTTTTTTTGCAAGTGAAACGTTTTGAGTGGAATGTCCAGAGTCTAAAAATAGTTGAAAGTCTATCAGTGCTGAACAGCCCAGAGTTCAAACACCTGCTTGTGCACCAAGTCCCTTCCCCAGGGAGGCTCTACAGTCCCTCTGTGGTGTCCCTAGAGTGGGTGGGACACAGCATTAAAGCCACCACTCCAGGACACTGTACAGTTGACCTATGACAGTATAAAAGTATGATCTCAGGCAAAGACGAAAAAGAGCCAGAAGAGAGTTCAATAGGCTGAGCAGAGGCTTTGCTTGCAGGAGTCCCAGGTCTGAGCCCTGGTATTGCATGGTTCCCTGAGCACTGAGCCAAGAGCAGCCCCTCAGCACCACCCAATGTGGCCAAAAAACCCATAAAAAAAAAGAAAAGCTACGTATTGCACCAACACCTTGAATATGCCATCTAGGTTGACTGCCCTCATTCCTGGGCAGGCTTCAGTGTCCATGGCAGCCTGCCCCCAAGCCCACCAGCACTTGGTGGCCAGATAATGCCTCCACTTGACTGCCGCCAGTGCCCTACCTGGAAGAGCATCCATGCGAAACTCCAGTGCCACAGGGTGTGTCATGCAGTGTCCTAAGTCCAGAATTTGAATCACTGCTCTGCTACTTGCTCTGGGTCAGCTCTGGGTGACTTTGAGAAAAATATCTTGAACTCTCTGAGCCTGACTTCGGGGCCAGAGTGATAGCACAGCGGGTAGGGTGTTTACCTTGCACATGTCTGGCCCAGGTTCAATCCCTGGCATCCCAAATGATCCCCCAAGCACCACCAGGAGTAATTCCTGAGCGCAGAGCCAGGAGTAACCCCTGATCATGGCTGGGTGGGACCCAAAAGGAAAAAAAAAACAGAAAACGGACTTCTCATTCCCTTTTCCTGATTCTGGGAATCAAAGAAGGATGCAGAGAGAGGCCTATGCACCAAAAGGCTCCATATGCGAGAGAATCATCGAGATTCTAAAATTCTGCTGTGTCTAGTTTTTCATAAGAGACAATACAAAATATATTACTTTGGTTGTGCTTTGGGACAGGGATTGGGGCTTGGGTTGGAAATATCCCAAATAGGGTGGTGGGAAGGTATAATGGTGGTGGGATTGGTGTTTGAATATTAAATGTAATCAAATATTGTGAACTACCTTATAAAATAAAATTTTAAAAATTTTAAATTCTGCTGTGTCACTGACCTGTTCATTGATTCATCCACTGAGCAGATTTATGTTGGACAGTGTTCAGCCAGCTCCTATAAGACCAATAGACCATGTCAATCAAGCTGTGACTTCTTGGGAGTCCATTGAACAAGGCCCCAGTGAAGAAGGGCAACCCCAGGAGCCACCTTCCTCCCACAAGGATCCCCACTGCCTGCAATGGCGCCTTTTCACTCCAGTCAGAGCTCCCTGACAAGGCTTTCCCTTGAGAGCCCACATCTCTCACAGTGATGGGAGCACTCATTGTCGGCTCCCTCCAGCTGGGGCCCTGCAGCTGCCTGCACCCCACCTCTGTGCAAAAAGCTCAGCACCAGCTGACCCATTAATTCCAAGATAAAGTGAACCAACTTCATTCCACGGCAGAGTTGCCTAACTTTGACCACCTCCATCTAGATTCTGGCAGCACAACGCACCAGAACTTTCTGAAATGACGGAAATGTTGTGATATATGCACCGTTTAGCAGGTGGCCGCTATCCACTAGCTCTAGAGTACCTGGAGTGGGGGTGAAGCTCAAGCCTCTCGGCAAAATCCAGGGAAGCACGGAGTACTTGCATCCAGATTTTTAAGTATAAGAGCACTGCTAAGTACATAATGGTGCCCACATTGCTGTGATCTTGTAAGAACAAACAGAGCTGCTTGTCCTGCTTCTGTCTCCTGTCGCTTGTCTCCTGATCACTGACAGTCGTGAGAAGCTGGTGTCAGCAGACAGGAAGGCTGAGCTTGCAACTATGGGAGTGAGCATTGTGATCAAATAAGACTTATAACAAAATTAACCTGACACCTATTAATGATGTGCAGAATAGCTTAAGGTACGTGCAGTAATTAGTTATAAAGGGTATGTTATTTTCCTAAATTGCTAAAATTAGCTCAACTCTTATTCTGTTTGTTCTCTGGTATCAACCAATTACAGCAGCAATCCCAGTGGTTCTAACTCTCCATCAGTGCTCACACACAGACCAGGCCCAGCACGGTGCGGAGATAGTAATCCTGACTGCAGGTTGTTCTGTGTGCGTTTCTCCCACTATATCCTGCTTTATGTTTGGTGCTCCCGGCCAGAGGGTCAAATTCCACCCCTTTCTATCCTGCCCTTGATATGGGGCTGAGCAGGACCAGTGTCACTGCTTCCACCTTGACATATCTGCCCTGCAGAGCTGGTGGCAAAAACTGGGAGGCAAACTATGACTGAGTAGTTCTGTCCGTGACCAGTTATCAAAGAAAGTGGGAGGGGGAGGGGAGAAAAGGGGAGCGGAAATCAGACACTGCACAGAGACCTTGGACATGAGGTGATGGACACAAGGCAATGGTGAGGGGCAGAGTGGGGGAAAATAGAGTACAAGGAGCTGATGCCAGGGCTACATGTGGTACCTGCATGCCTGCAGAATAGGGCCCTGGCTCTCAGGGCACAAATCTTCAGCAGTACTGATCATACGAGTAGTCAGTGATATGGCTCTGGCTCTAATACAGCATCCATATGGAGGAATAAAGTGCTGGGCATCCCTATAGGGACATTAGAAGAACAATCCAGGAGGTTGAGGTCTGAGAACTGATCCACACTGGGTAGAGTAGGGAGAAAGCAAGAACAGAAATGTCCCCGCTCTGTGAACTGGGGAAGGGGCTGAAACCAGCCTGCTTTCAGAAGGAAGCTGTGATCCCAGGGCAGGAGCTGGCAGAGGGACCTCAGGGGAGACGGGCCAGCCCTGCAGACCAGTGATGTCTGCCAGGAAACAGGGGTCAGGGCCTGGCCAGGAGCCACACAGGCTCCTGTCTCTGCACATTCCTTACCCAAGGGGCCCAGACCTTGTCCTGCTCAAGCTGTGTTTTTCTAAAGCAAAAGTTGACAAGTTCAACTTCTTGAACTTGTCCTCCCCACCAAAACAAGAGCAGGAGGAGGCTATGCCAGGCTTAGAAGTCACAGCCCTGGCCTTCCAAGGACCCTCTTGCCCGCGTGTCACTGGGCACGTGGCCACACACTTCTTGAGAGGTTCGTACAAGCTCTGCTGAAGGCTTCTCTCATTCCTCAACCTGTCTCCCTCCCAGCCTCTGCAGAGCTGCTGGATCCTTCTCCAACCACAGAACAGCTCCAAGGGAATTAAATCATGTCTTGGTCTCAACTCTCATGCACTATGAGGGAGAATTATCTGGCCCAGCGTGAGTTAGAAATCTACCCCGGGAAACCGAGAAGATGACTCCATGGCATAAAGAACCCACATTACATCATAGGAGAACTGATCCACATTATGAGTTGTGTGTGTGTGTTGGGGGGCACGTTGATGTTGAAAAAGAAGGCTGTTGTGGTCCTTGGGAGAGGGAGATGGGTACACTGGTGATGGGAGTGGTGTTGGAATTATGTCATTGAGGAACCACCAATAACTATTATAAACCACAGAACTTCAACTAATACATTTTTTAAAAAGAACCTGCCTTGCTGAAATGCGTCCAGACCCACAGTAGGTTACTGTCGCCGGGCCACCCCAGGAAAGAAAGGGTGCTGTCCCTCCACCTTCTCCCCCTTGGCAGTTCGGTGGCTGCCACCCTCCAGAGGCCATTGGACAGTCAGGTTTGGGCCCTCAGTGACGAGACACGTGGGGCCTCATGGGATGGGTGTGGAGCCGGCCCTTTCCTCCCCATCCCAACAAGACTCCGAGTCACCACCCATAAACGGCTGTTCTGGCTCCTGATCAAGCTGCTTAATGGCCATGATCCCAGAGACTCAGAACAAATCTCGGAACCCAGCAGGTTTTGGCAGAAATACCTCCAGATTTAAGTGTTAAAATTTTGTAATTAAAAAAATCGCACGGCCACTACTGCAGCCACGTGAAATCATATGTTATTCTTAACAAGCAATAGAAAACAAATTGTCTACTGTTGCCTTTTCAGCAGATGTGAGTGTTGGGGTAAAATCCCAAGTAATAATGGTGGGTCTGGTGTCAAAATATTGAATGTGATCAAAATAGAGAGAGAGTAATGTGGAAATCATCTGCCCCACAGGTAGGAGAAGGGTGTGGGATGGGAGTATACTGGGGTTTTGGAGGGTGGAGAATGGGCACTGGTGAAGGTACGGGTGTTTCATTGTATGATCGAGACTTAAACCCAAAAGCTTTGTAACTGCTCTCACGGTGATTCAATAAATAAAATTATAAAAAATTAAGAAAAAAAAAGAACCTGCCTTGCTCAGTAACTTAAAACAAAGGAGCAGAGGGATAGTATTACAGGTAGGGTGCACGCCTTGCATGCAGCTGACAAGGGTTGGATCCCCAGCACCACCTGAGCTCCTTCAGGAGTAATTCCTGAGCACAGAGCCAGGAGGAAGTCCTGAGCACTGCCAGGTGTGGTCCAAAACTAAACAAACAGACAAAAGGGGTAAGGGAAATAAATAGTGGAGCCCACCTGTGGGAGAGGGAGACAGTCCTCAGAGAAGGGAGATGCTGGCTGGACAGACACTGGAAACACACAGACCCATCAAACACATCCCAGGCCCCAGGAAGAGGAGGAGGGAGGCTGAAGGAAGGTGCAGCTGTAGAGCTTGACCCAAGACACCATGGTTTGGCCTCACGCTTGGCCAAGACAACAAAAGGTGGGTACAAAAGGAATTCAGCTGTCACAGCCCCTGCTCCATGGTCATGGAGACAGTAACATTTTTGGACAAGGGGTTGACTGCGGTTGACTCCTGTGAGGTGGCAGATGCCTCAGGCACTGCAGCCCCATTGCTGGGGGAGACCATCCTTCTCCCTTTCTTTCAAGGCATCTGAGAAGTCCTGGTAGGCAGACAGACCCAGCTCGCAGGCGGCATGTGGCACAAGTTGCTCTAGCGATTCTACAGAGGGGGGCGGAGCTCACCATCTTCTCGTGGTCTACTGCCAACAGTTCCCGGCCCCAAGACAGGTGGTTGCACTACTAAAATGTCAACTGTAATTAGAATTATTTGTTGCCTTTACCGGGTTCTACAGAAAAAAAGGAAAGGCAACGGCCAGACGGTTAGACTCACCTTTGGCAGCTGCAGACTGAAAGCGATTCTGAGCTGCACTCATGGCAAATGCCTCATGACTAAGAAGAAGATGCCAATACAGAAATCTTTCTGTGGAAAAACTTTAAATAAAGAAGAGCCTTATCTCCTAGGAAACCAATTCCCTCCTCCTCATTCTCTGCTCAGCAAGATGGCTAGCTTTTTTTTCTCCCCTCCCAACCCCACCACCATTTCCTTCTTCCAAAACAAAGTGCACAAAGCAGGCCAGCACTCTAGCTGAGTAGATAGAATTTTTTAAGCTGAATTGTAGCCAGCCAAGGTCCAATACAATTTCCAAATTCAGAATTCATTTGAAAAGATATTTGGATTTTATAAATCCAAGCAGCTGCTGGATAATTACTTAGATGTGACAAAGAATAGAGACTGTGAACTGAAGCACAGATGGAACCCACCTATATAACTGATTTCCATAGGGTAGAATTTAGCAAATAGTAACTTTATTACAAGGGGGACTGAGTCCTTATGTCTCTTGCAGACAATCTCATCAGTCGCATGGACTCTCACTGCACTTATTAGAAGCTTTGACCTTCTCAACTGTTCCATGTGAACTGAGCATTTATGATGGCAAGGCAAGGGCAGTAGAAGGAAAAAAGAGAAACAAGTTATTGAAAGTGGAGCAGAGAAGGCAGGCACATAATACTGCAGTTACTAAAACAGGTGAGTGCAAAATGCAGTAAGGGTACAAGAGAGGGTCAGTTTTATTAGAGGTAATCAAGGAAACACTATAGAAGAGGAAATCATGACATGGAAGTCTTGAAAACAAGTGAGCATTTGCCAAGAAAACAATGTGAAAGGGTTCGAGGACACCCAGCACTTATAAACAGCACATGCAAATGTTGAATCATGGCATGAAACCATAAAATGCCTCATTAAACTGCAGGTAAGTAATTCAGTAAGGTCAGCGACAAGGAGATAAAAGAGGACAAGAAAGGGGTTATTAGAGAAGAGAAAAGGCGCAGCTCATGAAGAATGTATTTTGTCACAGCTGAATAGTTTTTATATCACATGGTTTGGGAGGGAAATCGAACCATATCTCCTCTATCACAGGAGTTTTTCAGAAAATTGGAAAACATTTCTGGAATCCCCTGTCCATGGTGTTGTGAAGTAAGCTCTACTGGTTTAGAGCTGGGAGAACAGTGCAGTAGTAGAGCACATGTTTCATAGGGTGATCAATAGATGGATTATTCCAATAATACAAAGAGGAGATTATGAAACTCAGAATTATACAAGCGAAAAAAGGAAGGAGAATCACTTTTATAAGATTCAGGACATCTAATGAAAACTAGAAGACTGTTAAAAGATAGAAAATAGATAGAAGACAAAGAAATGGAAAGATATTTCATGCTCTTGGATAAAAGAATTAACATTATCAAAATGCATCCTACTCAAGGCAATATATAGGTTCAATGCAATCCTTATTAAAAATTCCAGTGGCAACTTCACGATGACTAAATTTTTTAAATGACTTTTAAAATTTCATGGCATTCTTCAAGAGAATATTATAAATACTACTGACAACTTCATAGAATCAGAAAATCTTCTAAAAGCCAAAATAATTCTAAGAAAAATGGATGTTGGGCAGGAGAGATAGTACAGTGGATAGGGTACTTGCCTAGCACATGGACATTCCAGGCTTGATCCCTGGCATCCCATGTGGTCCCCCTCAGCATCACTAGGAGAATTTCCTGAGTGCAGAGCCAGGAGTAACCCCTGAGAATTATTGGGTGTGACTCAAAAACTAAAAAGAAAAATAAAAAGGAACAATGTGTAAACACACAAAAAGGACGGGCAAGGGGGATGGCAGCAGCCTATCTCTCCCGCCGCCCGTGTTCGGTAGTCTCAGGCCGTTTCCCCACTCCAGGGAGGTCGATGGCGATGGTCAAGCGAAGGAAGGAAACAAGGGCTAAACTGGTTGATCTTAGCAGCAGTTTATTACATGCAAGAAATGTATGTCATGGAGGCCTCAGGAGTCCTCAAGCACATGCACCCTGAGAGAGCCCCGAAAATCCCCTTATATACATCATGGTACCTCTAAAGGGCCAATATAGTGATGTCATCAAAAGGAGTTACAGAAAGAACATTGAGGCAGCAAAACATACATAGTTTCTCTACATCCACATTGTTTCTTTACATCCACAGGCCAGTAATCTTGGCCTCACCTTTTACAAACTACTTGGATTAACACATCAAAGACCAGTCTGCTAGAGCTTGGAGACTACATCTCAAAGATCAGCCTGCCTGGAGCCAGGTATCTACATCCCCAAGATCAGCCCTGGCTTAGCACCTGAGATCTGCTTACCTAAGACCAGCTAGGTTCCTGTAAGATAAGGGAAACTGCCTCAATATACTGAAATCATTTACTGAAGGTAGTTTGAAGGGGAGAAAGGTTCAGTCTCATCCAAGCTAGTCAGGACACACAGGAAAACTGCTTCTAGGACAGATCAACCCACCCTAAAACAGATTTCCCTGGATGTGTTTCTCCTCTCCTTGTCCAATCAACATATAGGTAAAGGTAAAGGTAAAGGCCCTCCCGTTGATCGTCGATTTGCTCGAGCGGGCCCAGTAACGTCTCCATTGGAGACCTTGTTGTTACTGTGTCTGGCATATCGAATACTCTCGGTAGCTTGCCGGGCTCTCCGAGAGGGGCGGAGGAATCGAACTCGGGTCGGCCATGTTGGCCGCGTGTAAGGCGAACGCCCTACCCGCTGTGCTATCGCTCCAGCCAATCAACATATAAGCATATATAAAATAAATCATTTTGTATGGACACAGTAAGAAATATTTGAGCTTATAAAATTGCTTTCGTAGGTCCATCTCGATCTCAGACAGCAGTGTTCAGGCCAGATAGCTTTCCTATTCTTAGCAGCAGGGTCCTAGTCTCGTCGTTACTTTTGGATCATGACAGCATTTGCCTATGATCAAACTCTTAACCTATAGTCAAGGATCGTGGCACCTTGGCCTGGCCCATCGTGATGCCAGGGTAGCACATAACTTACCGGCTTGCCCTGGTTCCATCCAGTCCCACATCAGGACCCTGCTTTTGGGGTGCTAGGAAGTTAGGGCAACTGAGGCTTAAGTTGAGAAAGCAGATGCCCAGGAGTGAATAATATTCAAAGCCAATTAAATCCTAAGTTATAAAGCATAGTATTGTCTTCCTGTATCTATACAAAAAGGCCATTGTATTGAAGTAAACTATTCAAAAGACATAAGGAGAGGAGAAAGGCAATATTAACTCACAGTACAGCTTCAGTGTCTAAGAAGGATGAGACCTTACAAATTGGTTGGGGAAGAGAGCACAAAGAAGTAGTTACAGGCAGAATAATGGAAATGACTCGGGAGCACTGTGATGGGTGCAACCTGATAAACCTAAGCTCCATGTACTCCAACAGAACAGGGATGTAGACATTATGCCCCACCCCCAAATTTAAACCATACTACAATGCCATAGGAATCAAAACAATATGACACTGGAATTAAAGCTGATATATAGCTGTTGTGATAAAATTTAGAGTCCAGAAATAAATTCACACATTATTTAATGGAAGTTAGTTTACAGCAAAAGATTCAAAAGCATTTAGTGTAGAAACTAAAGTCTTTTCAACAAGTAGTACGAGGGAAACTAAACAGCTACATGCAAAAGAATGAAACTGGATCACTGTTTTATGACATACACAGAAATGAATTTAAAATGGCTTAAGTATGTGGATATAAAATCTGTATGTATTACATGGTATATAATGCATATAAGAAAGCAAGCAATACCCAGCATGATATTTGCTTTAGAGGTATATTGGGAGAGTCAACTACAATGGTAAAGAAACAATGGTAAAAGTAAAAATAAGCACATGGGACTCTGCAAAACTGAAAATCTTCTGCAGAGGAAAAGAAACTATTTAAAATAAAAATACATCCTATGTTGTTGGTGGGAAGGCAACTTGACCAGACTCTATGAAAAAGAGGGAGATAAAGGGGGCAAGCATAAAGACATTACAGAGGATAAGGCACTTGCGTGCAGCTTACCCAGGTTTGATTCCCAGCACCACATATGGTTCCCAAGTACAACCAGGAATAATCCATGAGCAGAGACTAAGCTCTGAGCATGGCTTGACAAGAAAAGGGGAGAGAAGGAAAGATGGATGGTGGGAGAGAGAAAAATACAGGGAATGAGGGAAGGAAGGAGAAAAGAAAGATGGGAGTTTCTCAAAATATCAAAATCAGGTCTACCATATATCCAGCAATTCATGTTTTGTATTGTTCTATTTGGGGGCCATGGGGACAAAAAGAACTGGGTCAGGGTATGAACCAGTACTCCTAGCTCTGACTCAGGGATCACTCCTGTTGGGACTAAGGATATCATATAAGATGCTGGGGATTGAACCAGGTCAGCCATGATCAAAGCAAATGCCCTAGCCACTGTAATATCTCTCCAGCCCCAATGATTTCAGTCCTAGATGTCCCTAGACATCATCCAAAGAACACAAAAACACTGATTTGGAAATCTATGCTCACTTATGTTCACTGTAGCTCTATGGACAATCACCAAGATATGTCAACAACCCCAGCTGAGATATGTGCACATCATAGAATACTCCTGAATTATTAGAAAAAGATAGATTCTGCCATTTACTATAACATAAATGAATCTGAACGGGGCTATGCTAAGTGAATTAAGTCAGGAATTGACATACAAACAGCAAATGACCTCTCTTATATGTGGGATATAAAGAAACAAAGCAAGGGAACAGACAAAGTCAAACCAAGAGCAGCCCTTAATAGCAAAACTGAGGTTAAGAGAAGGCAATGGGAAATAATGACCCCAGGAGGAAGGGGATTCTATGAAATGTGGTGGAAAGATATTGGTATTTTGGTGGTAGGTTAGTTTGGTAACATACATTTGGAGGGGAGTGAATTATACATTGTTGTTATCTCACAAAGATAAAAAAGCAAAAGAAAGGGAAGGACTTTAGAACAAACATTTAGGTTATACAGCCATTTAGATAGAGAGGCAAAACTTAAAGAGTTTAGGGCAGCGACAGATTTCTGGTCTAGATTAATGCACTAATGTTCGAAAATACAATGTAGGCCAGAGAAGTAGGGGAGGAGGAAAATCAATGAGCTTTACAGATGATTAGTTAAATTAAGAATATATTAAATTTATAGTCTAGATATTAAATAGGCAGTTGACTAAATAAATACAGGCATGGGGAGATTCTGAAACACATTCACTTTGTAGGTTATGAGCATGGAAGAGGTAATTAAACCATCATAGTGGGTGAAATTGATTAAGAAAAGTGTATGGCATGAAACAAAGTTAAAGAATGATCCCTAGGAAATTTCAACAGTCAAGAACAAATACTGGAAGAGAATCCAACAAAAGACAATAAGGTGAGATAGAAGAATCAGAGAGTTGAAAGAATCGAGCTAGAACAGCATTAAACCATCAGCTCACCCGAAGTCAGGGGCAGGTAGGAAGTGAAGGAGAACAACAGTGTGAAAATATAGGAAGGACTCTGACTGCTTATGTTCATCCAAATGTCATTAGCTGTTGCTTTTACTTTTACACATGGTTACAGTTTTATGCAATGTGAAAATTAGCATTTCTGTGAGTTCTTATGCATTAACCTTTTCCTAGTTTTTTTTTTTAAATCTGTCTTCATCACAACAGCATTTTCCCTTCACTCAACACTCTGTTCTCTTTTTACACACACACACACACACACACACACACACACACACACACACACACACACAGAGTTCCACTCAGGATAAAACATTTCTGCTTTTACAGATGAAAGTTCTTACATTTTCCAGAATCTGACCTGCATATCCTTAACCAAACCATCTATGCTTCAAAACCTGCTAATAGATTTCTGTGTTGAAAATATTGTCTTTTGCCAAGAACAGACTTTTCATAATGAAACAGATAAATAAAACAGAATATAAAATGTCAACATACATTACTGGGAGTAAGTTCAATCTTATTCCATACAAAACTTCTGCTGGGCATTTTATACAGGGTTATCCTGGGCGTTTTAGTTGTATGCATGATATACATGATGAACAATAACATGAAAATCAACTACCATATAGGAATGAATTTTCTCTTACTCCACATCTACATGAGGTACAGGAAGTTTGCTCAGAAATTGAGCCTAGGGAACAAAATTAAGAAAACAAGGAAAGAGAAAAGAGAGCAAACGGCTCACGACAGCATGCTAACATGCAGGCTGGCACTGTGAACAAGCCCTTCTCCATCTTATTGAGATGTTCTAAGAACCAGTGAGACTTTGCCTCAGAATTGCACCCACTACATCAGAAGTAGACAAACATTGTATGGGCATAGACAATCAATCGTCTCCCCTTTTGTGGGCCATGTAATCTCTGTCATAACAGCCCACAGTTGTCATCATTACCTGAAAGTGGCTATAAAAATATGTAAACCAATAGTCATGGCTGTGTTTCAATAAAACTTTATTGACATAATCAGGTGGGCTGAATTTTGGACATGGGGTGGAAGTCTGTTAATCCATGCCTGAGAGTAAAAGGAGGCAGGGCATTCCTTTCTCCCATCAATTCCTCTGTCACATGGGAAAGAACTGCCATGAAGAATGATGCCTTCATTTTGGAGAAAACATCCAAAACTAATGTCCAGTGTAATTGGTGTAATACGCTGAGAGTTGGGGGATGGACTGCGACAGGCAGAAGGGTAGGGAGCACACACCTCAGAATCAGGGACTACTGAGGTTATGAAATTCTGCAGAATAGCGGCCCATTCTCACATATTTGTTAAAATGACCCACAGAAGGTTATACAAAAGTTTCTCTTCTGCTCACATCACTTTTGTCCCTAGAACACTGAAATCTCTGTTTTTATAGTCATCAAGAGCCATTCATTTAGGAAATCAGTTGTTGAATTTTATAAAAGTTTGTCTTTTTCAAAGTTCATATGTCCAGCTCTCAGATCTAGTTTGGCAGATAGCCTAGCACTTCAAATCATTTTCTCTTAAAAGTGGCCACACAGAGGAATCTCACCTAATTATTCTTACACAGTCTAAAACACAGTATCTCTTATGCTTTTAAGCTCATTTTCTTTTCTATGTACTTCCTCTTTTCCCCCCAAATGGATACATCCAATTATTCTCCTCTCCGGTGTTTTAATTTCACACATTTTTGTACACTTAGAAAAATCAGAGATTTCACTGCATTCACTAGAAGATCATCAAAAAGTATTTAGATGAAAGAAAAATTTTGTAAAAACATATCTTTTGTGAATCATAAGTCTTAGATCATTTCTTGTTTTAAGTCACTTAACTAGAAGAGATGGGGGAAACAGAATTTGAATTCTTTCCAATGGTCTTTCATTTACATAACCTTCTTACAGGTATAAAAAAAAAGAAAAGAAACAACTCTTTCTCACAAAAGCCATCTTAAGTCATCTTACTCATAAATTTCCTTATTGGATCCACAAGGACACTGAAACTAAGAGGTGAAGTGCTTGCAAAATTTAAAGAGAAAATCAGTAATAGCAGTGGATCTATAATCTAATCTCCATTAATCGCAATTCAATATGCTTTCAGATGTGCATTATTTACAATTGACCTGGGAATAATAGAATTTGTGATTGTGTAGCTGTCACATCTGGCAGAGGGAGCTCTGCAATGCCAGGATTCAAACCCAGACCTTCAAACATACAAGGCATGTGACTGGTCCCTTCAAAGGTTCCATTTTTGGCTAACATCACACGAGGACCTTAGAAAACTATATATTTAATGTCATCTATAGTGGATATTTCTCTAAATGCTTTAATACTGCAGTTAGTAGATTGTTTTTTAAAATACAGCTACAATCACCTATCTATGTACCCCTGTCTTTGTCATTCTCCCTATCAAGAAATAAGAGTCTGTTTTCTCCCACCCTTGGGTCTGGGTTGGTATTATGAACTGCTCTGAACCACCAGAGTTCAGAGGGTATGACTATGGAATTTCCAAGCCCAGATCTCAGAGATGCCTCTTGGGCCTTGGGAATGTCATGTGAGGAAGTCAGGGTTCTGTGTTTGAGAGAAAAGGCCCATGTGGAAAGGAAGCTCACTGAAAGAAAGCCAACACCAAATGATCAGGAAGTACTGAAGTCTCTTCGCTGATGGAAGCCCCATTCTTTCTCTTCTGAGAAGTTTTCATGTTGTTTATCATAGACAATATTCTCACCAAAAGTGGGTTCCCTTTTCACCGCATCCCCAACACCAGTTGTTCCCAGTTCTTATGCAAGCAACAATTCTCACCAGTGTAAAGTGATATCTCACTGTCATTGTGATCTACCATCTTCAGATAATCGGTTATGATAAATGAATATGTTTTCATATGCCTACTGTCCACCCATACATCCTCACTGGGTATCTGTTCATCTTCTCTCTCCATTTTTTGATGAATTTTATTAGTTTTGTTGTTGAGTGAAACCACTTTTAACTCCCTTCTCCAAGAATGATGACGTTTAGTCCATTTTTAAGGAGTTTTATCTCAACTCTGCAGGCTGGCTGCAGAATAATAGGGTCTTAGTAACATACACTTATTATATTAACCTCCCACAGAACTGCTCCAGCTCTTTAGAATGGTATTTTCAGTAGCCATCTTTCCATCTGAGTCCCAAAGGCCATAATTAGTGTAGGAATGGATGGCTAGTAAAAACTGAGTAAGTGGAGTCTTTCAGTGCAGAATACAGAATATTGATTTGAGACCCAGAGACTAGAAACCTTTGAGAACTAGTTTATTTAGCAGTTAGACTCTGAAAGGAAAATAATAGCTACTCTGAGGTCCCCAGAGTCCCACTGTTACCCACCTTCCCTGAAGAGTGGGTGTTCAACCCTCCATCAGACCCTGTGACATATTCTAATGCCTATCCAATAAATCCCCTTTCCCATTTGAACAATCCCATTTCCCATTTGAGTTGGCTTTTGTTCCTGGTTGCCAAGAAAGTCTAGGCTACATTCCCATCTTTTCTGGTTAGAAGCCCAGAGAATATTTCTAAAGGTTCCTCAGGGATCACTGGTCCCTCCCTTCCCCTTGATTGAGCAAGGACCAAAAGGAAGCAGCAGCTGCCCAGGGAGATAATCTCAATTTACGATGTCAACAGAGAAGATGGTGCCTTAAATTTCTTCATGGTTCCACTTGCTGCCCAGACCAGGGCTAACCTCAAGTGTAAGAAAGCCGCAGTCAATAATGATTTCAGTAACAAAGCTTCTCTCCCTGCTCTTACCACAGACACGTCTGCTGTGTATTGTTGGGATCAGCCCAACAGAGATGGGAGAAGCAAGAGACAATATAGAAGATGAGAATTATCATCATTTTTTTCAAGAAATTGGGTACTGGGTGGTCAGGATTTCCGAACATGAGGCCTTTTTCACACTGCCCACCTGGACACCTCTGGCCATTCTACAGCCTTGCTGCTGGTGACATCCAAAGTATACAGCTCTCATCAAATGACTATAACATCCTATTATACATAGGAAAAGCCTTAGTTAAAAGAGAAGGACTCTTACATCTTCACCATAGTTCGGGGATGCCCAGAGCAAAGTCGTTTTCTCTTGTATTTGTGCAGGAGAAGATGGGCACTATCAGAAGCTACTGGAGCCATCCTGTTTTTCCTTTTTCTTCTACCCCATTAACAGCTCATGTAGCCAATGAAAATAAATTCCACCTAGAATGTGGACTGGTTCCGCCCTTTTGGAAAACAGTATGGACATTTCTCAAAAAATTAGAAATTGAGCTCCCATTTGATCCAGCAATACCGCTTCTGGGAATATATCCCAGAGATGCAAAAAAGTATAGTGGAAATGACATTTGCACTTGTATGTTCATTGCAGCACTGTTTACAATAGCCAGAATCTGGAAAAAACCTGAGTGCCCGAGAACAGCTGACTGGTTAAAGAAACTTTGGTATACATACACAATGGAATACCATGCAGCTGTTTGTCAGAAAAGATTAAGTAACGAAATTTTCATATAAGTGGATCAACATGGAAAGTATTGTGTTAAATGAAATGAGTCAGAAAGCAAGGGACAGACATAGGAAGTTTGCACTCATTTGTGGAATATGAAGTAACAGAATGGAAGACTAACACCCAAGAATAGTAGAGATGAGTACCAGGAGGTTTGTTCCACAGCTTGGAAGCCGGCCTCACATGCTGGGGGAAAAGACAGCTCAGATAGAGAAGAGACCACCAAATGAAGGGAGTTTAGAGGGCCCACTTGGGATGGGAGATGGTGCCGAAAGTAGACTATCAACTGAACATGATAGCTGTTCAATACTTGCATTGCAGACCACAACATCCTAAAGGAGAGAGAAAGTTAAAGGGAATGCACCTGCCACAGAGGCCCAGGGTGGGGAGGATGGGGGGATGGGAGGGATGCTGGGACCATTGGTAGTGGAGGACGGGCACTGGTGGAGGGGTGGGTACTCAATCATTGTATGACTGAAATGTAAGCACAAAAGTTTGTAAGTCTGCAACTGTACCTCACGATGATTCATGAAAATATAAAAAATTGTAAGAAATAAAAGAAAGAAAGAAAGAAAGAAAGAAAGAAAGAAAGAAAGAAAGGAAGGAAGGAAGGAAGAAAGAAAGAAAGAAAGAAAGAAAGAAAGAAAGAAAGAAAGAAAGAAAGAAAATCCTACCTAGTTCAGTCAGAACAAGTTCAGTAGTCATTCAGTTGTGTAACAGGGATGGGACATATAGGGGAGGGGAATTAGAAAATTTCCAGCAAATCAAGGTTACAGAACCTTATGATGGTATGATTATTTTTGTAAGAGATTAATAACTCAAGGACACAAAGCATGTGTCCAGGTGTCACCACGTGCCTGGGTCTCTTTGTTTATCAAAAAAAATGAGCTAAAGAACCACAGAGATAAGGCAGAAGTACTTGCCTTCCATGTGACTGGTCCAGATTCCATCCACGACATCATATGTTGTCCCCTGAGCACTGCTAGGAATGATCCCTGAGCACAGAGCCAGGAGTAAGCCCCAAACACAGCCAAATTATGCCAAAAATTTTGAATAAGAGCATGAGGAAGAATTTAAACCTAAGAAAGTTGAGAGTAGCTTTAGGAAAACAGTTACTGGCTTGTTCTCTCAAGTCCATATTTTCCCTTGACCACATATTCCTCTCCTTCTATCCCCCCCACATCTTTCTGAGGAAATTTCATTCAGTGAAAGTTACCTTGTTATAACTTCTGGAAAACAATATGGACATTGCTTTTTTAAAAAATCTAGACAGTGATCTTTCGTTTGACCCAACAATTCCACTTCTTGGAATATATTCCCAAAGGTCCAAAATCAAAACGGAAAAATGCACCCCTATATTCCTTGCAGAACTATTCACAATAGATAAAATCCGTAAACAACCCAAGTGCCCAAGAATAGATGAAAGAGTTAAAAAAAAAAAAAGAAACAAACAAAACAAAACAAAAATACTAAGGTACTTGTGCACAATGGAGTATTACTCAGCCATAATAAAAGATAAACTCATGAAATTTGCTGCTGCATAGAGGGACCTGGAGGGTATTATGCTGAGTGAAGTTAGTCAGAGGGAGAGAGACTAACACAGAATGATCTCACTCATATGAAGCATGTAAAGAAACATAATAGTGCAACAATAAATACCCAAACTCAGTGGGAACAAACAACATGAGAACTGGTCTTCAGTGGAAAACATGCCAGTTGAGGGGTCTGGAGGATAGAGCAGGGAGGGAACAACATCTATGGTGAAGGGAAGCATTCAATTCAGTGGAGAAGGTGGAGCTAAAAGGTGGTAAAGTTTTATGCATGAAACCCTGTCAGCAACAGTACTATAAAACACAGTGCAAAAAATACTTATTTTATAAAAAATAATGCCTCTACTCACCATAGTCAGAATCTGGGATTTACCTGAGTGCCCAAGAACAGACGACTGGTTAAAAAACCTATTGTACATCTACACAACAGAATACTATGCAGCCACCAGGAAAAAATGAAGTCATGAAATTCTCTTATAAATTGATGACAATGAAGAGTATCATGCTGAGTGAAATGAGTCAAAAGGAAAGGGACAGGCATATAATGATTGCACTCATTTGTGGGATATAAAAAATAAACATATATTGGGGTTCGGGGTTAAAAATGAGTATTGGTAAAGGGAAATATGTTTGGTATCTACATGACTGAGACCTAAACCCGAAAGCTCTGTAACTTTTCCCACAGTGATCCAATAAATAAATTATAAAAAAAAATAAAATAAAATAAAAATAAAATAAAAAAAAAATAAACATAACATGAAACTAATATCCAAGGACAGTAGAAACAAGGGTCGGGAGGGAGGATTGGTCCACAGCTGGAAGTCTCCCTCATGTGATGGGGGAGAAGGCTGTAGCAATGTCCTCCTGTTGTTCTTCGATTTGCTCGAGCAAGCCCAGTAACATCTCCATCGTGAGACTTGTTACTGTGTTTGGCATGTTGGATACGTCACGGGTAGCTTTCCAGGCTTTGCTGTGCAGGCGAGATACTCTCGGTAGCTTGCCAGGCTCTCCGAGAGGGGCAGAGGAATTGAACCCGGCTCAGCCGGGCTGGCTGCATGCAAGGCAACTGCCCTACTGCTGTGCTATTGCTTGGGATAAATAAGGGACCACTATGACAATAACAGTTGTAAATGATGACTCTGGATAAGAACTGTGGATGAAAGTAAGTAAGGAATAAACATGATAACCTCTCAGTACCTGTATTGCAAACCATAATTCCCAAAAGGGGAGAGAGAGCAAAAGAAGTAAAGTGCCTTCCATAGAGGCAGGCTGGTTGGGAAGGGAAGGGAAGGGGTAGAAGGGAAACTGGTGGAGGGATGGGTATTGGAACATTGTATGACTGAAACCCAAAACGTGAACAGCTTTGTATCTGGGTATCTCACAGTGATTTAGTTGCCTGGCAAGTTACCCGTGACGTATTTGATATGCCAAACACAGTAACAACAAGTCTCAAAATGGAGACGTTACTGGGCCCACTCGAGCAAATCGATGAACAACTAATGTATATATATATATATATATACCTTATATATATATATACACACACATATACATATATATGTATATGTATACATATATATGTATATATATGGGAAGAGGAGGGGAAATGAAATAAATCCATATAATATGCATAGCATTGTATGCAAAAAACAATTATACTAAGAATGCATTAATCATGTATTTAATAAAAGTGTATATATATGTAAAAAACTTTAAGTTAGTAAATGTAGGATTTCTGCAGGGGGAGGAAACAGTGCCTCTTCTAGAAGCATATACTGGTGGGCAGGGGACAAATGGGGTGGGGTGGGGACCTTGGTGAAGGGTACCAGACACTGGTGTAGGAATTGGTGTTGAAACAGTGAAACCCTTCGGGCTGGAATGACAGCACAGCGGGTAGGGCGTTTGCCTTGCATTGGCCGACCCGGGTTAGATTCCCAGCATCCCATATAGTCCCCTGAGCACTGCCAGGCATAATTCCTGAGTGCAGAGCCAGGAGTAACCCCTGTGCATTGCTGGGTGTGACCCAAAAAGCAAAAAAATAAAATAAAATAAAAAGATAAAAAAACAGTAAACCCAGTCATAAATAACTGTAATTTATAATGTAGTCAGTAATTTTGTAGTGACCAGATTTTTTAAACTATCCTATGACACACAAAAACAAGTTATGGTTGTGACTTATAGATTGTAAATATTCGCCTTTGGATAAGAGCAAAAACCCCAGTTTCAGTCATAGTCATCTCTTTTGCTCCACTTCCAGAAAACTAGAAGTTGTTTTCCATAAACACACAAACACAAAAAAATTGGTCTAAAGAAAAAATGGCAATTTTTTTCCATTTCTTGTGAAGTGTGGGGAGAAAAGAAACAATAATGCAAATGTGAATATGTAGATGGCCATATAAATTTTTGTTGTTGTTATTGTTTTGAGTAGTACTCAGTGCTTACTTCTGGCTCTATGCGCAGGAATCACTCCTGTCAGTGCTCATGGGACCATATGAGGTGAAATGTTCAAATGTGTGATAACTGTATCAAGACAAGTATCCTACACACTATACTCTCTGGTCCCCAAGATTCATAAACTTACTCTATAAATCTAGAAGTTTAAAAAACATTAAAACTGCACAGGATTGCCTAGCTTTTAGCTTCAGTAAATCCCAGAGAGAATTCACTGCATATATAAAAATCCTTATTCAACTTAAAAAATATAACTCCCTAAAGTAAAACTACCCCTTTTAACCACACATTAAAGCTGGAGTCATTTATTTCAAGAGAAATGAACATACATACTTACAGCGGAACTTTGCATCTATAGTATGTAAATTTCTATATTTAAGTATGATGAACGAAGTGTATGCAGATACCAAAGCATTCCAAGAAAGGAGTAATTTGACAACTGTCATCTCTCAACAACCTATGCTTATGACCCAAAAGTTGTTTTTCTTTCAATCCTACCCTTCACTCCCTTTCTCATTCACTCAAAACATTTATTGAAAACTGCATCACGCTAGTCAATGTGCTAAGTACCATGGATGGAGAAAATTAAAACACATATCCTGTGTTCCACAAACTTATGCTCTGCTCTTAAAAACTCTCAGTCTCTTTAATAAATTGTGTTGGCATCACTGGACGGCTACATGCAAAAAAATAGGCTCAGAACTCTGCCTAACACCATGTACAAAAGTAAGATCAAAATGGATTAAAGACCTCAACATCAGACCAGAAACCATAAGGTACATTGAAGATAAAGTTGGCAAAACCCTCCATGACATTGAAGCTAATGGTATCTTCAAAGATGCCACGCCACTGGCCGAGCAAGTGAAAACAGAGATAGATAAATGGGACTATCTTAAACTAAGAAGCTTCTGCACCTCCAAAGAAACAGTGACCAAAATACAAAGACAGTCTACAGAATGGGAAAGGATATTCACTGAATACACATCTGACAAGGGGTTGATATCCAGGATATACAAAATACTGGTTAAACTCCACAAGAAGAAAACATCCAACCCCATCCAAAAATGGGGCAATGAAATGAACAGAAACTTTCTCAAAGAAGAAATCCGAATGGCAAAAAAGCACATGAGAAAATGCTCTACATCATTAATCATCAGGGAGATGCAGATCAAAATCACAATGAGATACCATCTCACACCTCAGAGACTGGCCCACATTCAAAAGAACAAAAGCAACCGATGCTGGCATGGATGTGGCGAGAAAGGGACACTCCTTCACTGTTGGTGGGAATGTCCACTGGTTCAGCCCTTCTGGAAAACAGTATGGACGATTCTCAAAAAATTAGAAATTGAGCTCCCATTTGACCCAGCAATACCACTCCTGGGAATATATCCCAGAGAGGCAAAAATGTATAGTCGAAGTGACATCTGCACTTGTTTGTTCATTGCAGCACTCTTTACAATAGCCAGAAACTGGAAGAAACCTGAATGCCCAAGAACAGATGACTGGTTAAAGAAACTTTGGTACATCTACACAATGGAGTACTATGTAGCTCTTAGAAAAGATGAAGTCATGAACTTTACATACAAGTGGTACAATATGGAAAGTATCATGCTAAGCGAAATGAGTCAGAAAGAGAGGGATAGACATAGAAAGATTGCATTCATCTGGGGGATATAAAGTAACAAAGTATGAGATTAATACCCAAGAATAGCTGAGATCAGCACCAGGAGGATTACTCCGTAACTTAGAGGCCAGCCAGGTATCCTAGAGGAAAGGGCAGTTCAGATAGAGAAGGGAGCACCAAATAAAGGGTGTTTGGAGGATCCTCCCAGGAGGGGAGATGCATGTCGAAAGTAGACTATGGACTGAACATGTTTGCCACTCAATGCCTCTTTTGCAGACCACAACACCCAAAAGGAGAGAGAGAACACAGGGGATTGCCCTGCCACAGAGACAGGGGGGATGGGGGGATGGGGGTGGGAGGGATATTATCCATGGTGGTGGAAAATGGGCACTGGTGGAGGGATGGGTATCTGATCATTGTATAATTGAAACCAAAGCACAAAAAATTGTAAATCTACAACTTTAAAAAAAAACAAAATAAAATAAAGGGGGAAAAAAAAAACTCTCAGTCTCATACCCTACATTCACTTATGAAAAATGGTTGTCTTTTCTTCCCATCCATCTCTTCTGTGCCTCCACCATGATCAACAAAATGAGTAATTAAGTTTAGTTTCTTCATTTTATTTTTCTTTCAATTTTTATTTTGTCACCATGATTCACAGTACTAATAAGAGATTTAGGCACACAACATTTCAGTACCACCCATCACCAGAGCATCACATCCCTCGATTAACATCTCATGGTTTCCTCACATCCCTCTTGGCAAACTCAGTTCTACAGATTAATTCTCAAAAACTGTCACCATTGACCAATTGTTATAGTCTTACTATGTTTCTTTATATTCTACATATAAGCTCAGTGTGTACTTTTTTCTCACCCTCTGGCTGGTTTCACTAGCATAGCGACAAAGTATGGGATTTTATCTTTTTCTTATAACTAAGAAGTATTCCATTGTGCATATATACCAGTTTCTTGATCCATTTATTTGTTCTTGGCGTTTGGATTATTTCAAAATCTTGACTACCAGGGTTGCAATGAACATGAGTGCAAATACCTCTTCAAATTATCATTTGGAGACTCTTGGAGTAGATGCCAAGAAAAGAAATCACGAGGTCATACAGAAACTCAGTTCACAATTTTTTGAGAAGTTTCCAAACTATTTTCCATAGAAGCTAAACCAGATGGCATTTCCATCATAAGGTTGTTTTATAGTTGCAGTTCTTACATCCAGTCTCCTCCCCACATGCTCTTCACACCATTGCCTCACTCACTTTCCAAAAATATTGCTTTGGTTCTGCCTCACCCCTACACAAATACCTTCAATAGTTTCCCATTTTCCCCAAGGAATAGAAAGATCTATCCCACAATAGAAGTATAAGGATTATTAATAATTAATTTCATTTATTAAGGTCTCACTCTATGCCAACCACTGTGCAAAGCACTTTATATTCATCATTTCATTTATTTCTGGTGACCACTATTTGAGAACAAGGGTCTTTGTTTCATAAGAAAAAAATAACTCTTTTAAAGATGAGCACTATCTTTCTCAGATCACAGAGATACAGATAGAAGACCAACCCCAGTGCCCTTCAACACCAGTGAACCAATGATTTCTTCATATGTTCATTGGCTTGCCCTGTACCAGCTACCTCTACACTATTGTTCCAGCAGGTCTTTGACCTGTACCCCCCCCCATTCCTTGCAAAGGGGCTTTGAGAATGAGTAGGAATTTCCCTTTGGATCTGAGGAGAGGAAGTCCCCTCTCCTAAGTCCCCTCTTCTTCATGCATCTGTCCTAGTCTGTGCTGCTGTGAACAGCTCTCCACACACTGAGCAACCCTCCCAATAGAGCACTGATTTTCTCTCCCACTTATCTGGCACTCAAGGTGTCCTGGCCCATATTTTTACAGCAATAAATATCTCCTGTCCCAAGAACAGCAGTGAAAAGTCCCTCGAGAGCATAGAGTTCTCACAAATATTTAATAAAGAGGTGTCGGTCTGATAGTGATAATGCATTTGTAGACTACTCAAGTAATGCTGTGTGAGTGAATTAAGCTTAGACATTAAAATAAAGGGGCGGGGCAGAGCAATAGTACAGTGGGTAGGGTGTTTGCCTTGCATGCAGCTGAGCCAAGTTTAATCTCCAGCACCCCATCTGGTCCCCCCACAGGTTCGCCAGGAGTGATTCCTGACCACAAAACCAGGAGTAAGCCCTGAACTCAAGCTGGCAGTAGATGAAAATCTAAAACCAAATCATAAATAAATAAATAAATAAATAAATAAGCGAAGTCTCTCACCTTATTAAGAGAACAGGAGGCATAGCCATTCCCTGGCCATGACCATGCCAGAGGTGTTAGACCTCCTTGTTTCAGCATGCCCTGGAGACCAGAACTTTCCGGGTGTTTTCAAACTTCCTCAGATCTTGCCTGAGTCATTGGGCCGATGGGCTGCTGAGTGGAGCATGTGGAGCTATCGTCCCACAGCCTTATAAAGCTCTAGGAAAAAGTGAGGAACTTGGAGGCAGCAGAGACTAAACAATTATGGACACTGGATCCCTCCTCTCTTCAAAATGAAGATACTAATAATGGTTTCAGTTTTATACTCCCATTAAACCCTGATGCAGGCAGAATGTCCTGACCCCGTGCCATGCTGTGGTTGAGTTTCTCTCCCCGCCCCAAGCAGAACGCTGGCAGCCGAAAACCTCCAGAACCCAACTGCTGCCATGCTCAAGGACCACTCTCCACATGCTCGGACGAGCCTCAACCAAGAGGGGATGAACCTCACCCAAGAGGAGACCAGCAGAAAAACCCAGGTATGCAGGAACTTGTGGCTGAGATCTCCAAACCCATTAAGATCGGGACTGGGGGTCTGGAGCAATAGCACAGCAGGTAGGGTGTTTGCCTTGCACGCGACTGACCCAGGTTCGATTCCCAGCATCCCATATGGTTCCCTGAGCACCGCCAGGAGTAATTCCTGAGTGCAGAACCAGGACTAACCCCTGTGCAATGCTAGGTGTGACCCAAAAAGAAAAAAAAGATTGGGACTGGGCCCCTTCCCCCCAGGTCCCCAATTTTCCAGTAGCTTGGCAGCCACACCCACAAACTGCCTCCAGCACCATGTAATCTCATCAACAGCCAAGATCCAGAGACTATAAACTAAGGCTCCCAGAAGAGAGCACCACAGAATGTCTTGGACCTCTTATATTCTATCTCACTTACTCATCAAAAGGAGCACACATTTGTTTGGTTTTAACATGCTTGTTTGTATTCTCTTATATCTGGGCTTAAATGGCTCCAGAACGAAATACAACGACCGTTCACACACTTCGCTTTTATTGTGGTGGAAAGGTGCTCGGTGGTTTGATTGGTGTTTGAATATTGTCTGTAATGAATTATTGTGAATGACTTTTATGAAAATAAAATATATATATACATATATATAAAACCCTCATGCAGATCTCTGGGGACCACAGAGTGCCACAGTACATCAGCCCATCCCTATCCCACTCGCCCATACATGAAGGTAGGACAATCCTCTCTCCAGGCCATTCATGGAGGGTCCTTAGAGAGAGACCGTTATTGGACAGTCACCTTCAAGGGAAAATCCTGGCAACAAGGAAGCTGCAACCGAGACCACATTCCTGAGACCACGTTCATCCCCAGGAGTTAGTGGTCTTCCCTTCCGTGTCAAGAACAAAATGAATGGGCACGGGAAGGTTCTGAACAGAACCTCTGAGCTTTGCATTTCCTAAGGAAGGGAAGATACAGACACTTGAGGCCCGTCAAACACATATTTGCTGGAAAACAACTGATCTTAAGGGTATTTTTATTTGGTTTGGTTTGATTTGATTTTGGGGCCACACCTGGTGATGCTCAGGGATTACTCCTGATTCTGTGTTCAGGAATCACTCTTGGCAGTGCACAGGGGACCATATGGTATGCCAGAGATTGAACCCGGGTCAGCTGCATGCAAAGCAAGTGTCCTACCCACTGTACTGTCTCTCCAAACCAGAACAGAACATTATGCCAACATTAGCCTTCTCAATTTTGAGAATGTGCTCTGGCAATTTCAGTCTTTCATCACCCCTAGGAGAGACCCCTTCTCCACCTCCTCTCCTAGCAGCCCACAGCCAGCCTTGCTGGGGGTCCTACATGGGCACTGGCAGTACCAGAGTCAGCCCTACCAGCCCTCCGCTAGAGAGGCCTATCTCAGCATGCTGTCTTCCCGCAGACCAAAGCAACTGGAGACAAAGTGCTTGCTTTGATTTGGTTGGCTTTACTTTTCTATTTTTTACTTCCAATGCTATTTTGAACTTGTTTGCCTTGTCTCTTCCCTCCCTCCCCCAGACCCTCTCTCTCTTTCTCTCTCAGCTCATTTCAGTTGCGGCTGCACTAGCAAGCTTTGGCTGCAAACCTCCCAGCTTCCCAGCAAGGCTTGGAGCTCCCAGGGCACAGGACTGTGTGGTCAGGCTATGCGCTGCTGCTTCTTGGGCTGGATAACTGTATAGAGGAGGAAGGACCGTGCAAGAGAGAAGAGGACAGGAACTGAGGCCCTACAGAAGTAACAGTAACGAGTACTCAACTGCCAACCCCCTGGATGCCTTTACCCATCTCAGTATGACTCTTGAGGTTTGTGATGGACAATTTAGATTGCGGTACTTCCTAATAGCCTAGAGATAAATCCTTCCAATTACAGAATTCTGATCTACCTATTCGGTCACTGTCTTGGCATCCAATAACCAAAAAGCTTATATAATCTGAGCTCCCTGGCGACTGCCCTCATTTCCTGCTAGTTGGTGAGTTGGGATATGGGTGTACCTACTGTAGGGGGTTAAACAGAGTGTGTCACTGCTATCTATGAAGTTCTGCCGGGTAATTTATGCTTGAACCCCAGGAGCAGAGTGGCAGTGAAGAGGGACAAAGGGGGTGCCCGAAGGTGAGGCTTTCATTCTGCTCCGAGGGGAGAGCGATGGTGTTGTCAAAGGATGGTCTCTCCTCCAGACCTCTCTTCTCTCCACAGCAGAAGTGTTCAGGCAACCGCTGCCACAAAAGAGCATCCACCGAGCCCCTCAAGGGCACACAGTCACTCTGACCTCCTGTGCTCCACCCGTGACCAAGGTCTCAGCCACTGAACTGAAGAGAATAACTAGTGCTGTCACTCGCTGTCACAAATGCTGTCACTTAGCCTCCTAAGAGAAAAGGTGCACTCTGGAAAGCCAAGTAAATAAACATGCCCGGGAAGCACAGTGGCAGCAGAGGAAAAAATGAGAATCGCTCCTATTTTTAGGGCTGGCTTTCTGATTATAATTGTACTTGAAGAGCAACTAGCATGAACAATATCCAGGCGAAGTTCATTTCCGGTCCCGAGCTGGTGCTAGATGTGAAGCAGCAATGTGACGATCTGCCATCACTTCTCAACCGTGTGACAGGGAGAGCCGCCGGAGCGCTCGGCAGCTGCAGAGGAAGAGGAGGATCTCTGATTGTGGAAACATCTCCTACTTTTTAAAGATCTGATATCATGCACCCGCCCCTCTGCAGCAGTTAAGATGGGCTGAAGACGCGCAACGCTCCCGGCGCCAGTTAAAGGCTCTGAGGAGAATGCTCTCATTGGATTAGTGCAACAACCTGTGAGGTAGAAACTAATATTGCTTCCACCTGCGAGGAGCCGCACAGCGCATAAAGATGCAGCAAAATCCAACACCTAAGGATGGTAGAGATAAGGGCCAGGAGGGTAGCCCCACAGCTTGGGAGCTGATCTCATGTGCTGGGGGAGAAGGCAGGTGGGAAGGAGAAGAGACCACTAAGTAAATGATGCTCCAGATGGGAGATGCATACTGAAAATAGGCTATGGACCAAACATGGTGGTTGCCTAGTACCTGTATTGCAAACCATAACACCCAAAAGGAGAAAGAGAATAAGAGGGAATATGCCTGCCACAAAGACGGGGTGGGAGACAGGAGTGGCTGAGATTAGTACCAGGAATTTTGCTCCATGGTTTGGAGGCCAGCCACACGTGCTAGGGGAAAAGGAAGCTCAGACAGAGAAGAGAGCACCAAATAAAGGGTGTTGTGAGGATCCTCCCAAGGTGGGAGAAGCATGCTGAAAGTAGACTATAGACCAAACATGATTGCCACTCAATGCCTCTCTTGCAAAACACAGGACCCAAAAGAAGAGAGAGAGAACAAGGGGGAATGCCCTGCCGCAGAGGCAGGGTGGGATGGGGGTAGTGGGGGGTAGGAGGGATGCTGGGACCTGTGGAGGTGGAGGATGGGCACTGGTGGAGGGATGGGTACTTGATCATTGTATAACTGAAACCCAAGCACAAAAATTTGTAAGTCTATAACTGTACCTCATGGTGTTTCACTAATAAAAAAATAAATAAATAAATAAATAAATAAACTTAGAAAAAAAAGACGGGGTAGGAAGGGGTGGGGGTTGGTGGGAAGGACACTGAGTACATTGATGGTGAAGAGTGGGTACTGGTGGAGGAATGGGTACTCGAACATTGTTTGGTTGAAACGGAATCATGAAAAATTGTAAGTCTGTAACTGTATCTTATGGTGATTCATAAAAAAAAAGAATCCAACCCAATCTCTCCAATTTTAAAGCCAAATCAAAGGGTCTTGTAGATGAAAATAATTCATCTTTCCACTTTGCCCTTTGCTAAGAAGAAAAGGATTTACCCTGCCTTGAGTTATCTACAAGGCCATCACTATGACCTGGGCCCAGGACCACTGAGGAAAACCATAGCGATGGTCTTCTTGTACACAGGTCTGTCTGCATTCCTACAATATGCCTCTGAAAACATTCAGCACAGATCTTCCCCCAGGCTGATACCAGGCCTGGAAACTCTGGCTCATAGCGGACCTACCTTTATCCCTCTGCCAAGAACAGAACACTGAGAGGCATGAGCAGGAAAGCAAATATGGGGGATAAGGCACTTGCTTTGATGTGGCGGGCCCCTGCAGGATCCCTGCACTGCAATATAATGCTTTAAGCACTGTCAGGGATCATTTCTGACCACTAAACCAGGGCTATCCCCTGAGCTCCACAAACCCCTCACACTTAAACAACAACAACAACACTGAGAAACAGAAACTCAGACCACCTGCCCCTTTTGTGGCTCTACAAAACTCAGACTCACCTTCCTTTGACTTCCCTTGAGCTATAAGTGATGGGGTATGGACAGAATAAAGCACCTTATCTCAAAGGAACCACACTTAAGGCCACACTGAGTTTCGGGTAAGTGGGGAAGAAATTTGCTCTGCATGAGGTGATTTTGACTCGGAGTGTATCTGCAGGTACAAGGTGAGTACCAGTCCCACATGGCCGTGGGACTCGGGAGAAAGCCCCCACTAGGTGCCAGGCACAGAATGCCTGCTGATAGACACATACTGTAGATCAACCACGGCTTCCTGTGATGTGGTGCTTATTACCCATCTTGTATCTAATACTGGGGAAAATCCTATCCTTAGGGAGAATTGCGTAACTTCAAGACTTTATTACAGAAGTTAGTGGTTTTGCTTCTTTAAAGGAAAGCCTTAGATAGAGGACTTGACAAGAAAGCAGTTAGTTATGTCAGGAAAGTCTAAGAGCCTTTTGGTCCACAGTGATGGAAGAGGTCACTGAAATGAGCTTGAGTGAGAGGACTGAGTCATGGCTAACAGGGCAGGCCTCGGGCTGATACCCAGCACACATTCGCAGTACATCTTTTCTCTCTCCATACCTCGCTTTAGCCTTTCATGTTGCTTTCTTCATCAGCAGGAGTGATAGTCCACAACTCCTGTCTCTCATGTTCTAGGGTAGAGGGAAGTTGGGAGAATAGACTTTCTGTCTTGGCTCAGGGTGGGCCTAACCTGTCCCAGGTGCTCCTCCTTGGTTCCATTCCATGACTAAGGACTTTATATTTGTTCTCTGGGGTCAAGTCAGATCACATGCCCACCTACCATAAATGATTTCCTACTGGGTATTAAAGGAAGTATATCCAAACGAGGAGTAAGGAAGCTAAAATAATAGCTAATTTTCAGAACTTTCTTTATAGACATAAAATGTGCTTATTAAAGTCATTCAGTGACAATATATAAAACACTTCAGTAGAAGATCCCTAAGCCTCCCGCTACCCTATAGTGAAGCATTTTTAAATGGCCCTAAATAATGGCACATTCTCCACAGCTTTGGAAATCCAAGAGTTATGTTTGTAGAGATTATTTGGCTTCAAAACCAAAATTGAAGACCAAAACCAAAGAAGCTAACATTTCTGGCAGATTACCTTCTAACTCAGAAAATATTACCCTGAAAATGTGGCCAATCTTCTGTACCATTTCTTTATTTCCAGTTTGCCCTCTTCTCACAAAGGTCTCTTCTCTAGGGCCTTCCAGATCGACGTGCTGCCCCTCTGATAACCTTTCCTCTGCCCCCCAAAACCAACAGGTGTGAACTACCTTAACAGGCTCCTCCCATCTCCCATCTGGTCTCATTAAACCACTGGGCAGAACTGGTTGGTGATCAGGAAAGAAGAGAGTGGAGAGAAAGCTGTATGCCTCACCAAAAGTCTCAGTGCCCATCAAAGAAGTCTCCTCAAGACACACACATGAATTGTGGAACTGAGTAGCTCACTGCAGAGATGCCTCGGAACTTGGCAATAGGCCACTTTCGTCGGGCTACTCCAGATGAGAGCAGGTGCTGTCCCTCTGCCTGCCCCCCTAGGAATCCCAGCAGCCACTATCTTCCAGAACCCAATGAGAAGCCCAGGTATGTGGGAGCAGTAACGGCAAATGCCAGGTCTCATGGAACAGGGGAGGAGGTGGTCTTCTCCTTTTCCCTGCCCCAATGGGACCCTGAGATGACACAAATTGCCCCCGGTTACTTATTAAGCTCCTACATGGCCACAATCCAGAGACACACATACATATCTCAGAACCAAGCATCTCGCTGCTGAGATCTCTCCAAACCCTAATTATTAAAATTTTAGAATTCCTAGAGTCGCCACACAACATTATATGCTATCCATAACAAGAAATACAAAACAAATTGTCTAGCATTACCTTTTTCGCAGATTTGAGTGGTGGTGGGATTGGTGTTGAAATATTGAATGTAATCATAGTAGAGAGAGAGTATTGTGGAAATTGTCTGCCACAGAGGCAGGGAAAGGGTTGAAATGGGGGGAATACTGGGGATTTTGGTGGTGGAAAATGTGCACTAGTGAAGGGATAGGTGATTGATCATTGCATGACTGAAACTCAAATATGAAAGCTTTGTAATGGTATCTCACAGTGAATCAATAAAAAGGGGGGTATCAGATAAAAAAAAAAAGACATCTCTCTTTGGTGCTCCCTCTGAAAATCCTAGTTGGTGCTCCTCACTCCTGGTCCTGTAGGTCTAAGGCTGATGCTGGAGCCGCTGGCCCCTGTGCTCCCATTATAGCTTCCAATAGTTCACTTCACCCTCCCCCACCTTCATGAACTGTCCCTTTATGAAGTTCTGCCCTTGTGTTTCTAAGCTGAGTGCATAATTTCTTTCCTGCTAGGGGGATCCTCTTAATGCAAATTTAAAATTTTTTGACAGGGGGCAGAGGGAAAACAGGAAAAGAATGATGACCTGAATAAGAAATGGGGCTAATTAATATATAATAAACAGCATAATCCTATATATGGCTCCAGTCATTTTTTAAAATTTGGGGGCCATACCCAGTGGTGCTCTAAACTTACCCCTTGCTCTGTACTCAGGGATTCCCTGGAGTTGTTCAGGGAACCATATGTGGTGCTCAGGATCAAATTCAAGTTGGTTTGATTTGCAAGATAAGCACCTTAACCCCTGAACTATATCTCCAGCCCTCAGTTCCAACCAATTCAGTGTTTGGATTAACATTCTTATTTTTTTTCATTTTTAACTTTAATTGTTTTCAATTGAATCACTGTGAGATACACAGTTAAAAAGCTATTCATGATTAGGCTTCAGTCACACAATGTCCCAACACCCATGCCTCCACCAGTGTACATTTCCCACCCCCAACGTCTGCCATTTCCCTCCCACCATCCCCCTTCTCTGCCTGTCTTTAAAGCAGGCACCCTCCACCCCTCTCCATTTGGGTGTTTCAGTTTGCAATACAGATACTAAGAGGTAATCATGTTTCTTCCTTTACCTACTTTCAGCATGTAGTTCTTGTCCAGAGGCAACATTTCCAGCTATCTTTGTCATAGTGGTTTCTTCTTTATCCCACTGCCTTCTCCCCTAGCACTTGAAGCAGGTTTCCAACTGTGGACCAGTCCTCCTGGTCCTTGTTTCTACTGTCCTTGAGTATCAGTCTCATGCTATGTTTTTTATGATAAATGACAGCAGTCATTCTATGTCTGTACCTCTCCTTCTGACTCATTTCACACAGCATGATACTCTCCATGTCAATCCATTTATAAGCAAATTTTATGGCTTCATTTTTCCTAACAGCTACATAGTATTCCATTGTTGAGATGTACCATTGTTTCTTTATCCAATCATCTGCTCTCAGACACTCAGGTGGTTTCCAGATTCTGGCTATTGTGACATTCTTATTCATTTTTTTGACATTCTTATTCATTTTAATAAATCCTTTGGACCCCTATATTGGAGAGGGAAATGACAAGACTAACATCCATACTCAGGAAAATGTTCCACTTCTGAGAGATCTGGCATGTAACAGTTCAGAAATCTTAGCTGCATGGCTGGTGAGCCAGAAACGTGAAAGGGGTGACTACAATCTGGAAAAACACTAGAAAAATACATGTTTCTATTTGTTCACGTCTGGCTTTCCTCACCAAAGATAAGCATTCACACCTCTCTACACTCATTCCCTGCTTGAAGGGGTCAGTTTACACTCTTCAGCATTTGATGAAACCAAATGTTCCTCTGCCAAAGTTCAGGCAACACCAGAATTGTGAGGTGGAGGCAGTCAGGGAAGAGAAATTTCTAGAGGTTTAGAAGAAAAGTACAACAATGACCAGACATAGAAAGTCTGGTAACAGATGAGAAGGACTCTTAGAAAATGGAATGGATGAGGTCAGGGAGCAGAAGAAGCCCAGAGCTGGCTCTGAGGGGGGAGGGAGGGTATGGCAAGAGACTAACCCTGGACAAAGTCATGGTTGCTTAATAATCATGGTTGCCTTGGTGGAGGCAAGGGTTACAGTCTAGAGTGGTCAGTGAACATGTTCCCTGTTTCACTGATCTTTGCCAAAGCAAAACACAGTTTCTGTTTCCGAGCTGGGCTGTCATCTTCAAAATGATCTACTGAAAAACAAAAATGGGGCTAAGGGGAAAAAATCAGAGGTGAGCCTGAAAATCCCCATACCTGTTATTTGCATCCATTTTCCTATCTGCATCTAACCCTCTGGTCATCAGGCAGAACTGCTCATCTGCCTTTCCAGCCTTGCCAATCCCTGAGAAGTTTCTGTCACGGCTGTTGCTTGATTCTTCCCGGGTCTTCAGCTTTGAAACATGTTGGAAAGAGAAGGATGTGAGTATAAGCACACTTGCATTTCTTCCTGGATGCTGCTCTCTCTTGGCTCTAGGAGTTTTTACCCTGCCCCCATCCATGGTGGCTGAAAACGTTATCCTCTTCCTATTCAGTTTAGGATAATTGTTTCCCAGGCAAATCATTATAATTAAATTCAATTGAAAAGTGAGAACCCACCTGCAACCATAGGTTGAGCCTGCCTTTGGATAAGAAAGTTGGTATTTTCACTTTGCGTTCAATGCAAAGGAGGACTGGTAAGAGAATTTCAATGGAGATGGTTATAGAGATTTGCCTTTTTTTTAATGATTAATTACAATTCACATGTATCTGAAAAGAAATTACCTGACTCTTAGAAAAACATTTTCATTAAACAGAACGACCATTGAGCAAGCTTCTATCAAGCAGATTTGGTATTCATGCAGAGAAATAAAGTAATCAAAATGAGGAAAAAAATCAGGTGCTTTTAGAAGCTATGTGAAATGAAATAGAAGCAGATCAGGTCCCTGGAGGGAATGTTTGGTATTGTTTGGCTCTCTAGCATTCATTCTGCTTTTACAAGTTTTAAAACTTTCAGAGGTGTTCTGAATTTTTCTTCTGGGGTTAGTTTCTCCCTCTTGTCCAGAGTTCAGGATAATTATCCTCACCCCACTTTCCAAACCAGGGGTGTATGTGACTTAAACCAACTGGCCTATCCCCTTCCTCTGCAGGATAGTTTGATGAAGAATCTGAGTCAAGGAGCTGTTTGCTGAAACGGGAAGCATAGAAAGAGGGAAATGCGTCTCTTGTCCAGAAACTTCTCTTCCTAGGAGGTTTAGTATTGAAGATTCAAACTCTAGAACTTGACAGCCATCTTTGGAACCTGGAAAGGAAACAGCATGTGGCAGGTGGCCCTAGGCAGAAATCTTTCACCTGAGCAGGTCGAGCTAAAGCGAACCTCTGGGACTTTCACTGGACCATTAGACCAAGCCAAATCACCTCTGGATCGATATCACCTCTGGACCACCTCATCCCTGAGGAATTATATAAGCTTATTTTAGTTGGGTTTGCTGTCACAAGCATGAGTTTCCTTGTGGTGGGATATGATTCCCTGCCTATATTGAGATGAGCCCTACTCCTCACTCCAGTATGATGCTCTAAGGAGAAATGCTAATGATTGCATTCCGGGGGTCCAGGATCCTAGGTCTACCCAATCATCCTAATCCCTGAGAGGCATAGTAAAAATTCAGCCCCAACAACATATTTGAAAATTCTGCCCTAAAGACAATTTTAACACCTTTAAGGTTAACTGGTACTCATTAAATACCAGGAATATAATATATGAAACTCAGGAACCAGTCTAGAAGTGTAGCGCAAGATGGAAAGCGATTAAGACTGAGTATATGGCTTGGTTGTCTTGAAAATTGTCTGAGTTAGGAAAAACTTGCTCAAAGATGAATCTTCATCATCATTAACATGATAAATTTTAAAGAAGACTCACCTTTGGCTTTTTTCACTTGAGAGAAGCCCTTGTTCACTCTCTTTTTTTTTTTTAATTGAATCACCATGAGATACAGTTACAAAACTTTCATACTTGAGTTTCAGTAATACAATGATCGAATACCCATCCCTCCACCAGTGTACATTTTCCACCATCAATGTCCCCAGTATCCCCCCATCATATCCTCCCCCTGTCTCTATGGCAGTCAATTTTCCCCATACTCTCTTTTTACTTTGGGGCATTATGGTTTGCATTACAAATACTGAGAGGCTATCATGTTGGTCCTTTACTTTCAGTACACATCTCCCATCCCAAACAATCCCTCCAACCATCATTGACCTAGTGATCCCTTCTCTGCCTTCTCCCCAGCTCAGGAGGCAGGCTTCCAACCATGGAACATTATTCTTGGCCCTTGTCTCTACTGTCCTTGGGTATCAATCTCATATTATGTTATTTTATATTTCACAAATGAGTGCAGTCATTCTATGTCTGTCCCTCTTCTTCTGACTCATTTCACTTAGCATGATACTCTCCAGGACCATCCACTTATAAGCAAATTTCCATGTTCTCTCTTTCTCGTACCTCACATTTTTCTGAGTAAATTTCTTTAAATAAAACTATTTTACTTTACAAAAAAAATTATCCCAATTTAGCCCCCAAAATGAAGATAAATGGTTTTAAGAAGATTGAATTTTTTAATTGGTAACTTGAGCAAGGGAACTAAGATAAACACATTAAATCTAAGAAGGAAGAAAGAGAGAATGGGAGAAGATGTAGATAAATTCACTCTTATCCAATAATTATTTATTCAAAGTTATTTTAAATTAATGTATTTTCCTCCCCCTTTAAACTGTTTTTATAGATGTTGATGAGGTGATTACAAAGCAGTATAAGAAAAAAACCATTCAATAATTGACTGAATCTAATCATATGGAAAACTGAGCCTGTATGCTGAGAGTCTACTGAAACTCAAAGCAAATACTGAAAAACGCTTAAATGGTTTACTGAGCACTGCCACACTCATTAGAGCATTTGAGTCTCACAACCACCCCTGAAGATAGGCTTGACAGTTGCATAACCCTGTATGGCATAAATAAAAATAGACACAAAGTTTGCCAAGATTAACATAAATGAATGCCTCTGTGGCATCATTTGAAAAGGAGAAAACTGGAAATCCCTGGAGTGCCCTTCTGGGGTGGGATGGAGCAGGGCAGACAGTCTGGTCTCCTACGCAGGAGGGTGCAGTAGCAGATACAAACAATGAAATGAAGCTCTTATCTTGGCCAAGTGAAGTGATAAGTGTCTCCCTATTTCCCCCTGAATTAGGGTTGCTGGGTTTATCAAATAAAAATGTAGACTCAGGGCTAGAAAGATAACATAGTGGTTAGGACCTTGCAGGTGGCCAATCCTGGTTCAATCCCTGGCACCACATATAGTTCCCACATAGAGCACTGCCACAAATAGCACCGCCAAGGGTCAGTCCTGAGCACCACCAAGTGTGATCCCAAACTCACACTTTATATTTGATTTTCAGATAAAACACTTACAGTGTTAACTATATCTAAGAAGTTTTAGACACACAGACTTTATATTACATAGGTTACATATATGTGCAAATATACACATATGCATTTTTGTACATAAACATGAATTATCTTGTACTTATCTGGCAAACCTAGGCCAAGTACCACTTGGACAAAGGTGCACAGAAAAGTTGTATGTAAAGCACATGGCAGCAGGTACAGCAAGGGAAGAGAATTTAAAATTATGAATGCTCTGGAGATGAATTTTCTGATATTATTGGTTTTGGGGCTGGAGTGATAGCACAGAGGTAGGGCATTTGCCTTCTGCTCAGTCAGCTGGGTTCGATTCCTCCACTCCTCTCAGAGAGCCTAGCAAGCTACCGAAAGTATTCAATATGCCAAACACAGAAATAAGAAGTCTCACAATGGAGACATTACTGGGCCCACTCGAGCAAATCAATGAACAACGGGAGGACAGTGGACAGTGTATTGGTTTTCATCCTTCCCCAACTTCTAGCCAAAGCTTAAGAACAACCTAAATCCCAGTATGTTGGACCAGACACAGAGAGAAAAGTTCCAAGGTGCGCTTTTGCTTATTGTTTGGAGGGAAAATGGGATATAGTAGAAGATATATATGGGAGAGATCCCATGGTTGTTCCCCATTTCTGCCTCCCTCCTGTCTTCCTTCTTTCCCTTGGAAGGTCTTAAATTAAACACCACACTTCTGGTTGTGGCTAGAAAAAGATCACAGGTGTGGCCAAGTAGAAAACTAAAACTGAGGAAGAGAATTCCTTCTCTCTGACAAGAGGAACTGTGCTGTGTAGCACGTAGGGGGAATCCCACCATGTTATATATCTACACACATTTCCACTGCTCTGGTGTAGAAGTGAACTCAGCTACCGAAGCATGTGGCTGACTGGAAAGGCTGAATACTCTGCTTTCCATGCAGAAAGCTTCATCTTTGGGTGCCCAGGAGCATTGGGAGATTGAGAAGGGGAAGTTCAGAAAAGGAGCACACGTAGGGAAGATGAGATCCTGAACTCGTCTTCACATGTAGTGAAGATGAGATCCCTTGGACACATGGAGTGATCCCCAATAGGAGGCCAAGACAGACTGCCCTCTGGATGGTGAACATATGGAGAAACTTGAACAGCACTGTGAAGGCTTTGAAAATGGGAAGAAGTGCTCCACCTTAATCTAACTGGATTGACTGACCAATGTGGTAGTCAGGTTGCAAAAGGGCCTCAGTGACCCTACCCCTGAGGTATTCACACCCTCCACTACTCCTTCCCACATGGTACGGGGAGGCGGGGGGGGGGGGGGGGCTACACAACCCAAAGAATGTGGCAAAGATAATTACAGGCCTCTTTTTGGGTGATAAAAAAATTTTAGGTGATTAAAACTTAGGTTTCAATCTATAATTCACTCTCTTTGAGCATTCTTTCTGCAGGAAGCTGTTCCAAGCCCTCCCCTAAGTTAAAAGGAGGAACTGAATTGTGCAGTCAACATCTCTGTGAGTCAGGAGTGGACCCTCAAAACCCAATCAGACCTCAGATACTACTGCTACCAAGCATATCACAGCAACATCAGAGGCCCTAAATCACTCCTGATTTCTGGCCTCAGAAACTGTGAGTTAATACCTATTTGCTCTTTAAAACTACAGTGTGTGAGGTGATTTATTGCATTGCAATATATAATGACTATGCCTACCAACAGGCAAAAAAAGCAACATTCTCCACAGAATTCAAAAGAGATCCTCCTAACACTTAGATGACGTGGCATCAATGCTGCAACCTGAATTACTTGCTTTATGAAAAAGTGAGAATAGCCAACAATTTGTGAGGGAAGAGACACATAAGAAGCAAATCAATTTCAGCACTTCACTTTGGTTTTGTTTGGGCTGGGGGGGTTGCTTGTTTGGTTTTTGTTTTGTTTTGCTTTTGGGCCACACTAGGGATGCTCAGGGCTTACTCCTAGCTCTGCACTCAAGAATAATTCCTGGGGCTGAAGCGATAGCACAGCAGGTCGGGCGTTTGCCTTGCACGCAGCCAACATGGCCGACACAGGTTTGATTCCCAGCATCCCATATGGTCCCCCGAGCACCGCCAGGAGCAATTCCTGAGTGCATGAGCCAGGAGTAACCCCTGAGCATCGCCGGGTGTGACCCAAAAATAAAAAAAAAAGAAGAAATTCTGTTGGACTTGGGGGGACCATATGGGATGCCAGGGACCAAATCCTGGTCAGCCACATGAGAGGTAAATGCCCTATCCACTGTGCTATTGCTTCAGCTCCTGTATTTTACTTTTTATATAGCTATTATACATTGTTTTCATTTTTATTTTCCAAATGTTCATGTAGCACTATGGCACTGTCCTCCCAATGTTCATCAATTTGCTTGAGCGGGCACCAGTTACGTCTCCATTGTGAGACTTGTTGTTACTGTTTTTTTGGCATATCAATATGCCACGGGGAGCTTGCCAGGCTCTGCCGTGCAGGCAGGATACTCTCGGTAGCTTGCTGGGCTCTCCAAGAGGGATGGAGGAATCAAACCCGGGTTGGCCGTGTGCAAGGCAAACACCCTACCCGCTGTGCTATCTCTAAACAAAACAAATATATATATATATATATATAGACACTTCTCAAATAATGAAGAATTGAGCTTTCATTTAATTCAGCGATTCTAATTTTGGGCATCTACGCCAAAGGCCCAAAAAATCTGTTTCAAAAAATCATTTGGTCTCCCAGGTTCATTGTAGCATAGTTACAGTAGTCAACATTTACTACTGTAAATGTTCATGTATGTAAAGATATTACTTTTTAATGTTTAACTGGCATCCTGTAATTTTACAAAATTCATGCATTCCAGAAGCTGTGTAGTGTATGCCTGAAAAATTTTCTCTGTGGATGTGAGAGACTCAGCAGTGAATCCCAGAAGACTGCAGCTCTCCAGCGATCTCTCCGGACCTCCTGCCAAGCTGATCTCACTGGGGCTCCTCAGATGAAGTAGACATCCCCTCTCCACCTACTCCAGATGAACCCCCAGTGGCCACATGCTTCCAGGAGAAAAACCCAGGTATGGGATCAGGGTCTGAAGACGCCAGGCCACGTGGCAGCAGAGACAATTCATCACTTCCTGTCTCTCAGCCCCTTTGGGGTCCTGGCTGTCACGCCCACAAACTGCCTCTGGCCATATTTAAGCTAGCCACTGGCCTTGATCCAGAGAGAGCCACAAGTGAATCTCAAAATGAATTAGCTCCCTACAGAGATGTCTCTGGACCCCAATCGTTTACATGTTTAGAATTCCAGGAGAGCGCGACCGCTCGTGATACTCATAATAAGCAACAGAAAATAAATGATCTAGAATCTGCCTGTGGCAGGCAGGTTTGAACGGTGGTGGGAAAATTCAAAATAATGGTGGTGGGAAGGTGGAATGGTGGTGGAATTGGTGTTGAAATACTGAATGTAACCCATGTGAACAACCTTGATCACTTGATCACTTGATCACTTGACTTCCCGTGAACAAACTTATGCAAATCTGTCACTGTCACTGTCCTCCTGTTGTTCATTGATTTGCTTGAGCGGGCCCAGTAACGTCTCCATTGTGACAATTGTTACTGTGTTTGGTATATCGAATACGTCACAGGGAACTTGCCAGGCTTTGCCATGTGGGCAAGATATGCTCAGTAGCTTGCCGGGCTCTCTAAGAGGGGCGAAGGAATCAAACTCGGGTCAGCCATGTTGGCCTCTTGCAAGGCAAACGCCCCACCTGCTGTGCTAAAATTTAAAAAAAAAAAAAAGACCTTTCTCTGTGGACACAATCACATATAGTGAAAGAATCCCAGTCTCAAAATGTGGCATAATAAGAACTTTGACTATTTGGAAAAGGCAGAAACTAGTGTGATAGCAGTCAAGGTTAAGAATTGGAAGATTCACATACAAAGGGGCAGCAGAGGGAATTTCTGCAGTGGTGTAAACATTCCATATTCTAAATAATGTGTTGACTACACAAATCTTAGATATGTCAAAGCTCAGAACTGTTTAGCCAGAAATCTTGATGTACATTAATTTTTAAAGTGTAAAATATAAAACTACTTTTTTGAGTGTTTTATATTAATTCCTTTAAAACAGCATATGCCTAAGGAAATATTAATTTATTCTGAAGGGTATGAGTGCTTCAGTTTTGTTGTTTTTAATTTTTTTAAAATTGGTTACAGTTCTCTGATTTAGAATACAGTTATTGATGGTTTTCCATGTACATAGTACCAACGCAATACCTATCACCTGTGTACATACCTCCCTTCCCCAAGAACCCCAATGCCTTGCCCCTTCAACAACCCTCACAAACTTAGTTGTATGGAATCTGTTCTCCCTATGTGTTGCTTTTGGACTGTTGCTGCTACCTTGCTGTGTATCTTTAGGCCCCACCTGCTAGTGGGATTATTCTGTCTCTGTCCCTTTCCTTCTGGCTGACTTCACTCAGTAGGATATCCTCAAGTTCTATCCATGCCATAGCAAATCACATGATTTTTTTCTTTTTTAGAGCTGCATAGTATTCCATTGTGTAAATATACCCCAAACTCTTGATCCATTCATCTGGAGCTGGGAATTCAGGTTGTTTCTCTATCTTTGATATTGTACTAATCACTGCAATGAATATAGTAGATATATGCAAGTGCATATGCTCACTGTCACTGTCCTCCCGTTGTTCATCAATTTGCTTGAGCGGGCCCAGCAACATCTCCATTTTGACAATTGTTACTGTGTTTGGCATATCAAATACACCATGGGGAGCTTTCCAGGCTTTACCACGTGGGCAAGATACTCTCAGTAGCTTCCCGGGCTCTCCGAGAGGGGTGGAGGAATTGAACTCGGGTCGACCATGTTGGCCGCTTGTAAGGCAAATGCCCTACCCACTGTGCTATCATTCCAGCCCGTGCATATATTGTGTTTTTGTATTTTAGGGATAGATACCAAGAAGTAGAATCACTGGGTCATATGAGAGTTCTATTCCTATTTTTTGGAGAGCTCTCCATATAGTTTTTTATAGAAGCTAAACCATATATGATATTCACACAACACTTGAAGATATACTTTAAACTATATTTTTTAAGGAGGGAAGAAGGTCCTGGAGAGATAGTACAAGGATAATTCATTTGCCTTGCACATGGCTGACTCTGATTTGATCCCCAGCACCTCATATGTTTCCCTGGTGTTCCGTGAATGATATCTGAGCACAGAGCCATGAGTAATCCCTGTGTACCACCAGATGTGGCCCAAAGAAAGTCAATATTTAAAAAATGAGAGAAGAGCTCATTAGTGTCATCTTTATTACAAAGTCACAAAAGTTAAATGATATAAATTTATTATTGTATGCGGATATGTGGCAAGTTTATGTATATTTGTATATGTGATTTATGTATGTATCATGTTAGTATAACTTTTTAAAGGTTTTAATGAAAATTGGTTTATGTATTTAAGAATTCAAAGCAAATTCCTAAGAGAAGTAAAATTCAGGAGAAGTGGGAGATTATACAGAGTAAATTTGTGTGTGTTTAGGTGGAGGAATTGAACCTAGGACCTCATACAAGGAAAGCATGTGCTCTACCCCTAAGCTACATTCCTAATTCTTAAAGCAAAATTTTTAATTTGCCACAAAGAGTTTGTATAACTCTATAACATTGATTAAATTAAGACTTGTGTAATGAGAAAAACCAATGCCCAAAGTAAATACATTTTTCTTAAGATTATACAGTGATGCATCAAAAAGATTAGAATATTTGCTTAATGTTCTTTTCAACAAATGACAGACAATGAATTCAAAGAACATCAAAAAAGGGAGATTAGAATTTTGGGAAAGGCTGCAGTTAAGAAGCATGTGGGGTCATACTTTAAAGGATTTTAAAAAAAGAATCAAAGGTAGAGATAATGGTAGGTATAAGAAGACAGCATTTTTGGTGAAGAGAATATCTTAAATACAAGAGTAGGGGCAGAAAAAGGATAAATTAAAGCATATCCCAGAGTGTTCACTGGTGAATTTAGCTAGTTAGGTGGATTACACAGGTGTATATGCTGCTTTAATACAAACTAATGCAGGGAAGCTGGGAAAAGTCCATGGGTAGGTTAGTAATAAGGAAATAGCTGAAGAATCATGGGCATGGATGGATCATGGTCCTCCCGTTGTTCATCGATTTGCTCGAGCGGGCCCAGTAACGTCTCCATCATGAGACTTGTTGTTACTGTGTTTGGCATATCGAATACGTCACGGGTAGCTTGCCAGGCTCTGCCGTGTGGGCGAGGTACTCTCGGTAGCTTGCCGGGATAGCACAGCGGTAGGGCGTTTGCCTTACAAGCGGCCAACATGGCCGACTTGAGTTCAATTCCTCCTTCCCTCTTGGAGAGGCCAGCAAGCTACCGAGAGTATCTCGCCCGCACGGCAGAGCCTGGCAAGCTACCCATGACGTATTCAATATGCCAAACACAGTAACTAGCTGAAGAAATTGCATGAAAAAGAAACCAGGAGGCAAGAGGTTCAAGTGTGAGTGAAAAGTATGTAAATTAGACAAAGGAATATGTGTGAAGTGAGAAAAACAATGACAGGAGAGTAATTAAAGGAAGGGAGCATCAATCAAATTAAAAAAAAAACAGGGATTGAGGAGAGGAGACTTGTGACAAAGAACAGTGTGCATGTTTAAAACAGAAAGGGAAGAGTGCAAGAGGCATTAGAAAAAGGGCCGAGAGATAGAACATAGGTAAAGGCACTCACCTTACATCCTGCCACCCTCAATTTGAATCCCCAGCACTGAATATGGTTCTCCAGCTTCTGTGGCCTTCTCCCTTTAAGTGTGGATGATATGATGTCTGTTTCAACCAATTCATTTCAACAAATTCGTAAGCTAGGACAGAGACTATCCTCAAAGGAAAAGCAGCTTTCATCTTGTTTACTGGGTCAGTCACACTCAAAACTTCAGACCAACACAGTTCAAGAAGTTGATAAAGAGGCTGGAGCGATAGTAGGGCTTTTGCCTTGCATGCGGCCAACCCGGGTTCAATTCCAGCATCCCATATGGTCCCCTTAGCACCACCAGGAGTAAATCCTGAGTGCAAAGCCAGGAGTAACCCCTGTGCATTGCCAGGTGTGACCCAAAAAAGCCCAAAAAGAAGTGTTAAAAAAAGAAGTTGATAAAACTGAGTACACCATGTTCAGAGAAAGCCAAGCCATGTGGAAAATCTACAGGAGTATTTACTCAGTACATGCACAGGTAAGTACTCCTATGAAAAGTATACTCTTGTGCTCCCATTTGCCACGGTCATATTTGACCTAAATCAAACGTCAGATAACCCGAGAGTAACTGAGATCCTATTATCTCAATCCCCAGCCTCTGAGTATTCCCAACTAAGGACCCCAATATCAGGCAGCAGAGATAATTGTAGTCATTACACACTTCTTCATTTCCTGATATACCAATAAAAAAAGAAGGTTGTTGCATGTCTTATCTGTGGTGGCTGCTTGTGGCAGAACCTTCAGAATAGATATCTCGAAAGTGTTGGAAGATAGCTATTTTATATTTAATATGTCAAGTATAGCTTGAGAGAGAGGTGGTAAAGAATAAACTCCAGTCTCAAGATGTTTACAATGAAAAGGCAAAATAAAGGAGATTCATAGATCCACCAAAACACAGACACCCAACAAGCCTGGAAGTTTATAATACTAATGACAGCAACTTTATCAAAAGGCCTGTTGCTGAGAGTAAGGTCAGGGTAGCCTGGAGCTTCTGAGGGTTAAAATGCTTGGACTACACGCCAATAGTGATTGTTCTAGGAAGCCAACAAGAATAGCTCAATAGTAACAGGCCTCAACCGAATGCAACAGCATGGAGATAGGAGGGGCCGCTTCAGCCCACTTGGAACACATCCAAGTGTGATGTTAAATCCAAGTTAAAATATCCTCTAGAATGTTTTAAAACTTTGGAGGAAAAAGTGGAACTCCATCTATGGGAAAGGCCAAATGTTGACCTGGCATACCAATTACCTGTACATTTTTTTCAGTTGATTCAGCAAAGGTTTTTTTGAACACTAACTAAATGCCAACAATTTGTACCACAAAATGAAAAGGTACAGAGGAGGTAAAACAGATTTGAAAAGAAGCTGAAAAAGTTAACTGCAACAGGAAGGCTTCAAGGAAACTCTGTTTTTTCTTGAGATTGGAATAAGGTAGACCTAACTTTTTAGTATTTGCATTAGAATGTACACAAATGTCACAATTATCAGAAAGTAGGCTTTATATAAGGACCCACTGCACGTCTGAGAATATTTAATTTAATCCAATGATTAAATTGAAATGACATATAAAGGGAGTATAGATTACAAGGTCATACTTAATAATGCCTAAAGGTTGAGCAATTAAATTTTAAGTTTCTCTTCACCAGACTTAATATCTTGTGAGTCATTTTAGATTTGGTGAATTTAAAGATGAGCAGTGGCTAGCACTATTCCATGATTTCAAGAATAATTAATTGTTTTCAAAAATGTTGTCCACATTTGGCTGAAACCTCCTTTATTTTCAGGAAGGCTTATATTTAGTTCAGTTAAAACTCATATGTCATCTTTGAAGATACCTTTAGCTTCAATGTCGTGGAGGGTTTTGCCAACCTTGTCTTCAATGTACCTAATGGATTCTGGTCTGATGTTGAGGTCTTTAATCCATTTTGATCTGACTTTTGTGTTAGGTAGAAGTCTGAGCCCATTTTTTTTTGCATGTAGCTGTCCAGTTTTGCCAGCACCATTTGTTAAAGAGGCTTTCCTTGCTCCACTTCACATTTCTTGCTCCCTTATCAAAGATTAGATGATCATATGTTTGAGGATGTGTGTAAGGATATTCCATCCTGTTCCATTGATCTGCAATACCATGTGACATCCCACTGACCAAGCAAGTGGAAAGAGAGATAAAAAATGGGATTATCTTAAACTAAGATGCTTCTGCACTTCAAAAGATACAGTAACCAGAATACAAAGACAATCTACAGAGTAGGAAAGGATATTTACCCAATACCCATCTGATAAGGATTGATATCAGGGATATACAAGGTACTGGTTGAACTCTACAAGAAGAAAACACCCAATTCCATAAGAAAATGAGGTGATGAAATGAATAGAAACGTTCTCAAAGAAATATGAATGGCCAAAAGGCACATAAAAAATGCTCATCATCACTAATCATCAGGGAGATGCAGAACAAAACAACAATGAGATATCTTCTCACACCACAGAGATTGGCCCACATCCAAAAGAACAAAATCAACCAGTGTTGTCACGGATGTGGGAATAAAGGGACTCTCCTTCACTGCTGGTGGGAATGCCAACTGGTCCAGCCCTTTTCGCAAACAGTATGGACACTTCTCAAAAAATTAGAAATTGAGCTCCCATTTGACCCAGCAATACCACTTCTGGGAATATATCCCAGAGATGCAAAAAAAAAAGTATAGTAGAAATGACATCTGCACTTATATGTTCATTGCAGCACTGTTTACAATAGCCAGAATCTGGAAAAAACCCAAGTGCCCGAGAACAGATGACTGGTTAAAGAAACTTTGGTACATCTACACAATGGAAACTATGCAGCTATTAGAAAAGATGAAGTCATGAAATTTTCATATAGGTGGATCAACATGGAGAGTATCGTGTTAAGTGAAATGAGCCAGAAAGAGAGGGACAGACATAGAAAGATTGCACTAATTTGTGGAATATAAAGTAACAGAATGGGAGACTAACACCCATGAATAGTAGAGATAAGTACAAGAAGGGTCACTCCACAGCTTAGAAGCTGGCCTCACATGCTGGGGGGAAAGGCAGCTCAGATAGAGAAGGGACCACCAAGTAAAGGGTGCTAGGAGGACCCACTCATGATGGGAGATGCAGGCTGAAAGTAGACTATAGACCAAACATGATGGCCACTTAATACCTCTATTGCAAATCACAACACCCATAAGGAGAGAGAGAGAATGAAAGAGAATGTCCTGCCACAGAGGCAGGGTGGAGGGGGGTGGGGTGGGGATGGTGGGAGGGATTTCAGGACCATTGGTGGTGGAGAATGGGCACTGGTGAAGGGATGAGTACTCGAACATTGTATGACTGAAATGTAAGCACGAACGTTTGTAAGTCTGTAACTGTACCCCACAGTGATGCCACTGGACAGTCAGGTTTAGGCCCGCAGTCACGAGGCCCATGCGGGGCCTCACAGGATGGGGGTGGAGCCGATCCTTTCCTCCCCACACCAATGTGACCCTGAGTTGCCGCCCATGAATGGCCTCTCTGGCTCCTGATCAAGCTGCTTAATGGCCATGATCCCAGAGACTCAGAAACAAATCTTGAAACCCAGTGACTTTTGGCAGAAATGCGTCTGGACCTTGCAGTAGGTTACTGTTGCCAGGCCACCCCAGGGGGAAAAGGGTGCTGTCCCTCCGCCTGCTCCCGTTGGCGGTTCGGTGGCTGACATCCTCCAGAGGCCATTGGACAGTGAGGTTTGGGCCCACAGTGATGAGACATGCGGGGCCTTACGGGATGGGGGTGGAGCTGGCCCTTTCCTCCCCGTCCCAACAAGACCCCAAATTGCCACCCACAAACGGCCTCTCTGGCTCCTGATCAAGCTGCTTAACGGCCATGATCCCAGAGACTCTGAAAAAAATCTCAGAACTCAGCAGATTTTGGCAAGAAATCCCTCCAGATTTAATTGTTAAAATTTCGGAATTTAAAAATTGCGCGGCCACTACTACACCTTCACGACATCATATGTTATTCATAACCAGCAATAGAAAACAAATTGTCTACTGTTGCCTTTTCAGCAGATCTGAGTGTTGGGGTAAAATCCCAAATAATAATGGTGGATCTGTTGTCAAAATATTGAATGTAATCAAAGTAGAGAGAGAGTAATGTGGGAATCATCTGCCCCACAGGTAGGGGGAGGGTGTGGGATGGGGGTATACTGGGGTTTTTGGTGGTGGAGAATGGGCACTGGTGAAGGGACAGGTGTTTCATTGTATGACTGAGACTTAAACCCGAAAGCTCTGTAACTGCTCTCAAGGTGATTCATAAATAAAATTCTTAAAAATGGGGGGGAAAAAAGTAAGGTGGAGTTCATGCACAATTTAATCAGCCTAATCAGTGGCTGAAAAAATAGCAGTATTCCTGCATTTAAAAATTAATTAATTAATTAACTTTTGAAAAATCAAAAAAATAAAAAACATATGTTACATGTTCAGACCTTAAAAGAATATTCTGTGCTCTAAAAACAAATGAGAAGTTTCCTAACACCATCCTTTTTATCTGTTATTAAATCATCTTAGATGCTTGTTTTCAATGTTCCCTGTGGCACAATTATAACTTTGGTCCTGAGTATGTAGCACACCAAGTAAAGGACATTCATGAGCCAGAGAGATAATACAGTGGGAAAGGTGCTTGCCTTACATGCTTCTGATCCCAGTCCTATCATCAGCACTCCATATGGTCACCCAAGCACCACCGATCCCTAAGTGCAGAGCTAGGAATAAGCCCTAAGCACCACCAGATGTTGTCCCCAAAACAAAACAAAACAAAAAAGATACTCATCAATCTGTGTCTTGTTTGGTGGAAGAATGCACCCGCCTATCATCACTGTTTCCTAATTATCATTATATTTATGGTTGGGCTGATTGATTTTGATGACTTTGATGGTTAACTCTGGATACATAAGTGCAATTCATTTGCCTGACCAGCATAAAGAGACTTAGACCATAAGCCGCCACGGACTTTGTGAAACTAAGGTGATTTCCATGCACAATGGTGGTGGTTTGGCTTGGAAGCAAAACTTGACTTATTTGGCCCAGCCAAAGCAGAACAAAAAAAACCTGACCGTGAAATCTCCAGAAGCTTTAAATGCATTTCCTCTGATCGGGCAGTGTGAATTCAGAAGAAAGGGGCTAGATACAGAATGATATCACTCATATGTGAGTCTTAAAGAAATACAGCAAGGTATGGATAAACGGTCAAAAGCAATACAATGGGAGAAGTGATCTACATAATTGAATTGGGAGGTGGGACAGGGTCTTGGGATCTATGATGGATGTGGTGCTGGAATTATGTGCATGGGAAGCCATTAATAGTATTGTAAACCACAGAATCACAATTAGTTCTAAAAATTTAATTCTAAAAAAATGAATGTATATTTATTGTTGTCCAGTGTATTTTGCTTGAAATTGAACTGTAAATAAATGCTTGTAGTCCTTTGATTTTTTTTTCACCCATTAGCACTGGAATGCAAAAGGTAAATGATGCCCAGAGCACAAGAATATGAAATTGGTGCTAGTCACCAAGATCTGAAGGAGAAACTTATTTTTATTCAGCCTTGAGTGGTTACTGGTTCTAGAAACCATACTAAGCAATTGCCTGACAAAAAAATGTTTCAGTTTTGACCCTTGCTCATAAAATGTTCACACTGCAAATTAAAATATAGACATTCAAACGCAAGGTCACAAGAGATGGTAATAACTACTGAAATAGGTGTACATAAAATCAACAAAGGAGACAATAAACCTTTGGAGTTTGTCAGGACTTGATACTAAAAGTTAGTCATAAGGACAAAGGAGTTGAGTACAAGAAGTGGAGCAGGGAAAGTCTCTTCAACATAGGTGCTGGGAAAACAGGAAGGAGGAGAGAGAAGGAGGAAGGAGAGAGGGAGGGAGGAAGGAAGGAAGGAAGGAAGGAAGGAAGGAAGGAAGGAAGGAAGGAAGGAAGGAAGGAAATTTATATCTCACACCATTCACAAAAGTTTATTTTTAATCAAAGAGGATTAACAACCTTAAGATCATCGCAGAATCCATATCATACACTGAGGAAAATATAGACAGAACTCTCCTAGATATAGACCATAGGTATTTTCATTTTATGTCACTGGCAAAGATAACAAAATCAAAAATAAACAAATGAGACTACATCAAATTTTTTTAAAAATTGCGTGAGGGCTAGAGGAATAGTTCAGTGGGTAGGGTGCTTGCCTTGCATGTGGCCAACCCGGGTTCCATCCCTGGTACCCCACATGGTTCCCTGAGTGATGCCAAGAGTGATCCCCAAGCTTAGAGCCAGGAGTCAGCCTTGAGCACCCTGGGGGGTGATCCCCAAACCATTTATTTTTAAGTTTTATATGAACTAAAATAAAAAAGACACGACTGAAAGAAGTTATTTTCATATAATTTATCAGGGCTAATAAGATTTATAAAGTAGTCATAAAGCTCAACAACAGACTCCCCTTTTTTTAACTGTTTTTTTTTTAATTTTTGGATAACACTTGGCAATGCTCAGGGGTTACTACTGGCCCTGTACTCAGAAATTACTCCTGGCAGGGCTTGAGGGACCATAAGGGATGCCAGGGATTAAACCCATGTCAGCTGCGTGCAAGGCAAATTCCCTCCCTGCTGTACTATTGCTACAGCCCCTACAACAGACATCCCTTGAATCAGAAATGGATTTGTGACCTTTTTTGTCCAATAAAATGTCATGTAAATGATAGTACGGTCACAAGAATCATCAACACTCATTTCTTAGAATATTTCCTCTATGAGGGTCAGAGCAACAGAACAGTGGGTAGGATGCTTGCCTTGCACACAGACATCCAGGCTTAGTCCTGACAGAACACATGGTTCCCTAACTCTGCCAGAGAGATCCCTGAGCACAGAGCCAAGAGTAAGTCCTGAGAACCGCAGGGTATGGCTCAACAACAACAACAACAACAAAATCAGAATCTGTCCTTTATGGAAAGACAGCCATCACGTAAAAAGTACAAATACTCAAATATTGCCATGCTTTCGGAAATATAGATAGAAAAGAATTTTACCCAAGAAGTTTCATCTGTATGTGGACATAATACAGACGATAAGACTATGGGTTTAATAATGGAGTCTTGGGCTATAGAGATAGTACAGCAGATAAGGTGCTTGCCTTTCATGTGGCCAGCCAGGGTTCAATCCCAGGTATCACACATGAGCGCTACCGGGAGTGGTTCCTGAGTGCAGAGCCAGGGGTAATCCCTGAGCATCACCAGGTATAGGCCGAAAACTAAAACAAAAAAACCAACAACAACAGATGGAACCTGGTACCACAACGGAATGAAGAGGAATCGTGGTGGGGGGTGGGGTGGGGGTGGGAGTGGGAGTGGGGAAAAGGGGATGTAGGGAGGATCATCGCAGAAGGATGTGTGTGGGAGAGATAAGAACCTCTGCTAAGCAGAGAGCAAATCGTGGGAATCAGGTCTTCAAAACAGCCTTCTAGTGAATCATACCCTCCCTGTATTCACATTCCTGCTTACTCCTCTCCTCCCCGATTCTATCAGCCCACTAACTTGTGTTGGACTAAGAATATTGCTAAATGTTGCTTCACGACTTCAGATCTTAAGAAATGGCTTCGATGGCCATTTCCCTGGTCTCTTGGAACATGTGCTCTGAAGGAAGCCCTTCACCACACAAGCATCCAACTTCCCTGAACTGACATGCTATGAGGAGCCTGAGCTGGTCAGATGAAAGGGCTCTATGGCGAAGATGATGGCCTACTTCAGCCATTTCAGCAAAGATGCCAAACAAGCGAGAGGGGAAATATGTTGAACATCTAGTCAAACGAAGTCCTCACATCTTTTTATTGTATTATTGTATTATAGCATCATCTCACAACGTTATATTCTAACTTCAGCTAGCAGATAATTGCAAATTCATGGAGTTCTTTCACAAATAAGAACAACTGAGATGTGGGCCAGAGCATTAGTGCAGAGGGTACAGCTTTTGCCTTGCATGGGTTTAATCCTCAGCCCCCCATATGGTCCTCCAAGCCCACCAGGAGTGATCTCTAAGTGCAGAACCAAGAGTAAGCCCTGAATACCACTGGGTGTGGCTCGCCTCCGGGCCCCCCCAAAAAAAATAGTTGAGGTAACCCAAATTAACCCAAAGAAATAGAAGATATGATATACATTATTTTAAGCCACTAATTTCTGGGTTTGGTTTTTATGACTCAATAGACCACAAACAAAATTAAAAGGTTTTAAAGGGATACAAATAAAATACACTACACAGATACTGACAAAAAGAAAGTGGTGATTAAATTACTATGAAAATAAACAAAATGTGAAAAAGTACTATAGATAAAAAGAGAACTTTCAAAATGATCAGATAATTCAATCAGTAGGATGATGACAATTTTTAATGTGATACACCTGATAACAAATCCCCTCAACACATAAAACTAGAAGTAATCAAACCCTAGGGAGAAGGAGAAAAATCATATTGGGTGGTGATTTAAACAATTTCTCATTAACATATAGACTAAGCAGAGAAAACAATAAAAACATTAGGAGATTTGAAGAATAAAATTAAATTTGTCATACATAGAACTGCCCCCCGGCGCCGTGTAATTCCATCAACGGCCAAGACCCAGAGACTATAAAACCCAGTTCCTGAAAGTGCGTGGCCGCATTTGCTGCTGCACGACATCTTATTATCTCATTCTTACTTTGGACAACCTGGCAGGCTACCAAATCTAACCTGCCCACACGGCAGAGTATGGCAAACTCCCCGTGGTGTACCCAATATGCCAAATACCAGTAACAATGATGGGTCTCATTCTCCTAACCCTGAAAGAGCCTTGAATAGGGCACTTTTTAAAATCTCAGGGCTAGGATGAAGGAGACGTTACTGGTGCCTGCTCGAGGCAATCGACGAACAACAGGATGATCGTGATACATAGAACACTATTCTCAACTATGCATGTCTACACTGAATTCACCTAACTATGCATAAAACATCTGTAGGCAATATGAGAAGGATTAAGGCTCTTGCCTGCTTCAATCCCCATCCGCACATATGGTTCCCACAGTACCACCAGGAGTGATCCCTACACACAGAGTTAGGAGTGATCTCTGAGCAAGGGAAGAGGAGTGACTCATGAACAGAGCCAAGAGTTAGCCCTCAGCAACAGAGCCAGGAGTTAGCTCTAAGAAAATTCCCTTATAAATGGATGGACATGGAGAGTATCATGCTGAGTGAAATGAGTCAAAAGGAGAGGAACAGACATATAATGATTGCACTCATTTGTGGGATGTAAATAAACATGATATGAGACTAATACCCAAGGACAATAGAAACAAGGGCCAGGAGGATTGGTCCACGGTTGGAAGCCTTCTTCAAGAGCTTGGGGAAAAGGCACTTGGGATAGAGAAGGGACCACTATAACAAAGATAGTTGGAAATGATCACTCTGAAAGAACTGCATGATGAAAGGAGGTAAAGGATAACCCTTTAGTATCTGGTATGATAACCCCTCAGTATCAGGTATCTGTATTGCAAATCATAAAGCTCAAAAGGGGAGGGGGAGGGGCAGGAAGAGGGAGAGAGAGGAGAGACAGAGACAGAGAGAGAGAGAGAGAGAGAGGAAAAAGTTCTTGGAAAGGGCGTGGGATGGGTTGGGGGGGTGGCAGGAGGGATATTGGGGACATTGGTGGTGGAAAATGTACACAGATGGAGGGATGGGTGTTCAATCATTTTATGGCTGAGGCTCAATTATGAAAGCTTTATAACATATCCCACTGTGATTCAACACTAAATAAATAAATAAATAAATAAAAAGTGCCTGCCACAGAGTTAGGCTCGGGAGTGGGAGTGGGGGGGTGGGGAAGGATGGCAGGAAACTGGGGTCCTGGGGTTGAAAACGGTACACTTGTGGAGGGATAAGGGGATGGATGTTGGAATATTATATGACTGAAAGCCTGAAAGCTGATCATGAACAACTTTGTAATCTGTGTATCTCACCGTGACTCAATTAAAACAGAATGTTTTTTGATGGAGTTAGCTCTAAGCAAAGAGCCAGGAGTAAGCCTAAGTACTGGCAGGCCTGACCCAAAAACAAACAAAAAATTAGCTGGACCACAAACAGAAAAACACAGAAAAGAATGACAGAGAAAAATATGTTCACTGCCACAGAGCAGCTAGTCTGGAAATTAACAGATAGTTGAAAAATAAAAATACTCTATAGAAAAGATACGTGTTAAATAAAGACAACAGAGAGTATTTGAATAATACTTAGAATATTATACTGAAACATTTAAGACGCAGTTAGACGCAGTTAGTTTTAGGGATGATCACAGCATTTAATGCATATAATTAAAAAGTGCTGAAAAGTATTTAAACACCCATTTCAGCCATTAGAAAAACAGTTGAAATTTAAATTAGGAAAGAACCAGAAGAGAAAATCGGTATGACAATTTTTTAACTTCCAATGTAAAATAATAGAAAAATCGTTGAGATTTAAATTAGAAAAAAGCAGAAGAGAAAATTGGCGTGACAATTTTTTAACTTTCAGTGTAAAATAATAGAAAATAGTTGAAATTTAAATTAGAAAAAAGCAGGAGACAAAATTGGTATGACAATTCTTAAAATTCTCAATTGTAAAATAAGAAAACAAAGCCAAAAATTGGTTTTCAGAAAAAGCTTTTAATCAAAATCCTTACAAAATACTCATTCTCCATCCTAGAGTTTAGCCCGCATCTCCCCGTGAGAAGCCCATGTTCACTCTTAAACACCTCTCTCTCTCTCTCTCTCTCTCTCTCTCTCTCTCTCTCTCTCTCTCTCTCTCCTCACACTTTTCTAAGTAAATTCCTTTAAATAAAACTATTTCTTGGGAAAATGGTTGCCAGCGTGATAGTATAGCAGGGAGGGTCCTTGCCTTGCACTCATTAGACTCAAGAGTCATCCTAGCCAATACATATGGTCCCGGAGCACCTCCAGGAGAGATTCCTAAGTGCACGGTCAGGAGTCAGCCCTGAACACAGTCAGGTATAGCCCAAAAACCAAACATAAAAACTATTTTTCTTCACTAAAAAATAAATAACAACCCAAAAAACTGTTACAAGATAAGCAAGATTGCAGGATACAAATTTGGTGTATAAACACCAAGTGTATTTTATCTAGCAATAAGCATAAAACGTAAAACCCTTTAAAACTTCAAAGTATTTAAGAAATCTTTGATAGATAAAATGATATTCCCCAATTGTGGACTGGAAGATGTATTAAGATAACAAAACTAATATTAAGCAAATTAACCTAAAGACTCAATGAGATCACTATGTAATTCCAGCGGGCTCTTCCCCCCCACACACACCCAGAAGTTCATATGCAAATAGAAGGAAACTGGAATAAACAATTTCTTATTTTTAAGTCAAAATTGGAAACTCATTTAATTTCAGATTTAACTACCAAGCTACTGAGACAGTAGGAATGTAGAACAAGGACCAGTAGAATAATGTGTGAGTATCTGAACAAGAGTAAAGGTAAAGGTAAAGGCCCTCCCGTTGATCGTTGATTTTTGCTCGGGCGGGCCCAGTAACGTCTCCATTGGAGACTTTGTTGTTACTGTGTTTGGCATATCAAATACGTCACGGGGAGCTTGCCAGGCTCTGCCGTGTGGGCGAGATGCTCTCGGTAGCTTGCCAGACTCTCCGAGAGGGGCGGAGGAATCGAACTCGGGTCGGCCATGTTGGCCGCTTGTAAGGTGAACGCCCTACCGCTGTGCTATTGCTCCAGCCCTGAACAAGAGTAACTAGGAAATTTAATGAGTGATGGAGATCTTTTCAGTGGCTGGATAGCCAAGTAGAATGAAGAAGTCCACCCTGCCCCCCTGCCATACTATCTGCAAAACATTGTTTCACCATGGACCAAAAATTTAAATCTAACTGCCAAACCAAAAATCTCGCAAAAAAAAATAAGTTAGGCATAAAATTTTGAGATCTTAGATTGGACAAAAACAATTTTTTAAGCAGCAAAGCACCAAGGTAATGAAAGAATAGACAGATGAGACTTAAAAGGAATGTTTCAAAGGACATCTCAAGAAAATGATATAACCAGGGCTAATAATAAAAGCAGAAACACTTATTCTGCAGCTCTTAAAAATAAAATAGGATGTTATTAAAAGTTTGCTATTAATTTTGAAATTTTTGATAAAGTGAACCAACTTAAGTGGCAGAAGTATTACCTGGAGTGATACATAAGAAAATAGGACTACTTCTAGAACACTTCAGAAATGTTAGCTTATCTCTAAATCCTTTCTACAAGAAGATATTTTACACATAAGTTTAAATATTTAAGAAAAATGCTTGGGGTTGGAGTGATAGCACAGTAGGGAGGGCATTTGCCCTGCACGCGGCCAACCTAGGTTCAATTCCCATCATCCCATATGGCCCCCTGAGCATCACCAGGAGTGGTTCCTGAATGCAGAGCCAGGAGCAACCGCTGTGCATCACCGGGTGTGACCAAAAAAGAAGAAAAATGTTTGCCATTTCTATACACTCTTTCCAGAAAATAGTGGGAAGATACTCTTTATCTTGAGACGTGTAACAATTAAAACACTGTAAAAAATAAAAATTATAAGCCACTACTATTTATAATCAAAGGCACAAACTAAAAATAATAAGAAAAGTTGGTATCAAGGTTTAATGTGCTATGTAAATACTGTAATGAATTAACTAATTTTTATAAATAGAAGAAAAATAATATTATGTAACATTTCAATAGGTACAAAACACTATTTTTACAACCACTCCTAAGAAACACTCAGAAATAATGTGAATAAAAGAATTTTCTTAATGTGATGAACATTATTCCAAAAATAAATTACAGCAAATATATTATTAAATGCTTTCCCTCCAATTAGAAACAATGCAAAAACTTCTGCTGTCATTAATTCAAGATAGAGTGCAATGAGGCAAATAAAACTTACACCTGCAGGAAAAGAATTATTTTCACGGACATGTATTCCTAGAAAAAACAGAGATGCACATAGATATTTTTTATTCTCTTACTTTTTTAAAAAAATTTTATTGAATCACTGTGAGATAGTTACAAGCTTTCATGTTTGGGTTACAATCACACAATGATCAAACACCCATCCCTCCACCAGTGCACATTCCCCACCACCAATATCCCCCTTATACCCCCCCCTTTCCCACCCTCCCACTGGCTCCATGGCAGACAATATTTCCCATACTCTCTCTCTACTTTTGGGCATTATGGTTTGCAATACGGACACTCAGAGGTTATCATGTTTGGTCCTTTATCTACTTTCTGCACACATCTCCCATCCCGACCGGTTCCTCCAGCCACCATTTTCTTAGTGATCCCTTTTCTATTCCAGCTGCCTTCTCCCCTTTGCTCATGAGGCAGGCTTCCAGCTACAGAACAATCTATCTGTCCCGTATATCTATTATCCTTAGGTGTCAGCCTCATGTTATGTTGTTTTATACTACACAAATGAGTGCAGTCCTTTTATGTCTGTCTCTCTCTTTCTGACTCATTTCACTTAGCATGTTAGTCTCCATTTCTGTCCATTTATAAGCAAAGTTCATGACTTCATCTCTCCTGACAGCTGCATAGTATTCTATTGTGTAGATGTACGAAAGTTTCTTTAATCAGTCATCTGTTCTAGGGCAGTTGGTTTGTTTCCAGATTTTGGCTTTTATGAACAGTGCTGCAATGAACATATAGGTACAGATGTCATTTCTACTGCGCTTTTTTGCATCCTCAGGATATATTCCCAGAAGTGGTATTGCGGGATCATATGGAAACTCAATTTCTAGTTTTTGAAGGACTGTCCATATTGTTTTCCAGAAAGGCTGGACTAGTGGGCATTCCCACCAACAGTGAAAGAGAGTCCCTTTTTCTCCACATCCACCCCAGCACTGGTTGCTTTTGTTCTTTTGAATGTGTGCCAGTCTCTGTGGTATGAGATGATATCTCATTATTGTTTTGATTTGCAGCTCCCTGAAGGCTAGGAATGTGGAGCATTTTTTCAGCACATAGATTATTGAATAAAGGAAGATAGCCACGTTGCTGAATACAGGATAAAGGTAGAAAACCATTCTATTTCTATGCAACATCAACATTAAGAAATTTAATTTTAAGAATAACTTAAGTTTGGGGCCAGCGTGATAGTACAGCAGATAAGATATTTGCCTTTTTTACACATGACCCACCCGGCTTCTATCCCAGCATCCCATATGGTTCATCCAAGCACTGCCAGGAGTAATTCCTGAATGCAGAGCTAGGAGTAATCCCTGAGCACTGCCAGGTGTGACCCCAAACAAAACAAACAAAAAGAATAACTTAAGCATACAAAATTAAGAACCTAGGCAAATATCTCCAAAAACATGTTCAAACACACCATCCATTAAACTCAAGCCCCTCTGAGGGAACAGAGATTCTGGCAGAAACAGCATCAACTACATGCATCCAGCCAGAAAGAAATGTGCTTGGTAGAACGGAGGGTGCATTCAGGGCATTTTCCATTTTTGGGGAAAAAATCTAGAGTAATGGGAAATGGGTCCTTCCCGCCCTTTCTCTTTCCCCCTCTGCACTAGGTCTCCCTCCAGCTTCTTTGGGAAGTCTTTCTGATGCTGGTAGGGCTTCCTTGCAGGATGGAGTTTTCTTCCTTCAAGCTCTGACCTACCTGCATACAATGCAGCCTGCAAACAGTCTCTGACCCTGGCCTCTTAGCCGCTGCCCTAAGTTGATGACAGCATGGGAAGTGATACCAACGTGCAGAGCTGAGAGCCACATTCAAACTAAGGTGTTTGCAGGAGACGGCACGCAAGGATGGGCCCCATACTCCTGACAGAACACCCCCACAACATAGATGGCGCAAGCATCCCGGTCCCTACACAGTGCCACTGTCAGCTGTCACATTCTTCCTCCACCGAATCTTCCCACCATTCCATCGGTGCTTGGCCATGCACGGGCCGTTGATGCCCCAGCAGCACCACACACAGTCCCTGAAGCCCCTGACTTCACCATTCTCCAGTTTAGCAAGTCCGTGGAGCAGCTGCAGAGGGTGTTCTGACCCTCCATGTGGCCCTCCCTCCCCTCCTCCAAGCTCTTTCCCATCGTCCCCAAGGGGGCCTCCCATGCTCCTCAGATACATCCAGCCCTCTCTGGGTCAGTTCCCATCTGTGACTGGTGATCTTTGCAAAGCTACTTTCCGGATCTCTGGGGCTTACCGGGCTCTTGTTACCCTGCAGGTCATGTCACCTACAGCCACCGCTGCCTCTTAATGCTACCAAAGCTTTGTGATGCTCAAGGCTCTCAATAGAGCCAGGTTTCCGGAAGACATAGTAAGATACACCTTTAATTCTCACTTAGCAATTCATATCCAGTTAGTCGATACCTGTAGCTTACCAAAACCCACACCAAGATCCTTAGCGGGATTTATTTCTAGCTCCTCCTTCCGGAACTAACATCTAGATTGAGATGAGATCATCTGGATCATCTGGGACACTGGTTTTTACAAGTCAATTTAGGTTTCTTTAGTTTCTTTCTATTCTCTTTGTCTCTTATGACTAATCCTTTGACCTTGGTTTTTTTTTGTTTTTTTTTTTTTGTTTTTTGTTTTTTTTTGCTATTTGGGTCACACCCAGCGATGCTCACGGATTATTCCTGGCTCTGCACTCAGGAATTATTCCTGGCGGTGCTTGGGGGACCATATGGGATGCCGGGGATTGAACCCAGTTCAGCCGCGTGCAAGGCAAATGCCCTACCCGCTGTGCTATCGCTCCGGCCCCTTGTTGTTGTTTTTTTTTTATATGGTGGTATATCTACTAATTCTTTGACCCTTTCTAATTTAGCTTTAATTTCTGATTAAATAATATGAATACATAGATTAGTGGCATCATGTGACTGCCTATATAATAGGATCCCCACAATACCCTTCCTCCTCTTCATTCTTCACATTGGCAAATTTTAATTTTAGATCACTCATTGGTTTAATCATATATTATACACATACTTTCTCTATCAAAAGATCACTTTTATTAATTTTTATTTTAATTAATTCATTTAAATTTTAATTATTTTTATTAATTAAAAATAAGCGATTTTTGTTAGTAGGTTCATTTGTTTCTTATCACTGTTACTAATAGAGTACCACTGTCCAGTGACTTACATGAGCATCAATCCATCCTCTTCATCCTGTAGGTGTGAAGTCAGGATTAGTCTCCAGGGAAAGTCAGATGTGTATTTTGCAGTTTCCTCCTGTGGCTTCCTGTCGCAGGCTGTATCCTGATGTTGTCCAAAGAGACACCAGCTACCCCTTCTCATGGGTTGTCCCTCCATCCCCAAAACCAACATGGCAAATGTGAGCTATCAAAAATGATATACCACCATGTGAGCCTTCCTGACTCAGCCCTTTGCAGGGGCTGCTTTGGCTTTAGTTTCTCAAATAAACACCTTGTAGATGGCATTGGCCTCACCTGGAGCCATCCCAGGATGGCTTAACTTCATCACACCTGTAAGTCCCTTTGTAAGTGAAAATAGTCATGGTCTAGGACTCAGGATGTGGCTATGATGGGGCGGGGAGTGGGGGCGTGGATAATCATCTCATTACCACCTAGGATCATGTCAGTATTTCTCATGGGTAATTCACATGGTTTTGACTATGATGACATTTTCACTTGCTATAAAACGGTTTCTAGCACACACCAATAGTATTTGTTTGTTACATTTTTCTATGTCTGCTTTCTTTCTTTCTTCTTCTTGGTTTTGGGGGCCACCCCTAGGAGTGCTCAGGGATTACTCAATCTAGATTTAGGGATCACTCCTGGTGTGTGTGTGGGGGGGGGGGTGATATGGGACCCTGGGGATATAACCGAGGTTGGTCGCATGCAAGATAAGCACCTTACCTCCCGTGTACTATCTCTTACGGCCCAGATGTCTACTTTGAAAACAGAGTCAAGTCATTTATAATTTAAAGCATTTCCTTTGCATTTTTATTTCCCTTTGACATTTTTGAAAGCTATTTAATATGCTGTTCTTAAAATTCTACCAAAGGATGATCTTAAGACTTCAGAAATATTTTTCAGACTTATTGTTTCCATTTGTAGAAAATTAAAAGAAACATTGACTTTCATTTATATAAAATTAGAAAACAGCAATATATTCAGACCTCACCCCATCTTTTCAATGTTGGTTACTATACCCTTTATTTTAGATCTTGTTATTTAGTGTTATATTTTTCTAATTTTTGTTTGTCACTTAAGTTTCTGTACTGTACCCCTGTCAGCAACATTTGTCAGTTGATGGTATTATCGTGCACTATGAATATGATATTAGAACCATCTGCAAATGTGTATCCACCCAGGATGAGATTGTGCAGCCAAGGGAGAGACAATAACAGCCAGGACCCCCACAACTAGTTATGAGCCTGGAGCATATCCTGTCATCTGCCACTGATTTACACCACCAATGCTTGCTTGCTGTTAATCTGCATGGCCCCAATCTGACTTCTCTCTTAGCCTCCAAAGTGTCATGTACACTTGGAGAAGACTGTGCAGGTATGGGGTCTGCAGCAATAGTATAGTGGGTAGGGTGCTTGTCTTGTATGCAGCTGACCTGGGCTTGATCCTGGAACCACATATGGTCCCCCTAGCCCTACCAGAAGTGATCCCGGAGTACAGAGCAGGAACTAAGCCCTGAGTACTATTGGGGTTACCCTCCAAAACAAATCCCAAAACATGCAACTCTGGAGAAGTACACAGACATACAGAAACTAGGAAACCTATGGATGACTTGGCTCTTGTTATCTGTCCTGGACACCGGCCACTATGTGTCTGTCTACAACCAACCTCTGGAAATAGTGAGGCACCTACATATGCCCCCCACATCAAAGTGTGTCTGTACCACTGCTTCAGTCACCAGCACTGACTGTACTGGTCACAAGCAGCTGGACATGGAGGTACTACTGAAGGTCTGCTCACACATTGCTTGCCAAGTTCCATGCAGCGGTTGATAATGTGGGCCATGGGAGCCTGAGTCAAAGAAGTATCATGCCCTAAGATACAATACCACCATATCACTGCACTTGGTACCCTGCAACAGTAATTCCAGTATCACAGCATGTTACAGCAAGAGCCCAGGTGCAGATAAAAGTCTTCCATTGTCATCATTAGTTCATAAACCCTAAAATAGGTGACCCTTTCTTCAAATGCACAGACACTGCTGCAACATTACAAGTATCATAAATAATCAAAGAACTAATTCTGTATCACATGGATATAGTAAACCTTCAGTAACTGAACCCCAAGAAATGGAGATCTAGGAACTACCTAACCAAGACTTTAAAATAGGTGTTCTAGGAGGATTACTCCATGGCTTTGAGGTCAGCTGCACACGCTAGGGGAAAAGGCAGCTCAGATAGAGAAGGGAGCACCAAATAAAGGGTGTTGGGAGGTTCCTCCCAGGATGGGAGATGTGTGATGAGAGTAGACTATAGACCAAACATGATTGCCACTCAATGCCTCTTTTGCAAACCACAGCACTCAAAAGAAGAGAGATAACAAAAGGGAATGCCCTGCCACAGAGGTAGGGTGGGATGGGGGGTATGGGGCGGGGAGGGATACTGGGATCAGTGGTGGTGGAGAATGGGCACTGGTGGAGGGATGGGTACTTGATCATTGTATAACTGAAACCAAAGCACAAAAATTTGTAAGTCTACAACTGTACCTCATGATGTTTCACTAATAAAAAAAATGAAAATAAAATAAAATAAGATAGGTGTTCTAAAGATACTCAGAGGGCCATAAGATAAAGCAAATGAACAACTTAGTAAAACTAGAAAAATAAATCAAAAGCAAAATGAGAGCTCATGGGGGTCAGGGGGGAAATTGAAGGCATTGGAATATTGGAATGACTTTGTAACTTTGGAATTCGTGATGATTCAAAAATAGAAAAATAGCATGACTTCCGGAATCAGAGGTTGCCTGAGAGCCGGGGTGGCCCCATTGCAGTTTGGAAAAAATGTCCTGGCACCTGCATGCCAGAGCTATGCTTGTAGAGGCTCATGGTCACCAGGGTTCCATCTGGAGAAGGCAGGATGGCAGCACCTACCCCATCTGGGACCTCCCGGTGATATCGGCTCTGTTTGGGACCTGGACCATTCTCAGGGAGCTGTGAGGCCCTCCAGTCAGTTTTCTTCTTTGTTGCTGTGTGCTGTAAGATTGCGCTGGGGGCGGGGGGGAGTTGTGGGCATGACTTCCGGAATCAGATGTTGCCTGGGAGCTGGGGTGGCCCCATTGCAGTTCGGAAAAAATGTCCTGGTACCCGCATGCCAGAGCTATGCTTGTAGAGGCTCATGGTCACCAGGGTTCCATCTGGAGAAGGCGGGACGGCAGCACCTACCCCATCTGGGACCTCCTGGTGATATCAGCTCTATTTGGAACCCCCCTTCCCCAGCGCCATCTCCTTATATACAAAGTGATCAATGGAAAGTAAATCATCCAACGTTTCTCCCTGAAAATCAGGCTTAACTCTTTTGCAAACCACAACACCCAAAAGGGGAGAGAGAACAGAGGGGAATGCCCTGCCACAGAGGCATGGTGGGATGGGGAGGATGGGGGGGTGGGAGGGATACTGGGATCCGTGGTGGTGGGAAATGGGCACTGGTGGAGGGATGTGTATTCGAAATAAATAAATAAATTTTTTAAAAATCCAGAAAAATAAATAAAACACTGCATTTAAAATAAATAAAGTCAGTGTATGTGAGAGAGAGATCAACAAGATATAGAAAACATTTTTTAAAAATTGAAGTCGAAGAGCACAATGATTGAAATAAAGAATTCAATGGATCTTCATGGAAACTCGACCAAGTAGAAAAAAGACCGTGTGCTACAAGACAGCTCAACTGATTCATCAACTGGTGTTGATGTTTCAAAGTAACAACATCAATAAAAATGATAAATTATTGAAGTTCTAGAAAGAAAAGGAAGGGATAAGTGGGTAAAAAAGCTTAGTTAAAGAAATAATGACTAATAACTTTGCAAATATTGGGTGGGAGAAAGAAATCTTAATTTGCAAACGCAACAAAAACTCAACTAAATATTTTTCAGCTAAAAGGGACCAGAGACACGTCTCAATAGGCTATACTTTTATCAAACCCATCCCTTCTGCATGCAAGCACACAGAAGAGATGGGTTTGATCAAAGTACTGCATGGTCACCAAGTGCCACTGGGAGTGACACCCAAGCACAGAACTGAGAACAAGACCACTGGATGGGGCCACAAAACAAAGAGAATTTCAATTCAAAATAATATCCTCCAAGGCACATCATAATTCAATTGTCTAAAATCAAAGACACAAAAATTTTAAACAGCAAAAAAAAAATACTCCCACATATAACAGAATCTCTCCCACTGTCTTCCCACCCCAAGACCAAGACTAACAGTAGACCTCTTAGCAGACACATGAAGCCTTAAAAGAATGAAAATTTCTGTTCAGCGTTCTGGAAGGAAGAAATTAACAAATAAGAATACTTATCCCAGCATAGTTATCCTTTAGAAAGTAAAGCAAGGTAGCACTGCTCCAGCAGAGAAATAGACATGAAACCTTAGTGTGCAGGGAGAGCTTGCAACAGATTTTGGAGGTAGTGTGATAGACTAAATCATCTGTATGGGCTGTGGAAAAGGTGGACCTCAGGGAAAAGGTGAGCTTTAAAAGACAGGTGGAATGCATGACCAAAAACAGCAAAAGAAAAAAATATTCCCAAATATAACAAAATCTCTGTACACTGTTTACAATATCCAGAAGCTGGGATGGTTATGGAGAGTATCATGCTAAGTGAAATGAGTCAGAAAGAGAGGGAAAGACCTATAGAATGACTGCATTCATGTGTGGAATACAAAATAACATATTATGAGACTGACACCCAAAGACAGTAGAGATAAGGGACAGGAATATTGCTCCATAGTTGGAAGCCTTCCTTATGAGCTGAAGGAGAAGGCAGCTGGGATAGAGTGGGGATCCCTGAGTCAGTGATGGTTGGAAGGATCGCTCAGGATGGGACATGTGTGCTGAAAGTCGACAAAGGACCAAACATGATAGCCCCTCAGTGTCCATATTGCAAAATCATAATGCCCAAAAGTAGAGAAAGAGTATGGGGGAAATTGCCACAGAAGCAGTGGGAAGACTGAGTGGGTGGGGATACTGGAGACATTGGTGGTGGAAAATGTGCACTGGTGAAGCAATGGGAGTTCTATCATTGTAGGACTGAAATTCAAACATGTTACTCTATCTCATGATAATTCAATAAAAAAATTATCATTTAAAGAAAAGAAAGTAAAGCAAAGACTTTTTTCTGTTTTTAAAAGAAGGAAAAATTAACAAATTAATACAATTCATCATTACTATACATGCCATAGAATGTTTAATATCCTGAATTTCAGAAATGCTGAAAAGAGTCCTTAAAGCTTAAACATAAGGACTCTACTGAAAGAGAGAAAGCTTGAATAAGAGAAGTATTACAATGATACCATGGAAATATAAAGGACTATAAGAGATAACCATAAATAATTTCATGCCAAGAAATTTATGAGGAAGGTCAATAAATTCTTAGAAACAAATTACCAAGACTAAATCATGAGAAAATAGACAATTAAAGAAATTCATTTTGTAATCAAAAACCTCCAAACACAGAAAAGTCCAGAAACAAATGGTTTCACTTTAATTCTACCACACATTTTTCCCTTTTTTTTTTTATAGTTTATTTATTTATTGAATCACTGTGGGAAAAGTTACAGAGCTTTCAGGTTTAGGTCTCAGTCATGTAAATATCAAACACATTTCCCTTTACCAATACTTATTTTTTACCACAAACCCCAATAAGAACCCCACCTCCCACCCCTCCCAATTCCTGTGAGGCAGATGAGATCTAGTTAACACGCTATCTACTTTAACTAGATTCATTGTTTTCGATAAAAGATGCACCATTATTATTTAGAGTTTACTCCGCCCCCCCAAATCAGACATGCTGAAAAAGCATTGTGAAATGATTTGCTTTCTACAGCTGGGTTCAAGAATTAAATGTTGGTTTTGGATTTCTGCTATTTTACTTATTAACCCTGGAAGTATTTCTACTAAAAGTCAGATAATTAAGAGATTGGTTTCTGTGCTCTGGAGCTGCTGGTTTTCTGCATTAAGTCCTTGTGCTTCTGGGGCCGTGGCCGTGCCGGAGAGCCACTCGTGGGGGGCAACTGGTGGCCTCGGTAGGGCTTGAAGGACGGGCCGGAACGTCCCCCTTCCCATGAGGTTTTTGTCGCCTCTGACCCCCGGCTCATACCTGCTGTCCACAAGACTCCCATGCTGCCGCCATCTTTCTTTCCAGAGAGGAGAGGGCGAATGGGGCAACACCCTTTCCCCTCCAGGCAGGCAAGATGGCGTGGTTTAACGCATAGTCTGATCGTTTTTCTGCTCCAAGCTTCTGGTTTTCTGCATTATCACACATTTTTTTATTAACTTTTATTAGTGAAACACCATGAGGTACACTAGTAGACTTACAAATTTTTGTGCTTGGGTTTGGATTATACAATGATCAAATACTCATCCTTCCACCAGTGCCCATTTTCCACCACCATGGATCCCAGTATCCCTCCCACCCCCATCACCCCCCCATCTCACCCTGCCTTTGTGGCAGGGCGTTCCCTTTTGTTCTCTCTCTCCTTTTGGGTGTTGTGGTCTGCAAAAGAGGCATTGAGTGGCAATCATGTTCAGTCCATAGTCTACTTTCAACATGCATCTCCCATCCTGGGAGAATCCTCCCAACACCCTTTATTTGGTGCTCCCTTCTCTATCTGAGCTGCCCTTTCCCCTGGCATGCTCGGCTGACCTCCAAGCCATGGAGTAATCCTCCTGGTACTGATCTCAGCTATTCTTGGGTATTAATCTCCTATTTTGTTACTTTATGTCCCCCAGATGAATGCAATCTTTCTATGTCTATCCCTCTCTTTCTGACTCATTTCGCTTAGCATGATACTTTCCATATTGTACCACTTGTATGTAAATTTCATGACTTCATCTTTTCTAACAGCTACATAGTACTCCATTGTGTACAAAGTTTCTTTAACCAGTCATCTGTTCTTGGGCATTCAGGTTTCTTCCAGTTTCTGGCTATTGTAAAGAGTGCTGCAATGAACAAACTAGTGCAGATGTCACTTTGACTATACATTTTTCTCTCTCTGGGATATATTCCCAGGAGTTCTACCACACATTTTTAAAAGAATTAAAACTAATACTCTAAAACTCCTATAAAACTAAAGATTTTTTTAAATTTATTTTGAAAATCTAGCATATACTAATGTCAAAACCAGATAAGGTCACTTGATCATTTACATCTTGTTATTCATTGATTTGCTCGAGTGGGCACCACTAACGTCTCCATTAGTCCCTGTCTCATGCTAGTGTAGCCCAATGGCGTCTGCTCGCTCCAGGAACACGAAGAGCCTCAAATCAATCAGGGTCTTGACAAAGAAGTCTGACCATCTCGTAGGTGGGCGGCCATGCAATCTTTTGACATCCCGTGGAATTCAGTCAGTAATGGCTCTAGTCCAGCAGTCATCTCCAAATTGCATTACATGTCCAGCCCATCTGATTTTCGACACCTTGGCAAACAAGACAGCGTCCCTGATTCTCGATAGTTGACAGAGGTTGGAGCTCCGGATTTCTTCTCTCACTTGAGTGAAGCATGATACTCCAAACATAGCTCTTTTGATTCCTCTTTGGGAGACCAGAATAGAGTTCTCATCATAGGGCCCAGGTTAATGCAGGAAGAACAGTGGAATCAAAGAGATGTGCCCGGAGTCGGAGGTTCTTCTTCCCCTTAGCTATTTCTTCAACAATCTGAACAAATTGAAGGTGTTCTAAGCCGCTCTCTTCCTCCTGCACAACTCAGGTGCCAGGTCATTCATCATGTTGATTTCTCAACCTTGGTACACATAACTGTTGCATTCGGAGATATTCTTTTCATGGAGAGCAAATGGAACGTCAGGAATGAGACCATTGCTCATAAACATTGTCTTCGTGAGATTCAGATGTAGTCCGACCTTTCCACACTCACGGTCAAAGTCAGCCAGCATTTGTGCCGCTTGGCTAATATTTGGTGTTATTAGAGCAATGTCATCAGTGAAGTGGAGGTGGTGTCGTCGCTGACCATCTATCTTCACTCCCACTCCTTCCCATTCCAGTCGTCGTATGACATTCTCGAGGGTGACACTGAAGAGTTTCGGTGAAATGGTATCACCCTGCCGAACTCCTCTCTTCACATGGATGATCACTTCCTTGTAGAATGGTGAGATCCTGGTAGTGAATCCGTAATACAGCTCACAGAGGATCCTGATGTATTGTGTTTGAAAACCTGTTTGGATAGGGCTTCAATGACCACTTCATTCTCAACATAATCAAAGGCCTTCTTTAAATCAATGAACGTTAGATAAGGCCACTACAATAAGAAAAAACTACAGACAAATATCCTTGATGAATACAGATGCAAAAATTTCTCACAAAACATTAGCAAATAAATGCAAAAGCATAATAAAAGAGTCATACACCATGACCAAAATGGGATTTATTCCTGAGATGCAAGGATAATTAAATATATAAAAATCAATTAATGTACTATGCCACATTAACAGAATAAAAGAAATTAGTCATGTGCTGACTTCTAATGTGGGAAATATTTAACAAAATCCAACATTCTTTAGTAATCAATATGTTCAACTAATTGGATATAGAAGGACACACTTCAACACAATAAAATCCACATATGACAAATTCACAGCCTATATCATAGTCAGTGGTGAAAGGTTGAAAGCTTTTCCTCTAAGATCAATAATAAGATGCTCTTGCCACTCCTAGTCAACCTAGTATTAAAAGTTCTAAACAGAATAATCAGACAAGGAAAATAAATAAAATACATCAAAACTTAAAAGAAAATAAAATCATTTTGAAGATTTATATGAAAAATCCTAGTCTACGCACAAAATAAACTGTTAAAACAAATTAATTAATTTAGCAAATTTTCAGTATACAAAATCAATAAACAGAAATCAATTGCACTCTAACATCAAAACATTTGAAAGCAAAGAAAATAATCTAGTTTACAATACAAAAAAAAACAATGTTTGGGAATAAAGAGATGAAAAACATGTACACTGAAAACTCAAAAATTTTCAAAAAAAACTCAAAAACTCAAAAAAAGAAATTGAATAAATTGAAAGATATTCCATGTTCATGGTTCATAAGAATTAATATTTTAAAATATGATATAGATTCCGACCAGGGCTCCGGCAGCCGAAGACCTCCAGAACCAGCCACCACCATGCTGAGACCACTCTCCTCACACATGAAGGTACTGGCAGAGGAACAAAGGCTTGCGGGTCCTGGGACTGAGATCTCCAAGCCTACTCGGATCGGGGCTGAGCATCCTTCACCCAGATCCTCCAAATTCCAGTAGGCAGGGATCACACCCACCAACTAGCCCCCTGGCGCCGTGTAATCCCATCAACAGCCAAGACTCAGAGACTATAAAACCCAGCTCCTGGAAGACATCTTATTATCTCATTCCTACTTTGGACAAACTGGCAGGCTACCGAATGTAACCTGCCCACATGGCAGAGTCTGGCAAACTCCCCGTGGCGTACCCAATATGCCAAATACCAGTAACAATGATGGGTCTCATTGTCCTACCTCTGAAAGAGCCTTGAATATGACACTTTTTTAAAAATCTCAGGGCTAGGACGAAGGAGACATTACTGGGGCCTGCTCGAGGCAATCGACGAATAACAGGATGGTCGTGATATAGATTCAATAGTACAACAATAGAAATTTCAGTGCATTTACAGAGAAATAGAAAAAAATTCTAAATTTTGTAGAAACCATAAAAGAGTGCAAAAAATCAAATCATTCCTTAGAAAAGAATAAAGTTTGAGGCATAATACATCCTTACTTCAATCTATGTAATAAAACAATAGTAATCAAAACAGTATTATATATGTATACAAACATAACAATTGACCAGCATCAAGAACCCGTAAATAAACCATCACATTTATTATCAGTTAAATGTTGCCAAGGGAAAAAATGAATAGTCAATAAGAAAAGGATCATCTCTTTGATAAATGGTGTTGGAAGGACTAGATATCCATATTCCAAAGAAAAAAAAATTGGATCCCTAGTTAAACCACTCCCAAAAATTAATTCAAAATTGATTAAGGACATAAATTTAAGGACTAAAATCTTGATGAAAACATAGAGGTAAATCTCTATGGCATCAGTCTTGGTAATGATTTTTCAGAGCTGACACTAAAAGCATAGCATGAAAGCAAAACTAAGAAGAACTATATCAAACAAAAAGTAGTGTTGGACTGCAAAAGAAGCAAAATCTTCTTTTATTCATTCCCGTCATATCTGGTAGGGAATAAATATCAAAATATATAAAGAACTTCTGAACTGAAAGAAATTGGATCCCTATTTAAACCACTCCCAAAAATAAATTCAAAATGAGAATTAATTTTTTCAAAATTGGGTTAGGAAAAAGATAATTTAAAAACATTATCTAAATTGACAATTTTTTCAAAGACATGCAAATGGCCCTCAGGTACATAACAAAGATGTTTAATACTACTCATCATCAGAGAAATAAAAATTGAAACCACTCTGGAGCTGGAGAGATAGTACAGCAGGTAAGGTGTTTGCCCTGCTTGCAGTCAACTAGGATTGGATCCCTGGCATCCCACTGGAGTGATTCCTGAGCCCAGAGCTAGGGGTAGCCCCTGCACATTGCCAGTCAGGGACCAGAAACAAACAAAAAAAATAAAACCACAAAACGATTCTTCCGCCCCTCTCAGAGAGCCCAGCAAGCTACCGAGAGTATCTCGCCCGCACGGCAGAGCCTGGCAAGCTCCCCGTGACGTATTCGATATGCCAAACACAGTAACAACAAAGTCTCCAATGGAGACATTACTGGGCCCACTCGAGCAAATCGACGAACAACGGGAGGGCCTTTACCTTTACCTTATTATCTCTGACCTCTTAGAATGGCTACCATCAAAAAAGAATAACAAGTATTGCCTAGGGACTGGAGATATAGTACAGTGTGTAGGGCACTTGCCTTGGACACAGCTGACCAGGATTTAGACCCTCCCCATAACCCCATCTTGTTCCCTAGACCTGTCATAAATGAACCCTGAGTTCAGAGCCAGAAGTAAACCCTAAGCACTGCTGGGTCCTACCCAAAAAGCAAAAATTAAAAGCAACTACAAGAAGTATTATCCAGAATCTCACATTCATACACAAAAGGAAATTTTTGTGTACTGTTGGTAAGCAGTAAGTTGATACTTTAACTATAAAAAAAAAAATTTGAGGTTTGTCACAAATTAAAAATAAAATGAGAATATGACCCAGCAAGCTCACCTCTGGTTACTTATCCAGAGGAAATGAAAATAGGCTTTTATGCAGATATCTACGTACACATGTTCAGGGATAGCATCATTCATAGTAGCCAAGACACTGAGACGACGGATCAACATTCACATGTAGAAAGGAGACAGGGGCTTCTAGATCCAGTACTATTCAGTACTGAGGATGAAGTACTTCCTGTCATTTTTAACATGTATGGTCCTTTAAGGCATTGTGCTAACAAAATAAGTTAAACAGTGAAAGCAATTACTGTATATTACTTGTGTGTGCAATCTAAAACAACAAATTTATAGATCCAGAGACTATAAAGGGCTTATGGGGGGAAGGAAGGGTGGAAATGGGGATATGTTGGTCAACAGGTAAAAACTTCCAATTATGAATAAGTTCTGAGCACTAAAGTACAGCATAGTTTATAATATAGTTTATAATACTCTACTATATATTCTAGGAAAAAAGATCTTAACTGTTCTCACCACAAAAAGCAAATGGCAATATGTGATATTTGCAAAAAGTTAACTAATGCTACCGGGGTGATCATGTTGCAATATATTCCAAATATATATCAATATATACCATATCATACATTCTAAATATATACAAATTATATATTATATTATAATATAATATAATGCTAGACTAATTAAAGCATTTTTTAAAATATATTTTAAAACATATAAATATATGGAAGAATATACCATATTCTCAACCTTGAAGACACAAAATCATAAATATAGCAAGCATCCCCACACTGGCTTAAAGATTGAACAAATGCCAATAAAATTTTGTGGGAGTTCTAAGAATTATATAAAAATCTAAATGACTAAGAATAACCAAAATGTTCTTTGAGAAGAATTGGGTTGTAGGATTTTCTCTGCTAGATATCAAGACTTTATAAATCTGCTACAATTAGAATTGTGCAGGCATTAAAACAGGACAAAAATAGAATAGATATATTCTATATTTTATTCAGAATAAAATGCAGAAAATAGACCTATACATATGTGGACACCTGCTTAATGACAAAACTACAAGAGCAGAGCAAGGAAAACAAATTTCAGAAGATGTTCTGCAATAACCAGATACCTGTAAGAAAAATAATCAAATCCAACTTTTGCCCCATAATACATAAAAATCTATTATAGGTGAATTACAAAGCTAAGTGTATAAGGCAAAACAAATGTAGCTTTCAGAAGATAATATCAGAAGTTATCTTTTTTGTCTTTGGAGTGGGAAAATACGTTCTTAAAGGGATATAGAGAGCACTGTTACTAAAGTAGAAATTCATTAAATTGGATTATATTAAAATCAAGAACTTCTATTTATCAAATAAGACACAGAGAAAGTGAAAAAAGGCATTGAGTGGAAGAAAATATTGTATCATATATAAATAACAAAGGACATATCTCCAGACGTTATAAGGATCTCCTAGTTTAAAAAGACATCTTTTAGAAAAGAGACTTGAAGAGGTACTTCATAGGAGAAAAAAACTCCAAATGCATTAAAATGTGCTCAAGTTTATTAGTCATCAGGAAGATGTTAATTAAATCCACAATGAAATGCTCCTACACCTCCACCAGAATGACTAAGATTAAAAAGTCTCTTAATGCAAAAGAGTTGGCTGAATAAGGAGCAACTAGAACGCTCCTTCACTCCTAAGGGATTGTACGTTTGGTATGGACACTTTAGTGGAGTATGCCATTACTGACGAAGTTTAATATAATCATGTTCTTTGACTTGGAAATTCCATTCTGTAGTACAGAGCCTCGGGGAAGGCATTTTTAAAAAAGTTCAAGTAAGAATATTAACTGCAGCATTATTCAAAAATGGCCAGCTACTATAAATTCACTGACATTCTACAAAAGAACTGGCTTGTTAGTTTTTTAAGCTTCAAGGACAAAAGCATGGAGGAATCATTAAAAATTTGGGCCAGAGCAAAGGTAGAGCATGGAAGGCATTTTTATTGCTCACAGTTGGCCTGGGTTCAATCCCTGGTACCCCATATGGTTCCCCAAACCCACCAGGAGCGAATCCGGAGCACGGAACCAGGCATGAGTCCTGAGCATCACTAAGTGTGGACCAAAAAGAACAACACAAGAAAAAAACTAAAAAATTGCTTCAGACTAAAGGACACACTAATGAAGCTTAAGAGCTAAAGTTAAGTGTGATCTTACCCTGGTCACCTGAATGATGTTGCTAATAGAGTATGCCACATCCCCTGCCTCAACTTTTCCATCACCACAGTTTTCATTCAGGGGCTCAAGATATCCCACTGTGATTAGCAGAGAAGCTTCCTAATCCTTCTCTCACCATCACCCTTTATGCAGACAGTTTTCCAAATACAAAACTAATGAAAAACTGTTGTTGTTATTATTCTAACACACAGAGACACACAAAACTTTTTTCTATCTCTTTGCTTTTACGATAAAAATCCCATTCCTCATTTAATTCAAACTCCCAGCCTTATAGCCTACTGTCTGTCCAACCAGACAAATGAGAAGGCCCAACACAAAGCAGAACAACCGCCCAGCTGAGCACTACTGCAGAATCACAAATGAAGAGTTTTAACTGGTATGTTTGGAAACTGTTTAATGGAACAAGAGCCCACTCTTACTACTCCCTTTCTCGGTGCCCTTCCTGAATCCTGACCCTCTGTACAACTGTTTCAATAGTGGGCATGAAATGCAACATCTTATTGTGGTGACTTGTAAAAGGATTAGTGGGAGATGAATGAAACTGATAGGGTGCAAAATTTAAAGGGATGCTGGGAAAACTCAGTAGTAGAAGTAATACATTAAGGCAATTTCAAAAATTGGTCTCCATCACATGATTTACTGAAAAACAGAACTGAAAATCATAGTACAAAGACTTGGGGCCAGAGTGGTAGTAGAGTAGATAGGGTGCTTGCCTGCACGTGGTCAACCTGGGTCCGATCCCCACCACCGCATATGGTCCTCTGAGTTCCAGTAAAAGTGTTCCGAGTGCAGAGTCAGGAGGAAGCTCTGAGCATTGCTGGGCGTGGCCCAAAAACCAATAATCATAATACAAAGTCCTTCTTGTAGTTTCCCTTGTTCTTCTCAACAGCTTCACAAGGGTCACTATCACTGTCACTATCACTATCACTATCATTGATGTCCCATTGTTCATCAGTATGTTCGAGCAGGCCGAGTAACATTGTGAGGCATATGGAATACGTCACAGTAGCTTCACAGGCTTTGCCGTGCGGGTGAGATACTCTCGGTAGCTTGCTGGGCTCTCCAAGAGGGACAGAGGAATCGAACTCAGGTAGACCATGTCAGCTACGTGCACGGCAAATGCCCTACCCGCTGTGCTATTGCTCCAGCCCCTCACAAGGGAAAGGGGTAAAAAGGGTTGCTTGGGTTGTTTCCAGATTCTGGAAATTGTGAATAGTGCTGCAGTGAACATAGAAGAGCAGATGGCTTCTCTGCATTGTGTTTTTGGGCCCCTCCCCTAGGGTATATTCCCAGGAGTGGTATTACTCAATTGCTCAGTGGTACGGAAACTCAATTTCTAGTTTTTTGAGGAGTGTCCATGTTGTTTTGCCAAAAAAACTGGGCCAGTTGGCATTCCCACCAACAATGAATGAGAGTGCCTGAGTCCCAAGTGCCAAGTACCTGAGAACAGATGATTGGATAAAGAAACTCTGGTACATCTATACAATGGAATACTACACAGCCTTCGGGAAAAATGAAGTCATGAAATTTGCTTATGAACTGATAAACATAGAGAGCATCATGCTGAGTGAAATGAGTCAGAGGGACAGGGACAGGCAGAATCACTGCACTCATTTGTGAGATATAAAAAAGAAAAAAAAATCATAGATGAGACTAATACTCAAGAACAGTAGAAACAAGGGCCAGGAGGACTGGTCCACAGTTGGAAGCTTGCCACAAGTTGGGGAGTTTGCGGGAGGTGGTAGTTAGAACAGAGAAGATACCATAACAACAATGGTAGTTGGAACTGAATGCTCTGGACAAAAACTGAGTGCTGAAAAGAGGTAAAGGGAGATACATGCAATTCAGTACCTGTATTGCAAACCAGGTTGGACTGCAGCTGGATCACACCAAGACAATGTTCATGCTAGTGCCTGGCGTTCAATTTGCTCTCAACAGAGCGAACATCTCCGAATGCAGCAGCTAGTGTACCTGGGTCAAGAACTCAACATGATGAAAGGCTTGGTGCCAGAACTGCACAGGAGGAAGAGAGCAGCGTGGAATGCCTTCAAGAGCATCAAAAAATAGCTAAGAGGATGAAGAACCTCCAGCTCCGGGCACATCTTTTCGACTACACCATTCTTCCTGCACTAACATACGCCTCAGAGATCTGGGCCCTGCAAAAACAAGAGGAGAACGCTACTCAGATATTCCAGAGAGGAATAGAAAGAGATGTGCTTGGAGTATCACATTTCACTCAAGTGAGAGAAGGAATCCGGAGATCCGACCTCCATCGACGATCAAGAATCAGGGATGCTGTCTCGTTTGCCAAGGCGTCAAAAATCAGATGGGCCGGACACATAAAGCGATTTAGAAACGACTGCTGGACTAGAGCTGTTACAGACTGGATTCCATGGGACATCAAAAGGTCGCGTGGCTCTTCATGTTCTTGGAGCGAGCAAATGCCATTGGGCTACAGTAGCGTGACAGGGACGAATGGAGATGTTACTGGCACCCACTCAAGCAAATCAAAGATCAATGGGATGACAAGTGATACAAGTGATTGCAAACCATAACCATAGTGCCCAAAGAGAGAGAGAGGGAGATAGCGAGGAAGAGAGAGACAGAGACAGAGACAGAGACAGAGAGACAGAGAGAGACAGAGACAGAGAAACAGACAGAGAGGAAAAGTGTTGTGTCTGTGATAGAAGCAGTCTGGTGGGGGTCGGGGGGAGATTGGGATGGAAACTGAGGGCACTGGTGATGGGAAATGGACATTGATGAAGGAATGGGAATTGAAATATTGCATGGCTGAAACCCAATCAGGAATAGCTTTCTGTGTATCTCACAGTAATTCAATAAATAAATAAAAATCAAGTCAACCATGAATGGGGCTAGAACGATAGCTCAGTCTTGCATGGATGAAGCACTGGGGTGGCCCTGGCAGTCCCCAACACCTCCTGGGAGAGAGGAGCCCAGCTGAAAGCTCATCACAGAGGGAGCTTGCAATGCTATTGAAAAACCAAGTTAAATTTAGACAGAGCTTTTAGCTTCCACAGACAAGACTACATTAAAGAATCTGTCTTTAAAAAGACTGATAAAATATGTTCCTCTTTAAACTCTCTAAGCAAATGTTTTTAATGGCCCCACTACAGTTTTACTGAGATTAAAATAAAAGCTCAAAAAGCTATTTATGATTATTTTTGCCTGAATAAAGTTGAAGCAAACAATTGGAGAAAAATGTATTTATGTGTTATACAATGTATTTTTTAATGCAGTCTTTTACATATTTGAGCAATTAGTGGAGTTTCTACTTCCCTAATGATTAATCATGGGCCCTGCCTAGATCCACAAAGTGGAAAGACTGACATCTGTGTCCTTCATAGAGATTTAAATAATGAATCAGAAATCTACACCCATCAACTGAGCTCAGGTGGACAATACCAAGATCAGACAGATCAGACAAATAAAGGGCTGGAGAGATATCACAGGGGTCATGCATTTGCCATGCAAATGCCAGTGACCCTGGTTTCTTCCCTGGCACCACATATGGACTTCTGGGCACTGTCAGAAGTGATCCCTGAGCACTGTGAAAAATAACCAGGTGTGGCCCAAATCTTACTACCCAAAACATAATACAAATTCTTTAAAAATCACATGTAGGGGCTGGAGCGATAGCACAGCGGGTAGGGTGTCTGCCTTGCACGCAGCCAACATGGCCGACCCGAGTTCGGACCCGAGTTCGATTCCTCTGCCCCTCTCGGAGAGCCCAGCAAGCTACCGAGAGTATTCAATATGCCAGACACAGTAACAACAAAGTCTCCAATGGAGACGTTACTGGGCCCGCTCGAGCAAATCGATGATCAACGGGAGGGCCTTTACTTTACTCGAGCAGCCAACCAGGGTTCCATTCCCAGCATCCCATGTGGTCCTCTGAGCACCGCCAGAAGTGATTCCTGAGTGTAAAGCCAGGAGTAACCCCTGTGCATTGACCCAAAAAGCCAAAAATATATATACATCACATGTAAGCAATGCCCAAAATGAGAGAGAGAGAGAGAGAGAGAATTGGGGAAATTTTCTATTTTCTGCCATAGAGGCAGGGTGAGGACTCAGATGGGGGTGGAGGGGATACTGGGGACATTGGTGATGCAAAATGTGCGCTGGTGGAGGGATGGGTGTTCCATCATTATATGGCTAAATCTCAAACATGAAAGCTCTGTCACTCTATCTCACGGTGACAAAATAAAAAATTTTTTTTAAAAAGTGATGTGGAGTTCATGCCCAATTCAATCAGCTTAATCAATGGCTAAACAAATAGCATACTCCTACATTATTTTTTAATTTTCCATGCATTAAATTGAAAAAATTATAAAGCAATATTGTTAAGAGTTGATATAACTATAAAAAATACTGGAGGCAGGTCCAGAGCAATAGTATAGCAGGTAGGGCACTTGCCTTGCATGCAGCCAACCCATGTTCTATTCCTGGCATCCCATTCTCATTCCCCAACTACTGTCAGGAATGATTTCTGAGTGCAGAGCCAGGAGTAAGCCCTGAGCATCAGTGGATGTGGCCCCAGAACAACAACAAAAATACTGGAGATCCACATTTCTGCTCTTGTGCTTCCTTCCACTAACGCAGGGAGAAGATGAGCAGGTGAGCTGAATCTGGGTTAGCGGCCCCTAGGCCTAATTTAACTGGCAACTGACCAGGGAGGGGAAGCATCTGAGATGAACAGGACTTCCCAGAGCACACTGTCTGTCCTAAAAACTCAGGGGGTAACTGAGTGACCACTGTTTTAAGCCATGGAGTTTGGGACAGTCTATGATGGCAGAGGCAGAGAAGGCTAACTGTGGGAGTGTCCAGTGGCCTTCCAGACACAGAGGAAATGGCCAGGCATCACCAGAGCACTCAAAACTCTAGTCCTCACGCTGACTCAATGGCAAATGCCTCCAAGGAACAACGATGGTGGCAAGATCAGGCTCAACTCTGGCCACTGGGCCAACTTTTTTTTTTTTTTGCTTCTCTTCTCATCCAGAAAATGGAAAAGACATTATTTCTTGCACAAAATTTTATGTAATTTTTTTCACCATAATTAGGTATGGAATTATCAGTCGCTTCTCAAAGAAAAGACGTGGGAGCACCTTCTATTTTTGTGACAACTGCTACCTTCAGTATCAGCCAGAGTGTGCATGCTCCAGCCTGTCTTCTCCCACGATAATAACAAGACCCACAAAGCGTTCAAAAGGTGCCCAGGAGCGTGTGTTAGTGAAAGTCTGCTCAGGGTCAAGCAGGAGGAAGATGTAAGTGGGCGGAGGCTTATTATTCCAAACCTCGGCAATGTCCCCGTGAGGCAGATGGGGGAGCTACCCAAGGCAGTGGGGTCAAGGGCAGCCAACAAGTGCTTTGTCAGGTCACCAGCAGTGAAGGTGCAGAGCGCCTCTCTGGACTTACACAGCTAGTAGAACGTCAGGGAAAGAGGGCAACCATTTTAAATCTTAAAAACAGGGATCTGGGGAGAACTCAAAGGGCTGGGTTGCATGCTTGGCACACTGGAATCTGGGATTCAACCCTCAACATCACATGGTCTCTGGTGCAGCAAGAAAGAGTAGCCACTGAGCACTACCAGGTGTACACCCCTTCCAGAAAATGACCAGGGTAAAGATAAAATTTTAATTACAAGAATAATGAAGTCCAATTTTTGTTCAACTGACTTCCTGATTCTGCACTGCACTGCATATATTTAGCTATCTATAAAAGTGGGGCCCAAGCATTAAGAATAACTCACATTTGTTGTTAGTTCCAACCACTGATCAGTCCTTCTAACCCCTATTTTCCTTGGTCATGGATATTATTCTTCTACTATAGGGGCTGGAATGATAGCACAGAGTGTTTGCCTTGCACGTGACTGACTTTGCCAACCTGGGATCAATTTTTCCGCCCGTCTCGGAGAGCCTGGCAAGCTACCAAGAGTATCGTGTCCACACATCAAAGCCTGGGAAGCTCCCCATGACATATTCAATATGCTAAAAACAGTAACAAAAAGTCTCACAATTTGTTGTGAGACGTTACTGGTGCCCGCTCGAGCAAATCGATGAACAATGGGAGGGCAGTGCTATATATTCTTTTTTTTTAATTTATTTATTTATTGAATCACTGTGGGAAAGGTTACAAAGCTTTCAGGTTTAGGTCTCAGTCATGCAAATATCAAACACATTTCCCTTTACCAATACTTATTTTTTACCATGAAGAACCCCAATAAGACCCCACCCCCCACCCCTCCCAGTCCCTGTGAGGCAGATGAATTCTAGTTAACACTCTATCTGCTTTGATTAGATTCACTGTTTCATTAAAAGATTCACCACTATTAGAGTTTACCCCCCCCCCAAATCAGACATGCTGAAAAAGCATTGTGAAGTGATTTCCTTTCTACAGCTGGGTTCAAGAATTAAATGTTGGTTTTGGATTTCTGCTATTTTACTTATTGACCCTGGAAGTATTTCTACTGAAAGTCAGATAGTTAAGAAATTGGTTCCTGTGCTCTGGAGTCGTGGCCATGCTGGAGAGCCGCTTGTGGGGGGCAACTGGTGGCCTCGGTAGGGCGTGAAGGGCGGACGGAAACGCCCCCCTTCCCATGAGGTTTTAGTCGCCCCCACACCCCCGGATCATACCTGCTGTCCACAAGGCTCCCATGCGGCTGCCATCCTTCTTTCCAGAGAAGAGAGGGCGAATGGGGCAACACCCTTTCCCCTCCGGGCAGACATGATGGCCTGGATTAACGCATAGTCCGTTCACTTTTCTGCTCCAAGCTGCTGGGTTCTGCATTAAGTCCTTGTGCTTCTGGGGCTGTGGCCGTGCTGGAGAGCTGCTCGTGGAGGGCAACTGGTGGCCTCGGTAGGGCGTGAAGGATGGACCGGAACGCCCCCCTTCCCATGAGGTTTTAGTCGCCCCCACACCCCCGGCTCATACCTGCTGTCCACAAGGCTCCCATGCGGCTGCCATCCTTCTTTCCAGAGAAGAGAGGGCGAATGGGGCAACACCCTTTCCCCTCCGGGCAGACATGATGGCCTGGATTAACGCATAGTCCGTTCACTTTTCTGCTCCAAGCTGCTGGGTTCTGCATTAAGTCCTTGTGTTTCTGGGGCAGTGGCCGTGCTCCAAATTTAACTCTGATTTTCAGGGAGAAACGTTGGGTGGTTTACTTCCCATTGATCACTTTGTATATAGAGAGATGTCGTGCGGCTGCATAAGCGGCCGCGCGGTTTTGAGGAAAAGTCCTAGTTCCCGCATACTCGAGCTGTGCTTGTAGAGGCTTCTGGTCACCGGGGTTCCATCTGGGGGAGGCGGGATACGGTACCTACCCCATCTGGGACTTCCCGATGATCTCGGCTCTTTTTGGAACCTGTTTTTTTCTTTTTCTCCGGGAGCTGTGGGTCCCGCCCTCCATGTGGCCCTTCTCTTCGGCTGTATGCTGTAAAGATGGCCTCTTTATATACCACAAATAAATGCAGTTATTCTATATATGACTTTCTTTCTGACTCATTTCATTCAGCATGATACTCTCCATGTCCATCCATTTATAGGCAAATTTCATGACTTCATTTTTCCTGACAGCTGCATAGTATTCCATTGTGTAGATGTGCCATAGTTTCTTTGTCCATTCTTCTGTTCTCAGGGACTCAGATTGCTTCCAGATTCTGGCTATGGTGAATAATGCGGCAATGAACATAGAAGTGCACATGGTGTTTCTGTTGTGTGTTTTTGGGACCCCAGGGTATATTCCCAGAAGTGGTATTGCTGAGTCAAATGGGAACTCAATTTCTAGTTTTTTGAGAAACATCCATATTGTTTTCCCAAAAAGGCTGAACCAGTCGGCATTTTGGTCAATGGTTGGACCTAATGACAAATGTGTGTGGGGCTGAGAGTAGGTAAGATAGAGAAGAGACCAGTCTGAAAATAATAGGCGGAAATGATCATACTAGACAAGATCTGAGGGTTAAAAGTAGGTAAAGGGATATTCTTAATAATCTTTCAGTATCAATATTGCAAATCACAATGCCCAAAAGGAATCAGAGAGGGGGGGGGAGAAAAGAAAAGCATCTGCCATAGAAGTAGGCAGGGGTGGGGTGGGTTGGGGAGTGATGAGAGGGAACCTGGGACACTGGTGCTGGGAAAGGTACACTGGTGGAGGGATGAGTGTTGGAACAGTGTATGACTGAAACCAAATCATGAACAGCTTTGTAAGAGTCTACCTCACAGTGATTCAATTTTAAAAAAATGTTTTTAGGCCATCTTTACAGCCGCAGAGAAGAAAAGCCGCGGGGGGCGGGGGGGGGAGGGGGGCTCCACAGCTCCTGGAGAATGCACCATGTCCCAAAAAGAGCCGAGATCACCAGGAAGTCCCAGATGGGGTAGGTGCCGCATCCCACCTCCTCCAGATGAAACCCCAGTGACTAGAAGCCTCTACAAACATAGCTCGAGTATGCGGGAACCAGGACTTTTCCTCCAAACTGCCGGGACCTTCCCGGCTCCCAGGTAACCTCTGATTCCAGAAGTCATGCCCACAACCCATCCCCCAGCGCCATCTTTACAGCACACAGCCGCAGAGAAGAAAGGCAACGGGGGGCTCCACAGCTCTCGGAGAATGCACCAGGTCCCAAAAAGAGCCGAGATCATCGGGAAGTCCAAACCAGGACTTTAACTCCAAACATCTTCGTATATACAAAGTGATCAATGGAAAGTAAATCATCCAGCGTTTCTCCCTGAAAATCAGGCTTAACTCTTATACAAACCACAACACCCAATAGGAGAGAGAGAACAAAAGGGAATGCCCTGCCACAGAGACAGGGTGGGTTGGGGGGGAGGCAGGTGAAGGATACTGGGATCCGCAGTGGTGGGAAATGGTCACTGGTGAAGGGATGGGTATTCAAAATAAATACATAAATTTTTAAAAAAATGTTTTTTTAAAAGGAAGAACCACAATTCTTGTTAGTGTCATGTCTGGGTGTCCACAAGACACTTGTCCCACAGAGGCACAACTAGAACCAGTGAGACCTTGAGCAGAGCTCTGCCCACGCCACCTCCTTTCCATTCACCAAGCCAGAAGTGCCCAGAACAGAACCTAGCGTGGCTCCAACGGCCCAACCAAAAGCAGGACCAGCTGCCTCCACAGAGCAACCCTGGCTCTGAGACGGCTGCCCATGCCCAACCAGTCAGGGCTAGGCCACATTCCTCTGGTCTCTGTGTCTCTGACCAAGCCCCTGTGGCTGCCTCGCTGCACTCATTCTGGTGCTGGTTCTCTACAGATAAACTGGAATAGAGAGGGGACCACTAAGTCAAGGATGGTTGGAGGGCTCGCTCGGGATGGGGGATGTGTGCTGAAAGTAGATAAAGGACCAAATGTGATGGCCTCTCAGTATTGCAAACCATAATGCCCAAAAGTAGAGAGTATGGGGGAGAGTGTCTGCCATGAAGGCACGGCGAGGGTTGGAAAGGGTGGTGGGGGTAATATTGGGGACACTGGTGGTGTAGAATGTGCACTGGTGGAGGGATGGTTGTTCGATCATTGTATGATTGAAACTCAAACGTGAAAGTTTTATAACTATCTCACAGTGATTCAGTTAAAAAAAAAAACTGGAAAATTTTCTTGGTCATTTGTCCCTGATGTTTCATTCATCGTCGGACTTTGGTTTACCCCAGCCCTGTTCCCAGCGGACTTGGAACCTTGTCCATCAGTGCCCTTGAATGAGCAGTACGTTGAACTTCCGGGCAGGGAAGAGGAAACAGCTGCAGCAAAGCAAGCAAGTTTGAAGTGCTGCCCACTCCACTCACACCACCAGATATGTGCCCCCCACCCCCAGCAGCAGTACCAGCTACCTCCGCAGAGCAGCCCTGGATCTGAGATGCCCGCCCACACCCAACTGGTCAGGCCATGTGGGGTACCCCCCATGACCCACTCTTGCCCAGAGACTTCCACTTTTTCAGTCCCTTCTGATACACTGTGTTCTTGGTCCTTCCAAGGGTAGTGCCTGCCACCTCCTCGCCTCATTTTGTGTCAGGCCTGGTGGGGTGAGTCAAGCGTCCCTTCCCCCACCGCACCCCAATTCAGAGCAATACCAAGAAATAGTGAGCCAATTCAGGGCCCCGGACTCTGGGTTCATGGTCACTGAACTCAGGTAGAAAATGGCCAGGGCACCCCTTCACAGCGCTGTGAACAAGAAATCAAAAGAAATCTCCGCAAAAGCCAGGGGACAGGAACTGCACAGAGGACCAGGAAAACCCTCCCTCTGGGCGGTGCCAACTCGGGCCTTGGCACGCGCGCTGCAGGAAGCACCAGTATGCCCCCATCCCCTCATCCAGAGACACACACAGCATGTGGGTCTAGGGGCAGGGGTTGTGCCCCTGGAACCTTCCCAAGTCCCCGCCTTGCTCCTGGCATCTGGGACCCACAGTGGCCAGACTTGGGCCCAGTAATTCCTCCCTCCCTGCATGGCAGCGGATGAACTGAGGTCCCTGGAGGCTGGTGTGGTCCTGAGACACCCCTTCTGACGGAGGAGGGATGCCTCCCCCCCCCACAAACCTAGAACGGTCACCAATCGCCACTGGGCTAACCGGTCTGGGACTTAGCCAGTCCACTGTGGCCAGAGCCGGCCGGGAGAGCTGCACCTCAGAGGCCTACTCCCCAGGGCAATGCTCGCTGGCGGACCCCTGGTGGGGCTCTCCACTGTTCCCCTACAGTTCAGATCAATGAGCGTCCATGCACCCCCTGGAGGAAGAGACGCATCTTCCCCACAAGGTCCCCAGGACAGCCGGCTCTCAGCTGGGACCATGCTCTGGAAGCCAGTCAGGGAGGAGGAAGCAGCTGCACCCAAGCAAGCAACACCCCTGCCTGCTCCCAGAACCTACGACGTGGCTGACGCAGAGAAAACTCTCCTCGGGAACAGGCAAACCAACCTGGTACTGCTCTCCTGTTCCCTGCGCTGAAGCTTCTCACCAGGCCTGAAGAGGAGGAAGCACCCCAGTCTCACACACACCATGGTCCAGAGGATGGCCCATTGGGGCACAGATCCCCAAATCCTCTCCCCCCAACTAAAGTGGCAAGTGTTCCCGGGTAGAAGGTGGAGGTATAACTGAGCTATTATTTCCAGGTCCCTATGTGCATCATCTCCCAACTCTTCGATGAAACCATCATGTAGAGGGTCCCTGCTTTACCTCCTGCTAAACCAGCAGAGTCAAGGTTACACATCGCTGGGGTGGTCGTGAGTCATGGCATGAAAAAGAGAGAGCAGGACTTGCCGGGAGGAAGGTCAACGTGCTGATCATTCAAGGGCACTAATGGACAAGGTTCCAGGTCTGCTGGGGACAGGGCTGGGGTAAACCAGAGTCCCACGATGCCCTGTTCATTAATGAAATATCAGGGTCAATGTAAAGGCCCTCCCGTTGATCATCGATTTGCTCGAGCGGGCCCAGTAACGTCCCCATTGGAGACTTTGTTGTTACTGTGTTTGGCATATCGAATACGTCACGGGGAGCTTGCCAGGCTCCGCCATGTAGGCAAGATACTCTCAGTAGCTTGCCAGGCTCTCCGAGAGAGGCGGAGGAATCGAACTCGGGTCGGCCATGTTGGCTGCGTGCAAGGCAAACGCCCTACCCGCTGTGCTAATGAGCAAGAAAATTTTCCACAGAGAGGAGCTCTACACAGGAGACACAACAGCTGTACAGGGTCTAGGGAGTTGGCGCAAGTGTTGGGGGCACGTGTCTGGTATGTGTGAGGCCCCGAGTCTGATCCCAGGTCCCCACAGTCCCCCAAGCACTGCCAGGTGCTGTGCTGAGGCCCCACACAGCACTGCAGCATCTGCTGAGCTCAGAACTGCCTGAGCTCTCCTGAGAGAAGCCCCTATTTTTTTTAAATTTTTTTAAATTTTATTGAATCATGTGAGAAAGTTACAAGCTTTCACGTTTGGGTTACAATCACACAATGATCAAACACCCATCCCTCCACCAGGCACATTCCCCACCACCAATATCCCCGATATACCCCCCCTTTCCCACCCTCCCACTGCCTCCATGGCAGACATGATTCCCCATACTCTCTCTCTACTTTTGGGCATTATGGTTTGCAATACGGACACTCAGAGGTTATCATGTTTGGTCCTTTATCTACTTTCCACACACATCTCCCATCCCGACCGGTTCCTCCAGCCACCATTTTCTTAGTGATTCCTTCTCTACTCCAGCTGCCTTCTCCCCTTTGCTCATGAGGCAGGCTTCCAGCTACGGAGCAATCTATCTGTCCAGTATATCTACTATCCTTAGGTGTCAGCCTCATGTTATGTTGTTTTATACTCCACAAATGAGTGCAGTCCTTTTATGTCTGTATCTCTTTCTGACTCAATTCACTTAGCATGTTAGTCTCCATTTCTGTCCATTTATAAGCAAAGTTCATGACTTCATCTCTCCTGACAGCTGCATAGTATTCCATTGTGTAGATGTACCAAAGTTTCTTTAATCAGTCATCTATTCTAGGGCACTTGGATTATTTCCAGCTTTTAGCTATTGTGAACAGTGGGCAGCCCCTATTTTAAAAACAAAAATGAAAGAGGGAGCTGGGGAGAGAGGTCCAAGGAGTAGAGCACAACACCCTGAGTTTGATCCCCAATATCACAAGGGCACACAGATACAGCCCCAGTTCCCTGGTTTTGCTTAAACATAGGGGTCACACCTGGCAGTGCTCGGGGCTTATTCCTGACTCCGCACTCAGGAACTGTTCCTGGCGGTGCTTGGAGGACCATATGAGGTCTAGGGGATTGAACCTGGGTCAGCTGCAGGCAAGGCAAGTGTCCTACCTGCTGTACTATCACTCTAGCCCCATAAATAAATAAGATTTTTTTAATGCTAAGGAAAACCCTGCCAGTATCAATATTGTAAATCATGGTGACTAAAATAAAATTTTTAAATAAATAAAAATGCTAAGGAAGTTCCAACTCCTTTTGTGAGTTTTACTCCAAAAGACTTTCTAAGGTCTTGCAGTGCATAGCAAAGTTCCCTTTGTGCTTCCAGCAGGGGAAATAAGATAAGTAATTTTTGAAATGTACCAGAAGGTTCTGTTCTTAACAGACCTGCCTCCAAGACAAACTATTTAAATAGCTGGTGTTTTCTCAGAGCCTCACCAACCTGGAGAAGGGAAAAGTCTACTCCAGGATCCTCCAATCCAGTTTAGTCATCCCTGTCCCACCTTCGGACAGAGTGACAAGCACTAGTGAAGTTCACGCTCCAGGTTTTGCAGCTCACCGGTAGACTGCCGCCTAATCACAGAGTCAAAGAACTCTCATATTTTACCCCGATTAGCTGCTGCTCCTTTTGCTCAGTAAATACACTGGGTTCAGTTATCAAGAAAAAAAAAATACAAAGTGCCCTAAAATGAAAGGAACAGTTTGAAGAGACAGGGCATCTGAACCAGACTGATATGGCAGCGATGCTGGAATGATCAGATGGAGACTGTTGAAGCAGCTGTGATTAAAATGCCACGAGTTGTGATGACTAAGGCAGATGACAAGCAAGAGCACGTAGGCAAGGTCATCAACGACATGGAAATTCTAAGAAAGTACCGAAAAGAGTTATTAGCAATTAAAAACACTGCCAGTAAGGAATGCCTCAGAGGGACTCATCCGTAGACCGGATATGGCTGAGAAGAGACGGTCTAAGTTTAAGGGCCGGTCTCTATAGACTGGTAGTGCTCAGGGCTACCAGTATTGGCTCATTCCTCGCTTATTCCTTTTTTTCTGGTTCTGTACTAAGGAATTATTCCTGGCAGAGCTTGGAAGACCATACGGGGTGCAAATTTTAAAAAAACTAATCTAAAATGAAAGAAAACAAAACTGCACAATGAAGTAGAATGGGGTAGACAAGAACATCAGAAAAACTCCAAAAGATGTACCCCACAGAGGGGAAGAATGCCAAAAGGAAATGAACAGAAGAAACGTTTACTCCATGAGTGGCTGAATGTCCCGAAATTATTATCAGATATCAAACTTTAAGCCATGCAATCAACAACATATGTGCATAATATGTGTGAGTCTATAGAATAAGTAAAATGATCAAGGAGCAGGGCCAGAGGGATATCGCAGTGGGTAGGGCGTTTGCCTTGCATGCAGTCAACCCAGGTTTGATTTCCAGCATCCCATATGGTCCCCTGAGCACTGCCAGGAGTAATTCCTGAGTGCAGAGCCAGGAGTAACCCCTGTGCATTGCCGGGTGTGACCCAAAAAGAAAGAAGAAAAAAGAAGAAAGAAATGATCAAGGAGCATGATTCTGTTGTTGAAAGGTACTTCCGCTACTCATGAAGAGGTATCATGTTATTAGAAAATGGATTTGGACTTATTGTAAGTGTGCAGTGAAAGCACTAGAAAAGGGAGGAGTGAGTCAGAGAATACAGTGGGAAATGTGTTTGACATGCATATAGCTGACATAAATTCCATCCTTCACAGATTCCCTGAGTCCTGCTAGGAGTGACCCCTGAGCCCAGAGCCAGGCATAAGCCCTGAGCCCCACTGACTGTGGACCCCCCACACCAAAAAATTTAAATTTAAAAAAAAGGAGAATAGGAAGTATAGTTGACATTCAAAGACAAGAGAAAGAAATGGAGTCAAATAAAATTCTCAGTTAGAGCCACAGCAGGCAGGAAAGGAACAGAATACAAAAAAAAAAAAATGGGAATAAAAACCAGCATGACAAAAATGGTTAACCCAACTCTGTGAGTCTGGAGTTTAAGACATTAGAGCTATAGATGGAATATGAGAAACACCGGCCAATACATAGTTGCTATTTCAAACAATCACGTTAGACATGATGACATAGGGAGAGGGGAGTGCTGAGAACCTAAAGTCAAGCTTGGGGTCAACTAGTTTTTATAGCCAAACTTGATGAGGAGTGTCTTACTCTAGCAAAGAGGAAATAAATCATCCCTGCAGATAAGGAACTTTCGCTGAGGAGGAGAAGGAAAGCAAAATCGATCAAACCGTCCACCTAGGATTTTTGCGTTTGGGTTTGGGTTTGGGGGTGGGGGGCGTTTGGGAGCTACACTTGGTCGTGCTTATGATTTTATTCCTGGGGCTGGAGCAATAATACAGCAGGTAGGGCATTTGCCTTGTGCACGGCCAACCCAGGTTTAATTCCCAGCATCCCTTATGGTCCCCTGAGCACCACCAGGAGTAATTCCTGAGTGCAGAGCTAGGAGTAACCCCTGAACATCACCAGATGTGACCCAAAAAGAAAAAAAAAGATTTTACTCCTGGCTGTGCAGTCAGGGGTCATTCCTGGCAGGTCTCAGGGGACCAATTATTGTACCAAGGATGGAACCTGGGTTGAATGCGTGCAAAGTAACTGCCTTAGCCACTATGCTGCCTCCCAGACCATCCACCTCAGACCATCTTCACCAGGTGGATTTGTGTTTCTAAAGGTCACATATAAACCAGGCTTGCAATGCCTACTATTAAATGCTGTTCTCAACTTATTTTTTTAAAAACGGGGTAAGGCATTTGCCTTGCACATGGCCAACCCTGGTTCAATCCTAACATGCTCCAAAACAGGTTTCGATTCCTGCTCTGGTCCCCTGAGCATCGTGAGATACAACCGTGTAGGCCCCCAGCATAAGTGTGGTCCCAGTTTTCTACATTGAACCCTCACTTCGAACATCAGGCCTGTGTGGCCCAGAACTGATAGCAATGACTCCTGGAGCTCCTGTGCACTGCTTGAAAAGCCCAAAAATAATTATTAATAATAATAAATTAATATAGGCCCAGCTCCTAAGAAATAAATACATTTCTGCTAAATCCAGATACCAGCACTATTTACACCAGCAGTTACAATTATATGGGCAGAAAATCAGGAATTCTTCCTGCCTTGGGGGAAAAAGAGAAAAACATTGTTTTCTCCCTGAATAATAATCTGTTCTGAAAATGTCCAGATTTCAAAGGTCCTTATTATTCCACTTTAAGTACATATGTAGGTGGGAGAGAGAGATGGAAAGTGGGAGATAGAAAGAGAAGAATTAACAAATGACGCTTCCTAGAAGTTGGGTGAGATGGAAATATGAAAAAGGTAGAATGCAGTGAGCAGTGTGACTAGAAAAAAAAAAACAGTATCAAAAGTAGTCTGCTGTAAGGGAGACTCTGAGTTCGAAAATGTTTGACAGTGAAAAAAAAGGATATTATTTCTAGACACTACATTTTGGGTTTATTCCCAAATGTCCCCTCATTTTAAGCAAATAGCAAATCACTGACAGCTGCTATTCTTATCTAAAGAAGAACTTGGTATTGCCTTAAATCATGGGTCACAAACCATTTCATCATTCAGGCGCCTTAAAAATCCTGAGTTTTGTGAGCACCATCAGGGTTAGGGAGAGATTTTTACATGTATCTCTTGGGTAAGAATTCAGATGGCATGAGAAAGTGGAAAAGTCATATTTTTGACAAAGAAGGAGATTGGATTTCAGTCCCATCTTGCCTAGGGACATAGCTGTTCCGCGTTCAGCTCCTCATTTAACCTCTCTGAACCTCTGCTTGTCTATCAAAAGCGCGTTGAGGACTGCAGTTCTAGGAAAATTGAGTTCTTGTGCTTTCTCAACTTCTCCCTCAAAGTACAACCAAGAATCCTTCACATTCTCTATGGAAACAAGCACAAGAAGCGTGTGAAGTGTGGGGAGAAGGCAGATCAGCTGAGACTGGAAACTAAGGGGCAAACAGTGATGAACTCCCCGGGTTTTCATTCGGCCTCCAATGATAGCCTGGACTGGAAAAGTCGGTCGCCCTGAATAACCAGTGGGTGCAAACAGAATGAGCCCCAACTCAAGCCATTACTCCATCCAGCCAAAGAACCCAGAAAGAAGCAGCCCTGCGAGGCCTGAAACTATTGTCTAACTGTCACTGTCACTGTCCTCCCATTGTTCATCGATTTGCTCGAGTGGGCCCAGTAACATCTCCATTTTGAGATTTATTGTTACTGTGTTTGGCATACTGAATATACTCTCAGAAGCTTGCTGGGCTCTCCGAGAGGGGCGGAGAAATCGAACCCAGCTCGGCCAGGCTGGCTGTGCGCAAGGGAAACGCCCTACCACTGTGCTATCACTCCAGCCCATTGTCTAACTATAACCCAAAAAATCCTGCCAGAAAAGACCAAGTGAGAAGCCTAGATTTTTCTTGAGGATAGAGAGGGGGTCCCACAGGAGTGCTCAGGTGGTCAGTGGTCACACACAGCAATTACTGGCCAACGGAAAGAGGTTCAGTGAGGTGTCAGGGATCAAACCAGGGTTATCAGCACGAGTCATAATACCTGAATTCCTGTATGATCTCTGTCCCTATAAGACTAAACTTTCTATCCCTTCCCTGCTGTGATGAGGTACCCCACATGCTCACTGAGGTGGTTTTAGTGAAGACTGAAGGACTCCTCTCTTTCATCCCTACCAGGAGGTACCAAATTTGCAAAAAAGTAAATATTAAGGAAAAAATTCCGGGGCTGGAGAGATAACACAGCGGGTAGGGCATTTGCCTTGCACGTGACCGACCCAGGTTCGATTCCCAGCATCCCATATGGTCCCCTGAGCACTGCCAGGAGTAACTCCTGAGTGCAGAGCCAGGAGTAACCCCTGTGCATTGCTGGCTGTGACCCAAAAAGCAAAAAAAAGAAAGAAAAAATTCCTTGGAAAGGGTAGGGCGAGAAGTGACAGCTAGCAGGGGGAAACAATTCAAAATACATGGATTTTTCACCAAAAACATAATATGTGGAAACCCCAGGTTTGATCCCCATTGTCCCATGAGCACCATCAGGAGAGACCCCCCACATGCTGAGCCTGGAGAAGCTCCCAAGAACCATCACAAATGGACCCTCCAAAAAATTTAAAAATTAACAAATAGATAACAAATAGATGGGGCTGGAGTGATAGCACAGCGGTAGGGCGTTTGTCTTGTGCGCAGCCAGCCCAGCTAAGCCAGGTTCGATTCCTCCTCCCCTCTCGGAGAGCCCGGCAAGCTACTGAGAGTATCTTGCCCACACAGCAAAGCCTGGCAAGCTACCCATGAAGTATTCAATATGCCAAACACAGTAACAACAAGTCTCACGATGGAGATGTTACTGGGCCTGCTTGAGCAAATCGATGAACAAGGGAGGACAGTGCAGTAAACAAATAGATATTTGAGTCAAGGAATAAATCCCAGTGAAATATTTGGATATATTAAACTTAATGAACTGTCAACAGAGGGGCCAGTGTAACAGTTAAGGCACTTGCCTTGCCTGCAGTCCAGCGTGGTTCAATCCCCAGAACACTCCTGAGCACAGAACCGGGAATAGCCCCTAAGCATAGTCAGGTATGACTCACAAACACAAATTAATAAAATAAACAAAATTAATAACAATGAAAGTTAAAAATAAAATTATATGGGTGAGAAAGAAAACTATATTTCCAGATGATGTACTATGAACCTAAAAATTTTCCTGGAATTTATTAAAAGATCATCTAGATGGGGCTGGAGCAATAGTACAGCGGGTAGGGCATTTGCCTTGCACACAACCAACCCGGGTTTGATTCCCAGCATCCCATATGGTCCTCTGAGTACCGCCAGGGGTAATTCCTGAGTGCAGAGCCAAGAGTAACCCCTGTGCATTGCCAGGTATGACTCAAAAAGCCAAAAAAAAAAATCACATAGAACTAATAAGTGATCTCAGCAAGGCTATAGAATACACAATAAATATATAGAATTTCAAAACATTCATATAGACTAACAACAAATACATATAAAAATTTCAAACAAAATCTCATTTACAATTGAAAAAATACCTATGTGTAAATTTAACAAAATGTGTTAATCATAGCCTGGATGTTGTAAATGAAAAGACAATGATAAATAACTGGAGAGACATGAGAAAAGGAATATTCTTCCCAAGTTAACAGAAAGCGAATGCTGTTTCTATCAAAACACCAGCAAGGGACCGGAGCGATAGTACAGCGGGTACAGCGCTTATGTTGCTCACAGATTTGGGTTTGATCCCTGGGACCACATATGGTCTCCCAAGCTGCCAGGAATAATCCCTGAGTGCAGAGCCAGGAGTAACCCCTGAGCACCACCAGGTATGCTCCCCTCCCCATCTCCAAAAAAAAACAGCGAAATTCTTTTGTAGGTAAAGACAATATAATTCTAAATATATGAACAGGGGCTGGAGCGATAGCACAGCGGGTAGGGCGATCACCTTACAAGCAGCCAACATGGCCGACCCGAGTTCGATTCCTCCGCCCCTCTCAGAGAGCCCGGCAAGCTACCGAGAGTATTGGATATGCCAGACACAGTAACAACAAAGTCTCCAATGGAGACGTTACAGGGCCCGCTCGAGCAAATCGATGATCAACGGGAGGGCCTTTACCTTTACCTTTATGAACAAAGGACCTGAAAGAGTCAAAACTGTTTTGAAAAGTAAATATCAAGTGGGATGAGCTCATTTACCCAGGGCTGCCTAAGCAAAGCATGAGCTCAGATCAGCGCTCATCAAACTTGTTCCCACCCTGGCTCCCTTCCAACATATCTCCTTGCTGTGGACCCCTCCCCTATTGGTTGCCCCCCTACTCTTGGGCTGGGGTCCCCTATTGGCATGATTTTCACCTGGGGCCCCTTGCAATAACACGGGGGCCCATAGGGGTCATAAGGTCCTTAGGTGAGCGATGCTGGTGTCAACAAGAAAAATAAGATTTTCTCATAGCTCTACAGAGGTTCTCAAACTTACTGGCTTCCTATCTTCTTTTCAGAAAAAAAAAATCATGCATCACCCCTTCCCTCACCGGAAATTGCACCCAAAAATTCTTACTGCCTCCTGGACTGTTTCAGCATCCTTAGGAGACAGGATTTCTGACTTTAGGAAAATCTGGTCTAGAGGTCTGAAAGATTCCAGCAGGCTCTAGAGGAAGCCCTCTTTCTGGTATTTAGGCCTCCCTCTGTGTTCATCTTTGTGCGCACAGGGCAAAGGGGAGGTCAGGAAGGGGGAAGCTCTTTAGTGTCTCTTGTTATAAGGACACAGATCCTACAGGCTCAGGGGTCCACCCTAATAAGCTCATTTACCTTAAGTGTGAGGGCAAAACTGATGCCATGACAAGCTGCAGTTAACATGAAGTCTCAATTAAGCCTCAGTTTCTATTTCCCCAGAGCAGGAGTTGCAGTTTCTGGTAAACTCCCAGTTGAGTAATGTGCCGAAATAAGGAATTGGGCAGTTGGGTCTGGCCAGTCATGAGGGGGGTCACTGTACCCTCCTTAGAAACTGTTGCTAACCAATGTCTAATTACTGACCACCATTGTAATACGGCCGATGCTAAAAATAGACCAGTATATAAATTGCTTTTTAACTATGTACCCTATATGAACTGCTTGTGATTTGGAGTCGGGGTCCTTGACAAGGTTCCACTGCGTTGAATGAGTCTTGAACCCTAGCTCGGGCTAGTGCTGCCTCAGGCTAGTAATAAAGTTCCTTTGCTTTTGCATTAGTATGTGTGGACTTGGTCAATTGGGGATCTGAAACACTGGCACAACATAAGAAACTCCTTCTAAGTCCCATCTCCAAATGCAGCCAGACTGCTGGCAGGGAGTGGGAAGGACAAAAGGGAACTTTAACATATGAACTAGGTGGGGGTGACAAGTCCAAAACAGTGGGAGGAATTGATGTACCTGGTTTCAATATTTACCATCTGGCTATAGAAATCAAGACCATGGGGCTGGCGGAGCTGGACACACGGACCAGCAGAGCAGAAGAGAAATCACAGAAACAGACCCACATGTTTATTCCCACTAGATTGTTTCGCAAAGGTGCAAAAAGCAAAGGAATTCTAGGGCAGCAGAGAGGGGATGGCTTTTTCAACAAATGGTGCAGATACAATCAAAAATCCAAAAGCAAAAATAATAACAAATTTCAACCTCACTTCTAATATAAAAAATTCACTCAAAGTAGGTCACAGTCTTAAATATCAAAAAACAGAGCTATAAGATTTTTTATAGGAAAAAATCTTCAAGAGCAAGAGCTAGATAAAGAATTCTGATCCTTGACACCACACACTTAGTACATGAGGCAAAATGGATACCTGTGATTTTGTGAGCATTTAAGGTTCATTCTGAGAAACGCTGCATTAAAAGGAGGAAAAGCCACAGACTGAGAGGAAATATCTGCAAACCAACAGAACACGAGTATCTGGAAGAACACAGAGAACTCTCAAACTTAAATCTGAGCGTCACATGACCCAAGCAATTGCAATCTGGACATCTGTATCAGAGAAATAACCTGCTGCCCCCTGTCTCCCCACCCCCATCCCACCCACCGCCCCCCCCAAAAAAAAACTTGTCCGTGGACATTATTGCTGCATTCTTCAGAGTCGTCTCAAATTGGAAATAACCCAAATGCCCTTCCAGGAATAAGCAATCCCACTGATATATACATACCATAGAACACTTCCCAGCAGTGAAAAGAAACGAACCCTCAGCAGATATAATTCTCCAGAGAGTTATGCTAAGTGAGAAAAAGCCAATTCCACAAGGTTTCATCTTGGATGGTGCCATTTATATAACATTCCTGAAATGACTTAGAAAAACAGATTAGACGAGGGGTTTTGAGGACAGAGGAGGTGGGGCTGAAGGCAGGTGAGAGGCGAAGTCTGGAGCTTGTGCTGATGAGACTCTGGGTATCTTGAGCTTGACCCTCTAGGTGATGGGACCACGTTAGGAGACACTTGGCAAAGGGAAACAGGGTATCTCCATTAATTTTTTTCAGACAACTTCACGTGCATCTATAATTATCTTTAAATAAAACTACTAATTTGTTGGAAGGGTTCCAACATTTCTGAAAGTCTTTCTCTAGACTGTGATTTTTGGATGCCGGCTACCACAGCGGCACTTGCTAACATGTGGTCCAGGGAACCCGCATCCTGAATGTGCCAGGAGGTCTGGAGCTAACGGGGCTGGGTCCATGGTGGCACAAGTATAGAGTGAGAAGAAACATAATCAAGGAAACAAGAAAATCCAAAACACAAATGTAAGTCATCACTTAAGCCATCATTTCCAAAACACATCCACGGTCCTTTTCCCTCCCCTCCCTTTCCTTCTTTCTTGCTCCTCTCTTTGCCTTTCTTCTTCAGAGTACCCAGTAGCAGCTACTGGAACACTCATGGGCTCCCCTATAAAGTCCCATCAGAGATGAGGTGCAAGAGAAACAATTCCTGGGATATAGGACGTGGCGGGTGAGCTTCCACATTCAGTCCTCTTGATTCCTCTCTGGCTATGTGTGTGCCTTTCGGTCAGTCCTTGCCACCCATTTTTCTTTCTCTTTGTTTTCTTACCATCCTGCTGGAAGATGATCTGAGAGAGGCAGCCTTAGGTTCTTCCTCACAGCGCAACATCAGAGCATGCAATGACATAAACCTCCACGTTCTAGCCTTCTCTATGAACAAGCAATATAGAGGAACCAGCCTTGCCTATGGAATCATCCTCGATTAAAATGGTACTTGCCATATTGATACTGAAAAATTAACCAGGCTATCCCTTACCTAATTTTAAACCTTGGATCTTGCCCAGCGTGATCGTTCCCAGTTATTATTGTCATTCCGGTCTCTAGCTTACCTACCGTCAGCTCCCCACACACTTGTGATTCACTTTTATCGCTTGTCATCCTGTTAATCTTCAAATTGCTTGAGTGGGAGCCAATAACGTCTCCATTCATCCCTGTCGCGTGTTAGTGTAGCCCACACTTGTGGTGACTTCCAACTAATCACTAGTTGTGACTAGTTGTGATTAGTTGTGATTAGTTCCGACCAGTCCTCCATGTCCAAAAGGAGAGAAAGAGACAGAGACAGAGACAAACACAGAAAGAGAGAGAGAGACAGAGAGAAAGAGAGAGAGAGAGAGAAGAAAAATGCCTGCCAAAGAGGCAGGCAGGGGTGGGGGTGGGGGAATGGGAGGGAACCTGGGGACACTGACTGGTGCTGGGAAATGTACACTAGTGGAGGGATGGGTGTTGGGATACTGTATGACTTAAGTCCAATCATGAATGACTTTGTAATGCTCTAAACATAGCACTGTAGCACGGTAGCACTGCGCTACAGTGTTCATGGATTTGCTTGAGCGGGCACCAGTAACGTCTCCATTGTGAGACTTGTTACTGTTTTTGGCGTATCGAATACGCCACGGGGAGCTTGATAGGCTCTCTGCTGGGTGGGTGAGATACTCTCGGTAGCCTGCCAGGCTCTCCGAGAGGGGTGGAGGAATCGAACCCAGGTCAGTCACGTGCAAGGCAAACGCCCTACCCGCATGCTATCACTCCAGCTCTAAAAATAATAATAATAAAGTAAAAACAAAAACAAACGTTATTTGTCATGCGAGATGGTAGGTTTCCCACTGCCTAGACCGAAGAGCTCCCTGAAGACCAGCACCTCCACATCATCCTGAGCCAGCAGGACCAGAGAGATGGTACAGGAGGTAAGGCCCTTGCCTGGCCTGCTGCTGCCATAGCCGTGATCCCTCTCCTGGGCAATACATATGACCCCCTGAGCCTCAAAGCCACTCCCGAGCACAGAGCCTGGATTAGACCCTGAGCACTGCCCAGTATGACCCCAAAACACTCACACTCACACAAAACCCTCAGAGACAATGGAGTTCTTGCTCTAGCTCCACCCCCATGTCTTCTGGGGTTCCTGAAGGGCAGTCAGTGTCCCCCAAGCCCCACCCCACCCCCATTGTCCTGAAGAACAGCTCGGTGCTTACAGCCTTTAACCTCCCTTCGGAAACCCTTCTCTGAGTCATGTCATTTCGGACTCTGCCCAGACTCTCCCCTCCCTGACATGAGTCAATGGGGACACCCCATTCTCTCAGCCAGATGGATCGGTCCCAGGGGAATGAAAGACCTGAGCAAATCTCAGAAAAGCCCTTTTCTTGTGCTTTCCGATGAGGAGCTGGAAGGAAAGGTGTGTGTCCTCTTGGGTCATGGAAGCCCCAGAGATGTCCACCTGAGGCAGTTGGAGAAGATGGATGGAGGCCTGTCGGGGCCAGGAATGACAGGGCTCCCAGCCACTGAATTTCTGGGGGGCCCCGTGGCTTCCTCAACTTGAGAAGATCTAGTCCATTGCTGACATGGTTCCAAGTTGGATTTCTATCCCTGGGAGCAATAGCATGGCAGGTAGGGCGTTTGCCTGGCACGCAGCCAACCCGGGTTTGATTCCTCCGCCCCTCTCGGAGAGCCCGGCAAGCTACCGAGAGTATCCCACCCGCATGGCAGAGCCTGGCAAGCTCCCCGTGGCGTATTTGATATGCCGAAAACAATAACAACAAGTCTCACAATAGAGACGTTACGGGTGCCCACTCGAGCAAATCGATGAACAACGGGAGGACAGTGCTACAGTGCTACAGTGCCCCTAGAAAAGTGATTTCTAACTAATACAGCCCCAAGCAGCTCTTCATGCCTCTCTGCTCACCCTAATAGGCAGCAAAAACGGGGGCTCCATGAGTCCTTGTAACCCACTGGGAGATCCTGAACCACATTTTCTTTTTTTTTTAATCCTTATAGACTCGTGCATAAGACTTTATGTACACACATATACGTATACATACATATATAGACACATATATCTACATATATACATATACATATTTTGCTGTCACTTTGTTTGGGGGCGGAGGAATAGCACAGTGGTAGGGCATTTGCCTTGCACGCAGCCAACATGGCCGACCCAAGTGCGAGTCCTCCGTCCCTCTCGGAGAGCCCGGCAAGCTACCGAGAGTATCTCGCCCGCACGGCAGAGCCTGGCAAGCTCCCCGTGACGTATTCGATATGCCAAACACAGTAACAACAAAGTCTCCAATGGAGATGTTACTGGGCCCGCTCGAGCAAATCGATGATCAACGGGAGGGCCTTTTTTGGGGGGGACCGGCTGTGTTCAGGGTTTACTCCTAGCTCCGTGCTCAGGGATCACTCCTGGGGGTGGGGTGGAGGAGGTGCACAGGTATTTGGTAGCTGCCAGGAAATATTAAGTGGAGGGCGGGGGATACCGCTAATGGGATATGAGTAACATTGCCTCTAACCCATCACGGTTTTAAGTCAAGTGAACTAACTATCGGATGCTCCGTTACTGCTGCAAGGGGGGAGTGCAACCCCTCCAGCCCCAGGGTCCCTCGCATGGGGGTTTTGGGAGCTTGGGGGCGAGAGCAGAGGGGCTCTGCATGCACTTCCCAAGCCTTGACTGTGGCAGCCTTATTCTGACTTTCCTTTAGGAGGCGGCCTATGTGGAAACTGTCAGAAATGAACCTGGAAATGAACCTGGCCAGCGAGCAGGGGTGGCTGCAGCCCTGAACCACATTTTCCTGTTGCAATTAGAGCTGGTTAGCGGGAAGGGACCTCTGGGGCTCTTCATAAATGGGACAGAGAAGAGAGGGCGTCTGCTGGGAAGAACCAGGAAGGTCGGAGCACAGGGGGTGTCTGGTGAGGACGTAAGGCACAGGGAGGCAAGTGAGGATGGACGAGCGCTGGGGAGAAATAGGTCCTTGGGGGGAGAGAAGGGAGAGGGAGAACCCCTCAAACAGATGCCGCAGGAATGGCCTGCAGTGGCCCATTGGCCCATCAGAGCTGTGAGTAGAAGGCCCTGGGAGGAAGGGAAGAAGAAACAGTGCGGGAAGCAGAGAAGAGATGAACATTGATTCCCGGGACCGCAGAACCAGATGGTTGGGGAGGTTTCAAGCAGGCGAGAAGGGTGTCAAGTAATTCTGAGTTTATTGGGTGAATTTGGAGCCCAACAGTTCTGCTGTCTCCCAAACCCAGGATCTCTGCCTCTTCACACCCGGTCATGCAAGATCCCGGGTGGGGCTGGCAATGCCAGGGGTTCCCCTCGGAGGGACCTGCAGAAAGGGCGGTTTCTCCCTCTCCTCCAGCTCCTGCTGCCTCTGGGATGCCAGAACCCAGTCGAGAGGGACCTGCTCAGAGCAGGAGAGGGAAAGACGAGCCCGGAGTTAGGGTCTCCCAAGTGGGGGAAACATGTCCAAGGAAGGCACTAAGATGGGTGTGGCCTTGGTCTATTCTCTGTACCCCACCAAAGCCAAGGGATGCACCACTGTCTGCCTTGGGTGGGGGTAAAGGAAGCGCCCAGAACACTTTCAGGAAGCCGGAAAGTAAGGAAGCAGGTTCCGGATTACATAATCGAAAAATGCCCCCTCCACCTACCCCACCCCACGCACCCGAGAAGAAAAGGGGGAGAAAAGCTTCCAGAACCACACAGACAAGGCAAATGCAGCGAAGTGGCTCATTGGTTACTGTGGCAACAGACTTTTCCCGGCTCCGGCTCCTTATCCCACGGTTCCTCTGTCACCCTATTTTTAGACTGAAGACAACGAAGGAAAATGGCTTTACAGTATATATTTTCTTTTCTGTATGTTTAAGTCAGGCATAACCTTTGGGGGAAAACTCCGGAGTCTGAGCTGGGGGTGGGAACAAGGGGTGGGGTCAGAGGACACTGTCTCGTGGGCCTGAGCTGAGGAGACCCTCATGTATCTGAGACCCTCCACCATGGAGCCAGGAGAATACAGGTGGCTTATAAGTTAAGGGGACAACAAATGGGATAAAATGCAGATAAAATGCAGGGTAAGGCAGAGACCTCCAGGCTTAAAAATCAAAGAACCGTTTCAGAGGAAGAAGAGTTTATAATTCTTGGGCTCAGGGTGATCTTTGCTGAGATATTTCAGATTTCGTTTTCCTCTATGCAAATTAAAGGCATGGAGGATGATGGACTGTCAAAATCTGGATGATCTCCATGGTTTTTTAAAGCTCTATAATCTCTAATTCTGTCACTTTAACTGATTATTTCACTCACCTTGCAAAAGAAAAAAGAAAGCCAAATGGTTCGAATCTACTTAAGTTTTCCTAAGAAGCAACCCAATCTTGTTGCAGCTATTTTTTCTTTTTAGTTGTGATATTTGGAAATGTTACTGAAGAAGACGAAGAAGACAAAGAAGATGAAAAACATGATGATGAGGAAGAAGAAGAAGAAGAAGAAGAAGAAGAAGAAGAAGAAGAAGAAGAAGAAGAAGAAGAAGAAGGAGAAGGAGAAGGAGAAGGAGAAGGAGAAGGAGAAGGAGAAGGAGAAGGAGAAGGAGAAGGAGGAGAAGGAGAAGGAGGAGAAGGAGAAGGAGAAGGAGAACGAGAACGAGAACGAGAACGAGAACGAGAACAAGAACAACAAGAACAAGAACAACAAGAACAAGAACAAGAAGAAGAACAAGAAGAACAAGAAGATCATCATCATTATCATAATCACCATCATCATCTTTGTGGACCAGAGATGCAGCTCATGGTACAGCTCATGTTTAGCACATATAAGGTCATGGGTGTGGTCCCTGGAACCAAAAGGCCTCCTAAGCACTGCCCAATATGGCTGGTGATCTTGTGTCCCCCAACACCAAAATGTGGTCACTGTAACAACTAAAAACATGATTTTCTCTATGCTAACCAAGAGGGAAAATAAAAGCTATAAATGCTTTCTCTTCCTACCAGACCCTGAATGCGCACAACACTGCAAATGTTTCCCAGAGAAAAGTGGCCTTCTGCCATTCAGTGGCAAATAAATTATCGACTGAAACGCAGAGCAGTCCTTGCTAGGTGGCGGAAGATAGAGCACAGTTGAAGGAAGGAAGCTGCTGGAGAATTCCTCCTCAGAAGGAGGAGGAACGTCTTAGAGACAAGCCTCGTGTTTTATTGCGTGGGTTCTGCACAGGGCGGAGGGGGAATGCTTGTGCAAGTGGGCAGAACCCAGGGAACTGCTCCAGCCCCTGCCCAGGGTCATGTGGGAGAGCAGAGGGAGGGATCCCTCCCCCATGGGAGCGGGGACACTGGGGCACAGTGGGGTTGGCGCCCCGTGTCCAGCACATACTATTTGTCTCTAGTCATCTGGCCCTGACATTTTTATTTATTTTCTTTATTTTATAAGGTGGTTCACAATATTTGATTGCAGTTAATATGCAAACACCAATTCCACCACCATGACACCTTCCAACCACCAAATTTGGGATGTTCCCATCCCAAGCCCCAAGCCCTGTCCCAAAGCACAACCGAAATAATATATTTTATATTGTCTGTTATGGAAAACCATCTTATTATGATGTGTCATGATGTGTCGTGCGGTCCAGGAATATGTTCACTCATATGTGAGGCTCGGCCCACCCGAGTGTGTGGGGAATGGCCTTGAGTGTGGCAGCAGTTGGGTTCTGAAGGTTTTCTGCTGCCAGGGCTAGGTACCCTTGGGGCATGGAGGGCTCTCACCCATGGCCCTGGCTTTTTTCGCATGCATAAGCTTGTGTGTACCTGGTCTCCACTTAGCAGAGCCTTCTACGAAGGGCCTGCTGATCACCACCTCACCATGTGGTCCCCTCTCCAGTGGTTTCAGAGCCTTCCCACACAACACCGTCCCAGGCACCCAGAGATTTCCCTTTCCTCATGGCCATTACCCCAGCAACCTTCTTGTTTAATGGCTATTTTCTGGATCAGGACGTTGCCAAACTAAGTTCTATTCCCGGCATCCCATGTGGTCCCCCAAGCCTGCCAGAAGCAATTCCTGAGTGCAGAGCCTGGGGTAAACCCTGAGCATTGATTGACACATGTGCCCCCCCCCAAAAAAAAACTCAAAAGCAAACATGGGCCAGCTTTACTTGCCCATTGAACTGCTTCTCCAGTACTGTTTGTTATATTTTAAGAACCCCTACACTGTGTTCTCTAGAGGTGGCACCTGTTCACATTCCCACCAAGGTGTATGGGTGCTGGAGGATGGGTTGCTTGCCACATCTGCCCCCCCTCATTTCCCTCTCTCCCTAATAGCTCACACAGTAGGCATTCAATAGCTATCTGCTAAATGAATGAACGCTATAAAGTGCAGCAACCCCCATCAACCCCATACATCATGGGTGGGAATGTGAACAGGTGACATCTCTAGAGAACACAGAATAGGGGATTCTTAAAATACAGCAAATGGTGTTAGAAAGATGAAGTCATGAAATTTACATACAAGTGGTACTACATGGAAAGTATCATGCTAAGCGAAATAAGTCAGAAAGAAAGGGACAGACATAGAAAGATTGCATTTATCTGGGGAACATACGGTAACAAAATAGGAGACTAACACTCAAGAATAGCTGAGATAAGTACCAGGAGGTTTACTCCATGGTTTGGAGGCCAGCTGCACATGCTAGGGGGAAAGGCAGCTCAGATAGAGAAGGGAGCACCAAATAAATGGTGTTGGGAGGATCCTCCCAGGATGGGAGATGCATGCTGAAAGTAGACTATAGACCAAACATGATTGCCACTCAATGCCTCTTTTGCAAACCACAACACCCAAAAGGAGAGAGAGAACAAAAGGGAATGCCCTGCCACAGAGGCAGGGTGGGATGGGGGGATGGGGGGATGGGGGGTGGGAGGGATACTGGGATCATAGGTGGTGGAGAATGGGCACTGGTGGAGGGATAGGTACTCTATCATTGTATAACTAAAACCCAAGCACAAAAATTTGTAAGTCTAAAACTGTACCTCATGGTGTTTCACTAATAAAATTTAAAAAAAAAATACAGCAAATGGTACTGGAGAGGCAGTTCGATAGGAAAGGTGCAGCTGGCCCATGCTTGCTTTTTTAATTTCTATATTGGTGGTGGGGGGTGGCACACCTGTCGATGCTCAGGGCTTACTCCTGGCTCTGCACTCAGGAATTGCTCCCGGCAGGCTTGGGGGACCATATGGGATGCAGGAGATAGTGCATGCCATGTGCAAGGTAAAAGCCCTGCCTACTGTATTGTTGTTCTGGTCCCCAACCCATGTTTGATCCCTGGCACCCCAGATGGTTAATAATAATAAATATAAGTGTGAGTGACAAATAGATCTACCATAAGATCCAGTTATTCCTCTCCTGTACATCTACCAATTAAAAAAAAACTAAATTGAAAAGATAAATGCACACCTATATTCCCTGCAGCTTTATTTACTAGAGGTGAGGTCTGGAAACAATACAAGTACTTAAAAATGGAGGAATGTATAAAGAAGTTGTGGTCTAGATACACAATGGAATACTATTCAGCTTTAAGAAAAGGTAACATTGGGCAGGAGAAATAGTAAGTGGGTAGGGCACTTGCCTTGCATGTCAGACCAGGGTTCAATCCCTGACACCATCAAGGGACCCCTGAGTACCACCAGGAGTGGAGTCAGGAGTAAGCTCTGAATATAGCCAGGTGTTACCCTAATCCCCCAAAGGAAACAACAGCAACAACAAGATGAAATTTTGCATTTTGCACACCATGAATAGCCCTTGTATAAGTCAATTCGAGGGGAAACACACACACACACACACACACACACACACACACACACACACACCAGATCATAGAAAGAAGCAAAACAAGGGAACAGGTGAAACCAAATGCAGACAACCCCTTGGCTTCTGACCACAAAGCTGTGGGGACCAGAGATTTGAAAGTCTGAACAGCAGAGGACCATGGGGGAAGGAAATGGGGTGCCTTGGTGGCAGCTGCAGTGTGATAATATATTTTAAAGAGGCACGAGATTGTATCAAAAATATATATACACTTTTGGAAGCCAATGTTATCTCAAGTATAAAAAAGGAAAATTATCACCAAACATGACAAAATTATTTCTGTAAACTTATCCGGTGAAAGTCCTGAAGTTAAAGAATACTTAGGAACAAGAAAGCAAGACGAAGCAGAGAGACCCTGTGAACAGTGAATCACCTCAGGTAGGTCCATGCAGAACCTCAGAATGAGACGTTTCTGAAAGAGGCAATATGACACCCAATGGTTGGGTCCTGATAGATTTGAGGTCACATGGGGAGCAGACACCAAGGGACACATCTCAAGCATTGCTGGTCACACCTGCAAGAACAGACACATCCAACACTTTTCCCCCTCAGCCTCCCAGGAACTGCCTGCCGCCATCTTGATTTCAGAGTCTGGCTTCCAGAACTGTGAGAATGAAACTTCAGTTTCATTAACACATCAATTCCATTGCGGTTACTCCAGGAAAGCTATGTGATCACCCACGAATCCAGGATCATCTTTCCATTCTTGTTGCTTCTTGTATTTCTTCTCATTTATCCGTATATTACTTTCATGTATCCCAACATCTCATAGTTCCTACTCCAATTAGAAAATTAGGAAACCAAGGCAATAAAGGAGAGCTTCCTCTCTCCTAATGTGCACATTACAGGTGGTCTTGGGTAAGGATAACAAAATCCATTTCTTCCTTTCATCTTCTTTGCCTTATCTTACAAAATACAGGCTTCACCCCGAGTTGCCTACTACTTTCAGCTTCCAGAATACAGCCTATTCACCGCTAGTATTCATTATTCACTTCAGGTCAACAAATGATACCAAACCAAGTACTTTAAGACAAGGCCAAATTGGGGCTGGAGCCATAGCACAGTGGGGAGGACATTTGCCTTGCATGCGGCCAACCTGGGTTCAATTCCCAACATCCCATATGGTCCCCTGAGCACCGCCAGGGGTAATTCCTGAGTGCAGAGCAAGGAGTAAACCCTGTGCATCACCAGGTGTGACCAAAAAAAAAAGGCCAAAAGGCCAATCATTTCCTTCCTACCTGCTGAAATGAGCAGTCTAAGAGTTCTGGAGCTACCAGGGGAGGCATCACTTAGAATGTTGCCATGTCTGTGAACTCACAGGTTTGGTCAGGACTGGTTAGGGCTGGTTTAGGACTGGTCAAAACAGGCAGACCCACCTCTGAGGTGGTTGCTCATGTGGAAGAAAGGCAAAGGTTGACACATTCATTATTCCCCGTGTGAAAATCTCCGTGGGGCATCAAAAGTTTTCCCCACATGGCAGAACTCCAAAAGAGCAGGGTGAGGACGCAAAGCCACTAGCCTCAGAGATCACACACTGCTCCTCCCAGAGGATTCTACATTCACACCCATCCATCCTGAATCCAGGCAAAAAGACTCCACGAGGCGTGGGTGCCAGGAAACCATCTGGAGGACTAGCTGCCGCATCTAAGTCCTAAAGAGGCAAGTTTGACTTGCTTCCCAGTATTTGTACGGAAGAACAAGAGAGCATCATTCCCGGAAATGGACAGCTCACTCACTTCCTGGCTACAAAGCCCATCCTCAACCAGGAAGAGCAGCTGGGGATTGAGCTAAATTAAACGGAGCTATATCTCCTACTCTCTGGGCGCCCCAGGTAAGAGGGGCAAAGACTCCAATGGAAACGTGTCGCTACCAAGAGAAGGGCAATGTGTTAGAGAGGTATCTTAGCATTCCCTAATATGATCCCAGGAACTTCGACTTCAGGGGATAGACAAGGAAGAAAGAAAGAGAGGGAGAGAGAAAGGGAAAGGGAAGGAAGGAAGGGAGGAAGGGAGGAAGGAAGGAAGGAAGGAAGGAAGGAAGGAAGGAAGGAAGGAAGGAAGGAAGGAAGGAGAGAAATGAAGATGAAGGAAAGAAGGAAGGAAGGGGGAAGAAGGATGGAAGTAAGAAGGGAGGGAAGAAGAGAGGAAGGAGCGAGGAGGGAGGGAGGGGAAGAGGGAAGGAGAAATAGAGGGGAGAGGAAGAAAAGAAGGAAGCAGAAGAAGGGATAGAGAAATGGAGGGGAGGGAGAGAAAATGGAGGGGAGGGAAGGAAGAAAGGAAGGAAGGAAGGAAGGAAGGAAGGAAGGAAGGAAGGAAGGAAGGAAGGAAGGGAGAGAGGGAGGGAGGGAGGGAGGGAGGGAGGGAGGGAGGGAGGGAGGGAGGGACAAAAACAAAACAGACAAACAAGAGATCAGTTCTCCCACCACAAACATCAGATCTGCCCCCACACACAGTCTGGTGGCTTCCCGGGCTGATCCATAAAGAGACTCCTGCCTCGCCCATAGCAGAACAATTTTAACATTGTGCAGGTGGGCAGATCCGAGCCCAGCAGACCGAGAATTGAAAGATATTTCAGAGAAATTTCCAACAAGGAGAGCTGTGATGAGTCCTGTGGGGGTAGGATTAGAGGTGTGGGTGAGCGAACGCCTGAGGGTTCCCCAGGACACTGCCACTCCCTCCGGGGGCTCAGGGGTCACAGGCTGAAGCAGGGAGCATGCCCCTGGGCTTCCCAGAGGACAGGAACAGGCTGGGAACCTGAACTGAGCTGAGAGAGAAACTGCTGGCTCTGCTGGAGACGCAATTCAGATCAGGGATAGAGAATCAGCCGGGGTTGGGGTGACGTTTGTCCTGCAGATGGGCTGGGTCGGGGGGGGGGGGGGGACTGGAGAGGCTGCAGTGTCTCGGAGACTCACGCTCTTCACACAGAGTAACACTGAGCCCCTGTTCATCATTTTGCTTGTTTTGCTTTGGGTCACACGGGTGATGCTCAGGGGTTACTCCCGGCTCTGAGCTCAGAAATTGTTCAGTAGGGTGGGGGTGGCGGACTCAGGGGACCTTAGGGGATGCCGGGCATGGAACCCAGGTGGGCTGGACAGGAATAGGGCCGGATGGCGGGTCCCACCTAGGCACGTCACAGTTCTCCTCCAGGCTGGGGGATGAGACTCCGCGTCCCACCCAGGCGCGTCACACTTCCCCTTCAGGCTGGGGGATGAAAACTCCCAGGCGCTGTGGGTGTTGGTGAAGCTCCTGGGATGAGCCAAGCTTGGCAGCTGCAGGCAGCCTAGCGACTGGGGCTTGGGGAGCTCGGGAGGCATCTGAGGAGGATGCAGGGGGAGGGCCGGTGATGGGGAAGCTGTCAGGGCTGGAACACAGCTGACGTGGCGGCCCCTCCTGGCTCTCTGGCTGGCCCCCAGGTTCTGCGCACAGGGCAGAGGGTTCGGGAGTAGGAGACAGGGAAGGTGATATTGCTCAGTGAGCAAGAGGAACCTCAAACGTCTACCAAAGAGGCCACGCGGGCTCGGACCGAGTCTCTGTAGGAACCTGAGGCATAAGCTCCAGCCGGAAGTAACACAGCAAGTGAGAAAAGAAGCTATTTAAAAGGATTTGGAGGACCGGGGTAATAGGACAGAGGGTAGAACACTTGCCTTGCATGCAGCTGACCCCAGCGTCCCATCTGTCCCCACCCACGTCTGCCAGGAGGGATCTCTGGGCACAGAGCCAGGAATAGCCCCTGAGCACCGCCAGGAGTGGCCCCCAAAATGAAATAAAAGAAACTGACCCTGAAAGGACCAGCGATGAACAATCAAAAGCTGGTTGGTCCTTCCTTCCCCCAAGGGTCAGGCAACTACCCCGTAGTTTCCTGTGGCCCGGGAGACCCATTTGGTGACTTGTGGGACCAGCTAGAGAAAGTACCCAGAATTCAGAGCATAAACTGCAATCAGGCCCCTTGGCAAGAATGTCAGAACATTCCATGTCCACACAGATCCTCTCACAGGTACCCAACACGCCAGGACACCAGGATTCAGGTGCCACCAGGAAGCCCAGAGCTCTCATGTCTTTTCCAAATTCCCAGTAAAATACAGCAGAGACCCCAGAGGTATCTCAAAGACTGTTTCTGAAAGGCCGTTTCCACTTAACAATCTTTTTGTATTTCTCTGGCCATTTCTAAGCACTGCCATGACACTTCACGCAACAGTTTATAAACCAAATGTGTGCACAGATCACAGTAAACAAAGATCATCTTTCTTGGCTAAAGCAAGACCCACTCTCATGGTCAGCAAAACCAAGATTTACACCAGACTTCTTTTAGATTTGTATACGTGGAGGACTGGAGCAATAGCACAGCAGGTAAGGCGTTTGCCTTGCATGTGGCCGACCCGGATTTGATTTCTCCGTCCCTCTCGGAGAGCCCAGCAAGCTATCAAGAGTATCCCGCCCACACTGCAGAACCTGGCAAGCTCCCCGTGGCATATTTGATATACCAAAAACAGTAACAGCAAGCCTCACAATGGAGACGTTACTGGTGGCCACTCAAGCAAATCGGTGAACAATGGAATGACATGCTACAGTGCAGTGATACACGTGGAGGATGTTAGTTCATAAAGAAAAAGAGAGAGTTGAAACCTGGTGTCGTTTCCTTTCTGCCTCAGCTCCGGGGAAATGTGGAATCAAGTCTGGGACTTAAAAGTAGACATTTTGCTGGTTTTTTTTTTTGAATGAATATTCAATGCCCTGCATTACTTCATCTTCATCCCTGTACTTTTCTTTCAGTGGTTTTAAAGTCTTATTTATGGCACCTTGTCCCAAATCCTTTTTAGAAAATCGGAAAGTAATGAATGAAAAAGACAAACTACCAAAGTGCAAGCGTTTTAATTTTAGCATTGTTACAATTTTGCCAAAGTACCCATAAAGCTTTTTAGTTCAAGGCATAATCCTCGAATTAGTTTAAAGATTTACAAAATGTAAATTGGGCTTCCAAGAGTTAGTTAGCATGCCTTATATTACAAATTTTCCTGACTGTGCTTTTATTGGGATTTAATCAGAGACCATTGTAAGAAAGTCTAATCTGGGTTCTAAGCATTTGACATTAATAAACAGCTGAATGAAGGAGAACATAAGAGCTGCAAAGGAGAAAATACATTTATTTTTAAATTGAATCCCATTTAAATATGACAACACTAAAATGCTCCAAGCTTTGGCCACTCCATCAGTTTCTGCTCCATCGGAAATGACCGAGCAATTTCTGCAGAGTCAAAGGGCAGAGTATCAGGGTCCATCTTAGGCAAATCTCAGGAGCAACAGGGCACAAATACCAAGGTACCCATGGAAGACCAACTGAGAGTAGCGCTGGATTTCTCCAAGTATGAAATGACAGTGACAACAAGGCGAGGCACCGTGCACACTTGTCACTCCCGAATGGGCCTAGAGCCACTATGGTTGGAACCACTTGGCTCCACATCTCATATTAACCTCCCAAGCTCTGCTCTTGGTGAAAACCAGAGAGCGAACTTTGGGGTGCTGAGCCAGAGAAGACATAAATCCACACTGACATGACTGATTCTTCCTGGGAGCCCTGCCCCAGCCCTGTTCTCTCTGTGGTCCCTACAGGTGGATGTCTCAGCCCCCAACGCCAGGGCAACAAACACATCTCTGGCTATGGGAGGTGACCGGGTCTCCCCCAACATCACCTGTCTCCCACTCCCTCTATGGACTCAAGGGGGTAAATGGGCCAGAGTGGTGTAAAGAAGGAACCCTTATTCTCTGTGCGTGGGAATGTTGTCTGCGCGAGCCTCTGCGAGAACAGTAAGGCAATTTCTCCAAAAGAGTAAGTACCAGGCTCCCATGAGACCCAGCAATTCCATGTTTTGGCACCCACCACAAAGGACGCAGATCAGAAAGGGTATGTGCACTCCTAAGTCCACTTTAGCGCATGGAACAACAGCCAAGAGGTGGAAACAATGCAAAGGTCCAAGGACAGACGAGTAGATAGAGAAGTTGTATCTATATACACAACAGAGTACTATGCAGCCATAAAGAAAACTCCAATCATGCAATTTGCTCCAACTTGGATGGAACTGGAGGACAAAGCTGAGTGAGATAAACCAGAGAGAGACAAGGGATGAATGATCTCACTCCTCTGCAGTGTTCAGAGAAACAAAACAAGGATATGGACAATCTCTACTAATCACATACCCTAGCTACTAGGACAAAAACTAAACGCGAGTTTGGTGGGAAGAGTAGGTGAACAGGAAGCGATGCAGGGTCATGAGCATGGTGGGGGTCCTGTAAAGCAGTTCCACTTTATTGAGAGACATCAAGCCTTTATATAGATTGAGGAGGGTGGTGGGAGAGTGCAATTTGTCACGTAAACAGGGTGATCAGAACAAACATATTTTCTAACTATAGGGTCACACCTTCGCGGTGCATTTGCCAGAAATATCCTGTCCCCGGGTAACATTTAACTGTGATACACATTGCAACAGGCTTCCCTTAAAAGCAGACCAAAAGACATCTACACAATGGAGTACTATGCAGCTGTCAGAAAGGATGAAGTCATGAAATTTACATACAAGTGGTACTACATGGAAAGTATCATGCTAAGTGAGTCAGAAAGAAAGGGACAGACATAGAAAGATTGCATTCATCTGGGGAACATAAAGTAACAAAATAGGAGACTAACACCCAAGAATAGCCGAGATAAATACCAGGAGGTTTACTCCATGGCTTGGAGGCCAGCCACACACTCTAGGGGTAAAGGCAGCTCAGATAGAGAAGGGAGCACCAAATAAAGGGTGTTGGGAGGATCCTCCCAGGATGGGAGAAGCATGCTGAAAGTAGACTATAGACCAAACATGATTGCCATCCAATGCCTCTTCTGCAAACCACAGCACCCAAAAGGAGAGAGAGAACAAAAGAGAATGCCCTGCCACAGAGTCAGGGTGGGGTGGGGGATGGAGGGTGGGAGGGATACTGGGATCAGTAGTGGTGGAGAATGGGTGGAGGGATGGGTACTGGATCACTGTATAATCGAAACCCAAGCACAAAAATTTGTAAGTCTACAACTGTACCTCATGGTGTTTCACTAATAAATAATTTTTTAAAAAAGCAGGCAGAAAGGTGTTTCTCTCCCAACACATCTGCCCGCTGAGCCTAGGGATTAGTGTTACACTTCAGAGCAATAGTATAAGAGGTAAGATGCTGGCCTTGCATGCAGCTGACCCAACTTCAATCCCTAGCATCCCATCTGTTCCCTAGGCCCTTCCAGGAATGATCCCTGAGCACAGAGCTAGGAGGAAGCCCTGAGCACTTCCGGGTATGGCCCAAAAACAAATTAAATAAATAAAATAAAACAAAAATGGATACTTAAAACTAAACTAGGGGCTAGAGCAATAGTACAGCGGGTAGGACATTTGCCTTGAATGCAGCCGACCTGGGTTCAATCCCCAGCATCCCATATGGTCCCCCAAGCACCGCCAGGAGTAATGCCTGAGTGCAGAACCAGGAATAACCCCTGAGCATAGCTCAGTGTGACCCCCTCCCCCTCCAAAAAAATCTAAAATAATATTAAGAGGCCCTGGCCATAGTTCTATGACTAAAGCACCCATCTCATAATCATAAGGGCATGAGTTCCATGCCTGGTGCTGCCTATATGCACCAAGCGCCGTCCTGGGTATGACCTCTGACATACAGTCAAGTGTAGGTGAGCACCACAGCCAGGAGCATGACCGTGGCAAGCCCTAAACCAGAATGTGAGCGAGTGCTCCAATTGGAAGAAGGAGGCCCCACAGAGTATGCAAACCTTGGTGAGCACCGACACTGTGCCTGGGAACACCCAAAGACCAGGAGAGTTCAGTGGGAGAGCCCCTGCCATAGGGGCATGAGGCCACAAGTTCTAACCCCAGAACCACCCACACCCCGAGCTCAAGTGAGCACTGCTGTTAGTGAGCCTTGGGACCACAGCAAACCCCACTGGGCCCACGAGCGAGTGTGTGAGTACAAAAATAAAATACCTAAACCCCCAAGTCATCAGAACAGCAACGGGAAGAACAAAAGATAAGCAGGCATTTTCATCATTTTAATTTGGTACTGGAACAATAGTACAGCAGGTAAGGCATTTGCTTTGCACACAGCTGACCTGGGTTCCGTCCCTGGCATCCTAGATGGTCCCTTGAGCCCTGACTGGAGTGATCCCTGAGTGCAGAGGCAGGAGTTAACCCTAAGCACCACCAGTATGGCCTCTAAACTAAAAATAAATGAATAATAATTATAATAAAAGTAAACATTCGGGGCCAAGGATGTGACTCAGCAAGAGGGCACATGTCCTGCCTGTGTGAAGACCTGGGTTCTATATAATAATAACAGTAATAATAATAAGGCGTTTGCCTTGCATGCAGCCGACCTGGGTTCGATTCCTCCATCCCTCTAGGAGAGCCCGGCAAGCTATCTCGCCTGCAAGGCAAAGCCTGGCAAGCTCCCCACAGTGTATTCGATATGCCAAACACAGTAACAACAAGTCTCACAATAAAGACGTTACTGGTGTCCACTTGAGCAAATCAATGAACAACGGGAGTGTCCTCCACTGCTACAGTGCTAGTCTCTAGGACATGGGTTACAGCCTGTGAAAAATCCGAATATTTCAGAATGACTGACAACGGCCTCTTAAGCGCAGCGCCCTCTGCTGGCCAGAGCCACTCCTGCAGCCCCTGTAGAGCAACCAGAGCGGCGCGTGGGTTCCAGTCACCTGCGCAGAGTCCAGGGACAACCTCGGGGCTAGCTCTTCAGTTCTGGCCATAAGCAAAAGAAACAGACGAGCGAGTGAGAGAAGTCCAGAAAGGAAGAGGACAAAGGGCGTTTTTCCGCTTCGGTCTCCTCCCAGCGCCCTGTGCGGCCTCTGGAGCTGTTTGTGGATGCTCCCGGGTCTCCTCTTTATCCCCTCACCCTCCTCCACTCCAGACCAACTTCCTCCCTGCAGCAGCCCCACGACCGAGATGGGAGCCCCTCAGGGAGAGAGATCTGTCTTCAAAGGGACACCTTTATAAAGGTGGCCAAGGGACTCCTTTGTCTCCAATCTGCAAAATGAAAGGGCTCCAGTGCATCTGAAAGTACCACCCACCAGGACAGAGAGAGGCTTTCTAGGCCACCTCAAATTACATTGCCCCTATCGGACACGGCCTGGGTGTGGGGGTTGGGGCCCAGGAAGGTACCCAAAGGCCAGAGGATCTGGAAAAGAGTCCTCCCGACTTCTGTGAAGAGGTCTTTGGTAAAAACGATCTTGTGTCCTCACCTGCTAGGGGAAAAAGCAGCTCAAATAGAGAAGGGACCACCAAGTAAAGGGTTCTGGAAGGGCCCGCTTCGGATGGGAGATGCATGCTGAAAATAAACTATAGACCGAATGATGGCCACTCAATACCTCTATTGCAAACCACAACACCCATAAGGAGAGAGAGAGCAAAAGGGAAATCCCCTGCCACAGAGATGGCGGCGCAGGGGGGATACAGGGATCATTGGTGGTGGAGATTGGGCAATGGTGAAGAGATGAGTACTCGATCATTGCATGACTAAAAAGTAAGCACGAAAGTTTTGTAAGTCTGTAACTGTACCTCATGGTGATTCATTAAGGAAAAAAACGAACTCATGAGAAGAGGATGCTGGAACTCATCACCAAAATGGCGCAAAGTGGTTGGCTGAGATCTCTGCAGATACAGGTCTCTGCAGATATAGATATCTCTGCAGATAAAAATATACAGACATATATATAGAGAGAGAAACAGTACTGCAGGATAGCAGAATGAGCAAAGCGAGGACTAGGCAATACCTTCCCGCCCCTGCTGTACTTACTGCTGTTGAATAATGCAAGGAGGGGATTCTCCTAGCACCGGTGCTGTGTAATGTTCCAGCATGAGACAGGTGCGTGGCAGAAGGCGGATTTAGTTCCTGTGAGATGCTAAGCAAATGGTAAGTTTCAATGAGGCTAATAGTAAATAAAGGAAAGAAAAGGGACCTTGAGGCAAAATTGAGGTCTCCAACTTAAATAGGACCTATCGCAAAAGGATTTTGCCTTTGCCTTTTAAAGTAGGAACCATTTCAGACTCGTAATTATTTAAGAGTATTATAAGAATAAAAATAAATAAACAGAGCATGGAAGATTGCTGGGCATATTAATATGAGAATCGAATAACCGTGAAACTTTGGCCATTCAGAGCCGTTAGGGTTCGGGAGGGGAGGGAAGGTGCTAACACTAGAATGTCGACGGACGGAAGATCCGATGAAAACACGACTGAATATTTCAATCTTCAGTTAGACGCGGATGAAGGAGACAGCACAAAAGGCTGCGTGCAGAGTGAGATGATTTATTAACAGAGCTACTAAATTCTGTGTCAAGGATAATTCCAAGAATCAAGGACTGACGTCAAGAGAGAGTGAAGTCGAGAGAATGAGGAGTTTAGAGACCAGAGTTTAGTCTTTTATTTTACTTTTATAAAGTTGTCCACAATAACTTATTACATTTAATATTCCAACACCAATCCCACCACTGTAATACCTTCCCACCACCATATTTCAAATATTTCCATCCTGACCCCCAAATCCTGCCCCCAAAGCCGGACAGACCTAAATAATTCATTTTGTATTTCTTGTTATAAATAATCAGTTAAAAATGAGGAAAGTGGGGCTGGAGAGATAGCAAAGCAGGTAGGGCGTTCGCCTTGCATGCGGCCGACCCAGGTTTGATTCCCAGCATCCCATATGGTCCCCTGAGCACCGCCAGGAGTGACTCCTGAGTGCAGAGCCAGGAGTAACCCCGTGCATCTCTGGGTGTGACCCCCCCCCAAAAAAAAAACCAAAAAAAAAATGAGGAAAGTGTGTGAAGACTGCTGAATTTCACCCTGAAGCCATTAAGCCCTGGTATAAGAGATTACTAACATGTTGCTAAAGGTTGTGAGCTTCTATATATACATTTTTCCCCCAAGATTGGTTACCTTCTACTGTACACCCCATCAAACGTGGTGCGCTACAGAGTCTAGTCTGAAATAGACCATTCTGGACTGTGGTTTCCATGTCTTAGAAGTATGTGGGGTTGGAGAGCTCAATTCCAGAGGGCCTGGGTTTGATTGCCAACACTCCAGGATCCCCCGAACACTGCCAGGAGTGACCCTCAAACACCACCAGGAATGACCTGCGAGCACCAAGCTGTGAGTTGCTCATGAGAACCACTGGCCTGGCCCAAAAATAAAAGAGCAAAATAAATAAGGATGAGAAATGCTAAAACTCTCGTAGGTCCCCTTCATCAAACACACACATCAGGCTGAAACATATACTAAGTATAGAACTTATTTATTCATCTTCTCTCTCACATATCACTTGATCACTTGACTTCCTGTTAATCGTGGATTTGCTCGAGCGGGCGCCAGTAACGTCTCCATTTGTCTCTGTCACGTGCTAGTGTAGCCCAATGGTGTCTGTTCATTCTAGGAACACGAAGAGCCTCAAACCGATCGTTTATGATCTTGATAAAGAAGTCTGACCATCTGGTAGGTGGGTGGCCACGCGGTCTTTTGACATCCCGTGGAATCCAGTCGGTAACAGCTCTAGTCCAGCGGTCGTCTTTAAATCTCATTACGTGACCAGCCCATCTGATTTTTGACACCTTGGCAAACGAGACAGCGTCCCTGATTCTTGATCATCAATGGATGTCAGAACACCGGATTCTTTCTCTCATTTGAGTGAAACATGATATTCCAAGCATAGCTCTTTCAATTCCTCTTTGGGAGACCCAAATAGCGTTCTCATCCTGTTTGCATAGGGCCCAGGTCTCTGAGGCGTATGTAAATGCAGGAAGAACAGCAGAATCAAAGAGATGTGCTCGGAGCCGGAGGTTCTTCATCCTCTTAGGTATTTCTTCGACTCTCTTGAAGGCGTTCCAAGCCGCTCTCTTCCTCCTGCACAGCTCGGGTGCCAGGTCATTTGTCATGTTGACCTCTCAACCTAGGTACACATAGCTGTTGCATTCAGAGATGGTCGTTCTGTTGAGAGCGAATGGGGCATCACGAACGAGGGTGTTTCTCATAAACCTTGTCTTCGTAAGATTCAGCTGTAATCCGACCTTTCCACATTCACGGTCGAAGTCGGCCAGCATTTGTGCCGCTTGACTAATGTTTGGTGTTATTAAAACAATGTCATCAGCAAAGCGGAGGTGGTGTAGTTGCCGACCATCTATCTTCACTCCCACTTCACTTCTGCCTGCATGGCAGAGCCTCGCAAGCTATCCATTTTGTATTCGATTTGCCAAAACCAGTAATTACAATGGGCCTCTCACATATGGAGCTCAGGTTATTGCCAGGCTGTAAAGAGAGTAGAGAATAAGGAACTCACCCTCTGGCAGTGGAGGGGAAAAGAGACGGGGAAGGCTAGCAACAGGACTTGGTTTGGCATCTGCTTCAGCCTCTATAGAAAACATAATGGAGATTCTTCCAAACAAAAGTAAGAATAGAGCTTGCATAGAACACAGTTCCTTATAGTCGAAGTGACATCTGCACTTGTTTGTTCATTGCAGCACTCTTTACAATAGCCAGAAACTGGAAGAAACCTGAGTGCCCAAGAACAGATGACTGGTTAAAGAAACTTTGGTACATCTACACAATGGAGTACTATGTAGCTCTTAGAAAAGATGAAGTCATTAACTTTACATACAAGTGGTGCAATATGGAAAATATCATGCTAAGCGAAATGAGTCAGAAAGAGAGGGATAGACATAGAAAGATTGCATTCATCTGGGGGATATAAAGTAACAAAATAGGAGATTAATACCCAAGAATAGCTGAGATCAGCACCAGGAGGATTACTCCGTAGCTTAGTGGACAATTGGGCATTCTAGAGGAAAGGGCAGCTCAGATAGAGAAGGGAACACCAAATAAAGGGTGTTTGGTGGTCCCTCCCAGGAGGGAGGGGAGATGCATGTCGAAAGTGGACTATGGACTGAACATGTTTGCCACTCAATGCCTCTTTTGCAGACCACAACACCCAAAAGGAGAGAGAGAACACAGGGGATTGCCCTGCCACAGAGGCAGGGGGGGATGGGGGGATGGGGGTGGGGGGAACATTATCCATGGTGGTGGAAAATGGGCACTGGTGGAGGGATAGGTATCTGATCATTGTATAATTGAAACCTAAGCACAAAAATTGTAAATCTACAACTGTACCTCATGGTGTTTCACTAATAAAAAAAAATAAAATTAAAAAAAAAAAAAAAAAAGAACACAGTTCTTGGGGCCGGAGCAATAGTACAGTGGGTAGGGCTTGCGGCCAACCCAGGTTTGATCCCCAGCATCCCATATGGTCCCCGGATCATTGCCATGAGTAATTCCTCAGTGCAGAGCCAGGAGTAACCCTGAGCATCGCTGGTGTGACCCACCCCCAAAAATAAAAGAACACAGTTCTACTTTTTGACATCCACTCCCAAAGCACCAGATCATTCATGTGCAAAGATGTAAGCATGTGTATGTTTGTTGCAACACTTAATCCAATAGCCAGGATATGTCCAGTGACAGATGAATGGATAAAGAAGTTGTGTCTATATACTATGTAACTATCAGAAACAATGAAATTATCTTGCCACTCACTGCAACCTGGATAGAACTGAAGGGCATCATGGTAAATGAAATAAATCAGAGAGAGAAGTCTGTGATCTCCCTGGTGTGTAGTCTATTGAGAGACAACACAAGGGAAGAGACTGTATTGGCCTTAAGACAGAGAAGGGACCACTATGACAGTGATAGTTGGAAATGCTTGCTCTGGACAAGAACTGAGTGCGGAAAGGAGGTAAAGGGATATACATGATAACTTTTCAGTACCTGTGTTGCAAACCATGATGCCCAAAAGGAAAGAAGGAAAGACATACACACACACACACAAACACAGAGAGAGACAGAGAGAGAGAGAGAGAGAGAGAGAGAAGAAAAATATCTGTCATAGAGGCAGGCTGGGGGTGAAGGGTGGTAGGAGGGAAATTGGGGACATTTGTGGTGGGAAATTACACCGGTGAAGGAACAGGTGTTGAAACTTGTATGACCAGAATCCAATCCTGAACACCTTTGTAACCTATGTGTCTCACAGTGATTTAATATTTAAAAAAAAATTAAACTTGGTCTCGGGTTACAAAAATGACACTACAAAGAAATGTGGGGAGGTGAATTTGGAGAATGAAACAGTGTTACTTGAGGTGACGTAGGGCAAGAAAGTGATGGCAGGTCTTGGATGCCACCTTTGTGGTGGTAAAGCTGCAGCAACTTTGTACATCAAAACCATAAGCACAAACACTACTGTAACCATCATGTTCCCGAAATTATCATTTAAAAATTGATTATCATTTTTTACAATCATAAGTAGTCGCTTGCACTATTATTCGTTCTTCTTTTGGACATGGTGGGGGGCAACCTCTGAGATGGGTGCCAAGGATCCTTGTCTTGGGGACCACCAGTCCTGTGATTTGCTCCACATGGAACCAAGACACAGATCTATGTGACCACCAGCACCCTCACAAATGCTGGCAGAGAATCTCAGCAAGAACATGAAGCGGCTCACACACTAGGGGAAAAGGCAGCTCAGAGAGAAAAGGGAGCACCAAATAAAGGGTGTTGGGAGGATCCTCCCAGGATGGGAGATGCATGCTGAAAGTAGACTATAGACCGAACATGACTGCCACTCAATGCCTCTTTTGAAAACCACAACACCCAAAAGGAGAGAGAGAACAAAAGGGAATGCCCTGCCACAGAGGCAGGGTGGGGTGGGGGGGACAGGGAGTGGGAGGGATGCTGGGACCCTTGGTGGTGGAGAATGGGCACTGGTGGAGGGATGGGTACTCGATCATTGTATAACTGAAAGTCAAGCACAAAAATTTGTAAGTCTACAACTGTACCTCATGGTGTTTCAGTAATAAAAATTTTAAAAAAAAGAACATGAAGCGGCTGAATCTTCCCAAGCAGACTGACCTAAGCTGAAAACTCTGGGGCCTTCTCAGCCTAGGGGTGGGCTGAATCCCCCTTCTGCCACACCTGACAGCCTCAGACATAGAAATGGCCCCCATCGAACCCCCAAGACTCCCAATTGTCCCAGCTCCAGGAGTGCTCAGCTGCATATGCGGCCACACAGCACCTCCAAATGTCACAGCACTGTCAGCCCAGTAAGATCACAGTCAATCAGATGGAGAAAAAGTTCCATAGAAGACCACCAATGAGTGAAAGCAATAACACAGAAGGCTCAACAAGCACCGACCAGCCCAGTAAATCCTCAAACAATATTTCATTAACACCATTGTGAGATACAACAATTATCACAAATTGGCTTTTATTGGTCTATTTTTTTATAGCCCCACTTGCCTTTGTGTTGGAACAAGCAACATGAGGTAAATTTGCTTGTGCCTGCAAGTGGGCGGGCTTGGATAGTGGGTGGGAAACTGGGGACACTGGCAGAGAGAAGGTCACACTCATGATTGGGTTGGTATTGGGACATCTAATGCCTGAAACAGCTGTCTTATGAACAACTCTGTTATTCTTGGAGTTATAATAAAAAGCATCGTTTTAAACGCTGGCCTGCCCTCCCGCCTCCACCCTGCGCCTGGCCTCAGTACTCACAGTCTCGGCTCTCTAGCTCAGGAGAAGCCAGCGGCCAGGTGTCAGCAGAGACACTAAAGGCTCCTCCTTGTTGCATGACTGAGCATGGAGCTCAAGCTTCTCCAGTCCCGAGGAACCCCAGAGATCTGTGGGTCTGGCTCAGAAGCTAAACAGCAAACCTGGGGAAAGTCCTGAGCTGGGACTTCCCCAGTTCCTTAAGACCACAAACATTTGTTCTTGCAAACTGCTAAAGGTGTTTCTTCAGACATAGAATGATTGCACTCATTTGTGGAATAAAAAAAAAAAAACCTGGGGTGGGGAGCGCTACTGGGATCATTGGTGGTGGAGAACGGGCACTGGTGGAGGGATGGGTATTCAATCATTGTATAATTGACACCCAAGCACAAAAGTTTGTAAGTCTACAACTGTACCACATAGTGTTTCACTAATAAAAGAAAAAAAAAATTTTTAAATTAAAACCATAGTATGAGACTAATATCCAAGGACAGTAGAAACAAGGGCAAGGAGGATTAGTCTACAGTTGAAAGCTGCCTCAAGAGCTGGGGAACCATCCCTGAGCCTCTTCCTGTTCATCCCCAATGCTGTGCCCAGTCTTCTTCCTCCCCCAGGTCAGTTATTACTCGAACCTGAGACTTAGCTTTCTCCACGTACACGCCCCAGGCATCCTCTAAGACCCTGGGACTCACCATCCCTGAGCCTCTTCCTGTTTGTCCCCAATGCTGTGCCGGGTCCTCTTCCTCCCCCAGGTTATGCCCCCACACACACCAGGTACCCGTAGGGGCGTGGCCTCTTCAGAAGTGGGCGTGGCCTAATTTGGGGCAGCAGGTAATTTACTCATACCCAGCAATCTCGTGTTACATCTCAGTCTCCATACTTCCACACCAACATGAAGAAACAACGCAAATCCCCACCATGAGGGGAGGACGATGAAAAGAGCCCAGAAACCTCAGTAGGTGCTACTCACCTAAGGGACCTCTCTGAAAAAGAATTCAGATCTGAAGTAATGGAGATGTTCAATGAACTCAATGAAACAGTGAGACAGACATCCAGTAAATTAAAGAGCTGGGGAAGAAGGCAGTTGGGAAGTTGGGATAGAGTAGGGACCATTATGACAAAGAGAGTTGGACATGATCCCTCTGGATAGGAACTGCGTGCTGAAAGAAGGTATAGGAAGAAACACAATAACCTCTCCGTTTCTGTGTTTCAAACCATAGTGCCCAGAAGGAGAGAGAAAGAAAGAGAGAGAGACAGAGACAGAGACAGAGACAGAGACAGAGACAGACAGACAGACAGACAGACAGACAGACAGAGAAGAAAGGAAAGTGCCTGCCATAGAGCCAGAGAGGCCGGCTGAGGAGTGAGGGGTGACAGGAAGTAAATTGGGGTCACTGATGGTGGGAAATTCACACTGGTGGAGGGATGGGTGTTGGATCATTATATGACTGAAACCTGATCATGAACAGCTTTGGAACTGTGTCATATAATGGTGACACAATTAAAAATTTTAAAAACAAATTTGATCATTGTATAATTGAAACCCAAGCACAAAAATTTGTAAGTCTACAACTGTACCTCATGGTGTCTCACTAATAAAAATTTTAAAAAATAATAAAAATAAAAAAATAAAAATAAAAAATTTTTTTAAAAAATTTTAAAAACAGCGCATACAGCCGAAGAGAAGGGCCACATGGAGGGCGGGACCCACAGTTCCCGGAGAAAAAGAAAAAGAAAAAAACAGGTTCCAAAAAGAGCCGAGATCATCGGGAAGTCCCAGATGGGGTAGGTACCGCATCCCGCCTCCCCCAGATGGAACCCTGGTGACCAGAAGCCTCTACAAGCACAGCTCGAGTATGCGGGAACTAGGACTTTTCCTCAAAACCGTGCGGCCGCGTAAGTGCAACATCTCTCTATATACAAAGTGATCAATGGGAAGTAAACCACCCAATGTTTCTCCCTGAAACTCAGAGTTAAGTTTGGAGCACGGCCACAGCCCCAGAAACACAAGGACTTAATGCAGAACCCAGCAGCTTGGAGCAGAAAAGTGAACAGACTATGTGTTAATCCAGGCCATCATGTCTGCCCGGAGGGGAAAGGGTGTTGCCCCATTCGCCCTCTCTTCTCTGGAAAGAAGGATGGCAGCCGCATGGGAGCCTTGTGGACAGCAGGTATGAGCCGGGGGTGTGGGAGCAACTAAAACTTCATGGAAAGGGGGGCGTTCCGGTATGTCCTTCACGCCCTACCGAGGTCACCAGTTGCCCCCCACGAGCGGCTCTCCAGCACAGCCATGGCCCCAGAAGCACAAGGACTTAATGCAGAACCCAGCAGCTTGGAGCAGAAAAGTGAACGGACTATGCATTAATCCAGGCCATCATGTCTGTCCGGAGGGGAAAGGGTGTTGCCCCATTCGCCCTTTCCTCCCTGGAAAGAAAGATGGCGGCCGCATGGGAGCCTTGTGGACAGCAGGTATGAGCCGGGGGTGTGGGGGCGACTAAAACCTCATGGGAAGGGGGGCGTTTTGGTCCGCCGTTCACACCCTACCGAGGCCACCAGTTGCCCCCCACTAGCGGCTCTCCAGCACAGCCACGACTCCAGAGCACAGAAAACAATTTCTAACTATCTGACTTTCAGTAGAAATACTTCCAGGGTCAATAAGTAAAATAGCAGAAATCCAAAACCAACATTTAATTCTTGAACCCAGCTGTAGAAAGCAAATCACTTCACAATGCTTTTTCAACATGTCTGATTGGGGGGGGGGGGGGTAAACTCTAAATAATAGTGGTGAATCTTTTAATGAAACAATGAATCTAATCAAAGCAGATAGAGTGTTAACTAGAATTCATCTGCCCCACAAGGACTGGGAGGGGTGGGGTGTGGGGTTTTATTGGGGTTCTTCATGGTAAAAAATAAGTATTGGTAAAGGGAAATGTGTTTGATATTTGCATGACTGAGACCTAAACCTGAAAGCTTTGTAACCTTTCCCACAGTGATTCAATAAATAAATAAATTAAAAAAAATTTAAAAACAAATCAATAGAAAAATGAATAAAGATGCACCGTGAGGTGGATCCAACTCTCCCTGCTCAGGTAAAGGTAGTTGAGTAGGGGGAGGAAATGAGATGCAGGAGGAACCAGAGAATTTAGTGAGAACAATTGGTTGTTTAAATTGTTTGGAGCTTTTTTTATTTTTGGCCCCTCACTGGTTACTCCTCCTGGCTCTGCACTCTGGAGTTACTCCTGACAGTGTTCAGGAGATTGTGCGGGATGGAGAGATAGCACAGTGGGTAGGGCATTTGCCTTGCATGCAGCAGACCCTGGTTCAATTCCTCCATCCCTCTCGGAGAGCCTGGCAAGCTACTGAGAGTATCCCGCCTGCACGGCAGAGCCTCACAAGCTCCATATGACATATTTGATATGCCAAAAACAGTAACAACAAGTCTCACAATGGAGATGTTACTGGTGTCTGCTCAAGCAAATCAATGAACAATGGGAGGACAGTACTACTGTGCTACAGTGCTGGGAATCAGACCTGGATTAGCTGTGTGCAAGGCAAGTGCCCTACCCACTGTACTATCTCTGTGGCCCCTAAGTTGGTTCTTTTAAATCTTGCCAACCTGAGGGGTAGCCAGTGAAATGGATCATGGAAACAGTTACGGGGTAGGAATGGTCACACTGAAAGGGGACTCGGGATGAGACACTGTCTCTCTGCCCCCTCCTCTGTGTCCTGCAGATGGACAGATGCCAGAAAAGCAACAGTTCTCTCCCAGGTGGCCTGAAGACAAGGAAAAGACAAAGGGTTAAAGAGGGGGTTGGGGGGAGGACCGCAGGCCTTGAGAGGCAGTGGCAGAGTCTAGGAGGACAGATGGCAGAGCAGCAAGCACCGGCAAGGGGACACAGGTGAGGACCCACAGACTCAGGCCTCCTGCAGATGCAGAAGTCACAAACTGGCTCGTAGGGGGCAGGTCTTCATACACGGGATCCAAGAGGACAGTGAGGTCACTGCAGGGGTGAGCCGTAACTGTGCGAAAGAGAAGGCCCAGACATCCAGGGAGGGAGAGAGCTAGAACGACCTATTCACACTGCACAAGAAGCAGGACGTTGGGGCTGGAGTGATAGCACAGCGGGTAGGGCGTTTGCCTTGCATGCGGCCGACCCAGGTTCGATTCCCAGCATCCCTTATGGTCTCCTGAGCACTGTCAGGAGTGATTCCTGAGTGCAGAAGCCAGGAGCAAGCCCTGAGCATCGCCAGATGTGACCCAAAAAGCAAAAAAAAAAAAAAAAAAAGAAGAAGAAGAAGCAGGATGTCAAATTTTCTACATGGAAAAGTCTAGGACCCGTTCAGGAACTAGCCCACTTCGCAGCAGTGATGAGACCAAGAACACAGACCAAGAACACAGCTAGTATGCGCGGGAGGATTTAGGCTGAGGTGCGTGTGTTTGAGAGAGAGGAGAGGAAACGCTATGCAAGAGTTCGTGCACAGGGAGTTTGAGAACTGAAGGGAAAGGACGTTACCATGCTATCATTGGCTGTGAAGGAAGCAAGGAAGCGATCAGAGTCTTGATTTATGGCCAATGTTCCTTTCACTCTACCCCACTGACTCTCTTAATGGACCAACTTCAGAGATAAAGAAATTAGGTCCAAGTGGATTAAGGAATTTGTTGGAGATTCTACAACTAGCAGTGGGACCTCTGCACACACCTAATGAGCATGATTCTGTTCTTTATCATAAACTTAATTTCCTGCGCTTAAACTGTGATGACCTGAGACAATCAGCTGCGTGAAGAAGCGAAGAGAGCATAACAACTCGGGGGTAAGCGGGGGCTCTCCTGGGGGGCTTTTCAAGGCGAGGTCCATGTTGATCATTTGCGCTCAGCAATACTGTCCTGTCGCTCTCCGTGTCTGTTGGATCTTTCTGGTTCTTGGTTTTTGACATGTATTAAGCAGAACATAATCTACGCTGTAAGGGGTACAAAATGCTAGGAGTAAAAAAACTTCTAAGGAATAAAAGACAAATAGGTCGGAAAATAATCAATAAAATCAGTACAGGTTTGCCTGCTGAAAACACAGCAGGAAATCAGTGGCCATAGAGAGGGAGGAAGGGAGGAAGGGGGAGGGGAAGGAAGGAAGGAAGGAAGGAAGGAAGGAAGGAAGGAAGGAAGGAAGGGAGGGAGGGAGGGAGGGAGGAGGGCAGGAAGAAAGGAAGGAAATCCATTGTTTTCTAAGGAAATTATATTCCCTTCTGGGGCAAAGGAATCTAGAAATTCCTACTGCTCTTCCCTAAAAATTTGTTTGTCACTGTAGCAAATATCACCACCTTCGACCCTGTCTCTTGCTCTCCCATTTGGGTGTTGCTTGGCTGTTGTCAGGCTCAGGAATCTGAGCCTTGTGTGAGGCTGACTCAGGTTCAATCCCCAGCACCCCATGTGGTTCCCGAGTCCAACAAGGGGTGATCCCTGAGCACAGAGCCAAAGGTAAGCCCTGGGCACTGCCGGGTCTGACCCAAACCAGCCAAACAAGAAAGGAATATGAACTCTTTTCCCAATCCCCCTGGTGGAAGGTGGCAGCTAATGCCACCCTGTGGGATGACATTGGTTTGTCCTTCCTCCCTTGCCACCAGGAACTCAGGTTTATTACAGTGCTCCTGAGGCACTTCCATCCCATTGTGTTCATCTGTAAACTCTTCCCTATGCTCTCCTCCCCAACCAGTTAATCAGCTTTTTCCCTAATCAGTATCTGTTAATTTGTAAGGTCAGATCCTTCTAGGACACTGAACTTGTATTGTAAGTTAATATTGCCTTTCTCCTCTCCTTATGTTTTATAAATAATTTACTTTAAAGCAATGTCCTTTTTTTATAGATACAGGAAGACAGTTGATATTATGCTTTGTAACTTAGGATTTAATTGGCTTTGAAAATTATTTACTCCCAGGCATCTGCTTTCTCGACTTAAGCCTCAGTTGCCCTTAGTTCCTAACACCCCAGAAGCAGGGTCCCGACGAGGGAGTCAATGGACTCAGGGCAAGCTGTGAGCTACCCTGGCATTGAAATGGGCCAGGCCAAAGTGCCACAATTCTTTTTTATTATTATTATTATTTTTAGTGAAACACCATGAGGTACAGTTGTAGATTTACAATTTTTTGTGCTTGGGTTTCGATTATACAATGATCAAATACCCATCCCTCCACCAGTGCCCATTTTCCACCACCATAGATAATATCCCTCCTACCCTCACCCCTCCCATCTCACCCTGCCTCTGTGGCAGGGCAATCTCTTGTGTTCTTTCTCTCCTTTTGGGTGTTGTGGTCTGCAAAAGAAGCTTTGAGTGGCAAACATGTTCAGTCCATAGTCTACTTTCAACATGCAACTCCCCTCCTGGGAGGATCCTCCAAACACCCTTTATTTGGTGCTCCCTTCTCTATCTGAGCTTCCCTTTCCCCTAGAATGCCCGGCTGGCCTCTAAGCTATGCAGTAATCCTCTGGTGTTGATCTCAGCAATTCTTGGGTATTAATCTCATATTTTGTTTCTTTGCTCGAGCGGGCCCAGTAACGTCTCCATTGGAGACTTTGTTGTTACTGTGTCTGGCATATCGAATACTCTCGGTAGCTTGCCGGGCTCTCCGAGAGGGGCGGAGGAATCGGAGAGCCCGGCAAGCTACCGAGAGTATTCGATATGCCAGACACAGTAACAACAAAGTCTCCAATGGAGACGTTACTGGGCCCGCTCGAGCAAATCGACGATCAACGGGAGGGCCTTTACCTTTTACCTTTGTTTCTTTATATTCCCCAGATGATTGCAATCTTTCTATGTCTATCCCTCTCTTTCTGACTCATTTCACTTAGCATGATACTTTCCATGTTGTACCACTTGTATATAAATTTCATGACTTCATCTTTTCTAACAGCTACATAGTACTCCATTGTGTAGATGTACCAAAGTTTCCTTAACCAGTCATCTGTTCTTGGGCATTCAGGTTTCTTCCAGTTTCTGGCTATTGTAAAGAGTGCTGCAATGAATAAACAAGTGCAGATGTCACTTCGACTATACATTTTTGCCTCTCTGGGATATATTCCCAGGAGTGGTATTGCTGGGTCAAATGGGAGCTCAATTTCTAATTTTTTGAGAATCGTCCATACTGTTTTTCAGAAAGGCTGAACCAGTCGACATTTCCACCAACAGTGAAGGAGTGTCCCTTTCTCGCCATATCCACGCCAGCATCGGTTGCTTTTGTTCTTTTGGATGTGAGCCAGTCTCTGAGGTGTGAGATGGTATCTCATTGTGGTTTTGATCTGCATCTCTCTGATAACTAATGATGTAGAGCATTTTCTCATGTGCTTTTTTGCCATTTGGATTTCTTCTTTGAGAAAGTATCTGTTCATTTCATTGCCCCATTTTTTGATGGGGTTGGATGTTTTCTTCTTGTGGAGTTCAACCAGTATTTTGTATATCCTTGATATCAACCCCTTGTCAGATGTGTGTTCAGCGAATATCCTTTCCCATTCTGTAGACTGTCTTTGTATTTTGGTCACTGTTTCTTTTGAGGTGCAGAAGCTTCTTAGTTTAAGATAGTCCCATTTATCTATCTCTGTTTTCACTTGCTCGGCCAGTGGCGTGGCATCTTTGAAGATACCATTAGCTTCAATGTCATGGAGGGTTTTGCCAACTTTGTCTTCAATGTACCTTATGGTTTCTGGTCTGATGTTGAGGTCTTTAATCCATTTTGATCTTACTTTTGTACATGGTGTTAGGCAGAGTTCTGAGTCCACTTTTTTGCATGTAGCTGTCCAGTGATGCCAGCAAAGTGCCACAATTCTTAACTATAAGTTAAGAGCTTGATCATGGACAGATGCTGTCATGATCCAAAAGTAACGACAAGACTAGGACCCTGCTAGGGGTAGGAAAGACTATTTGACCTGAGCACTGTAGTCTGGGGTCGAGATGGCCCTAGGAGAGCAATTCTATAAGCTTAACGTATCTCTTACTGTGTCCATACAAAATGATTAATATTATGAATGCTTATATGTTTGTTGAACAAGGAGAGGAGAAGCACACCCATGGGATTTCATTCTAGGGTGGGTCGTCCTGCTGAGAGAGTATCTGTCCTAGAAGGGGCTTTCACGGAGGGAAAGAACTTTGCTCCTATTGATTGTGACCACACCTACGTGTAAGCCAAACCCCTCATGGTTTTGGGATTTAACTAGACTATAAAAGTGGGCTGGGGGATTGGGATCCAGACTCCAGAAGAAGGAGAAAGGGGATCCAGATCCAGATTCCAGAGCCAGAAGGAGAATGAAGGGGGATTGAGGAGGAGAATGAAGTAGCATGGGGTAGGAAGAAGCAGGAGGAAAATCAGAGAAAAATGGAGATGGGAATGGAATAAACTGCAACTGATACCAACCAGCCTGGCCCTTGTTTCCTTCCTTCGCCTGCCCATTGCTATCAACCTCCCCGGGGTGGGGGAAGCGGCCCAAGACTACCGAACGCAGATGGTGGGAGAGATAGACCGCAGCTGGGTTTTTTTTTTTTTTTTGAGTTTACACACCACCCCTATAGGTTCCAGGTGTCCCCTGGACAGGGCCACCCCCTGTGCCCTGGGAAGGAGCCAGGGATTCCTGAGGCACAAGCAAATCCGGCTTCTTCCTGTCCAGCTAAAAGGGACCTTGTGTTAGCCCCAGAGAGCTCAGCGTGGCCTTTTCAGCATTGCCATGGGCTCTTGAGGTTACCTGGCCCTCTGCTATGACACGCAACAAAATATTTCCCATTCAAGCACACATTTGTTTGAAGAGTAAGAGAAAAGGATTAGCAGAAGTCAATTAGGAAAATGTGGAGAGGTCTTGGAAAACTATATTCGAGTTCATCACATTCCTCAGGTCAAACGATGGACAACAGGCCCTGCGTGCCCCTAAGGACACTCAGTCACCTGGAGTCTGTGCGCCCCCCTCTCCAGGGTATCATTTTGTCCCCTAAGAAACTGTCCGTCCTGGGGGCTGGAGCAATAGCACAGCGGGTAGGGCATTTGCCTTGCACGCAGCCGACCTAGGTTCGATTCCCAGCAACCCATATGGTCCCCCAAGCACCGCCAGGAGTAATTCCTGAGTGCATGAACCAGGAATAACTCCTGTGCATTGCTGGGTGTGACCCAAAAAGGAAAAAAAAAAAAGAAACTGTCCGTCCTGTACTCAGTGATCTGGGGCAGAACACACTGAGCCCAAAGCCAAGGACCCGCTGCAGACAACCCCCAACTCCTGTCCCTCCCGCCTCCCTCCCTCTAACCCCCATCCTCTGGACATCACCCACCAGGCTGGCGTCAGTCTCTCGGCAGCACTGCCCACCCCTCCTGCTCGCTGCCAGAAACCAGCACATTTCTGAAGAAGATAGTCCGGGGCATGCGCCAAGACTCAGCAGGAAAGCTACTCAGCTGGTCAGTGGAGACAGGGAAGGGCAGTGGCACTGATACAGGTGTAGGTGGCCAGGCTGCTGCCCAGGGCCACGCTCAGCTCCTGAAGTCCCAGGAGCTGAGGTCCCTGACGAGAGAGGCCTCTCCCAGCTTCCAGTCCAGACTGGCAAGCCCAGCCCGGTGGAGGGGACAGTGAGGGCCCCATCCTGTCCCGCTGTCCCTGGAATGACCTGCAGGTGCCCTCCACCAGCTAAACCACCCAGAAATGGTGCCAGAGCAATAATACAGTGGAGAAAGCATTTGCCTTGCATGCAGCCAACCTGGGTTCGATCCCCAGCATCTCGTATGGTCCCCCCCAGCACTGCCAGGAGTAATTCCTGAGTGTAGAATCAGGAGTAACCCCTGAGCATTGCTGGTTGTGGCCCAAAAAGCCATAAATAAATAAACTACCCAGAAGCCAGGACCTTGTTCAGAGTCAAGGGTGGAAAGTGGATCAGGTGGAGCCAAGTGAGAATCCACCCACAAAGACACTTTCACGTGCTCGTGTGTGTGTGTGTGTGTGAGTGTGTGTGTGTGTGCACGCACGCACATATGGACTCACATCCACTTGAACCAGAAGAATTGTTCATTAGAACTATCTCAAATTACTGTAAGGAAGGCCTGCAGATGGACTTTCCTCCACTACCTCTCTCTCCCTGCTTGTTCTGTCCAGACTGTTACTGGCGTGACTTCCCTTCCGCTTCCTGTCCTCATCATCGTCATCGTTCTGATCATCCTCATCATCATCATCGTCCTTGTCATCGTCGTCATCGTCATCGTCATCGTCGTCGTCGTCATCACCATCAACGTCATCATCGTCATCATCATCATCATCATCATCATCATCATGTAGGGTCATTCCAGGACCCCGAGGAGGGAGCTTAGAGCTCAGCAGGGTCCCCACCCCACCTGGTAAATCAGTGCAGGATCCCCTAGAAGGAAGGCTCCTCCCTAATCTTCTACCAGACACCCACCGTTTGGGTCCCCCCAACTTCCTCCCCACCCTTCCACTCACTGGCTGCCCTGACAGCAGTCATGAAGCTGAAACCAAGCCCCCCAGGGTGAGGAAGGAGGAGGGCAGCGCCTTTCCTGAAGCCCCTGACTGCACAGTCAGCGTTGCGGGGGAGGGTCCTGCAGTCCCCCAGTGCTCTCTGCTTCTCCCATAGCTGTCTCCTCACGAGGATGCATTCTTGAGGTCGAGGTCAGGATACTTCAGCCCTCCCTGCCCTTCGCCATCCCTGTCCCTCTGTACAATGACACAACGGCTGCCAATTAAATTCTTCCCCTCACTGGGGCTGGAGTGATAGCACAGCAGGTAGGGCGTTTGCCTTGCACACAGCCGACCAGGGTTCGATTCCCAGCATCCCATATGGTCCCCTGAGTACCACCAGGTACTGAGTGCAGAGTGCAGAGTAACTCCTGTGCATCACTGGGTGTGATGTGACCCAAAAAGAAAAAAAAAAACCTTAAAAAAAATTCTTCCCCTCACAGAGCCATCCGCAATCTGGAATGGGATCATGAACTCCCTCACCCCCCGAGTCATGAGTGGGGAAGGGGTCCCCAAAAGGTGCCAGGCACTGAACACTATGCAGAGAACACTGCCTCCAGGTGCTCAACCACAAAGGGACACGGCTCTGTTCACAAGGCATCGCAGACTGACTCTTCAAGACCAATCTGCAAGGCAGGACCAGGCACGGGGTGGGGGGAGGGGAGAGGGAGTCCCCCAAATAAGGTCAAAGTCAAGCACCCTGAAAAAAGATTATTTCCCTTGCCTCTGCCTCCTTGTGTCTCTGCCCCCTGACCCCCATGATTGCAGACCTTCTCAGGGTGATTGATCTGTGCTGTGTACGGCCCACAGGTCAGGTCTGGGTGCAGTTATCTGAATATTCTCTAGGAAGGCTGAGTGGCCCCGCATAAATACCATCCAGACACCTTCACTGGGGTGCTAGTGGGGGGTCCCCGGTACACACAGAGCTTCCCGTAGAACGACCTGCCAGACCCAACCCCACCCCTCTGCCTCCCAAGGCGGGAAGGGCTGCCCACCCATGCAAAGCTGCAGGCTCACCCCAGACAGAGCATCCGTAAGGACCCTGAGCCCACACACACACACCCCAGCCTGGGCTCCATTTCCCTTTTCACCACCTTCCTCATCCCCTCCTCGGAGAAGCTGCCTGCTTTCCAACCTTCAGCACAGACAGGTGAGTTGGATGGGCGCGGGGCGCTCTGCCCTTGTTTGTTTAAATTTCCGCTTCGATCCCTCCTTTCAAAGCTTCCTTCTGGCGACGCTGCGACAGAAATAAAAGTAGGCAGTGGTTGTTGCTATGCAACATCAGGAGTTTGCCGAGGGAACTGCATCTATCTTTGCTGTGACTTATCTTTAGTCGGATTTGGAGCCACATTTTCCTGACTGTCAACGTTCTCCTGCTCTTACATAAGGCAAAGCTTTGAGAAGGGGGTCTGAGGAGGTTCCCGGAGCCCCTGCTAGCATCCATTCTTTTCCTCTCCTCTGCTCTGCCCCCCCCCCCGACCCCTGCGCAGTCCTCCCTGGACTATGAGAAGACAAAGCTCCTTGAGCACATCTCTGGACAGCTGCCCACTCCGTTTGGGCTGGCTGTGCAGTGAGGGTTCTTCTGCACCAACACAGATTAGGGTTTATGGCAAGATGTTTCTCACAGCCAGTTACCCCCTCTATGTCTCTCCTCGCTGCATACAAGATGCATCAAAATTAATCCCAGGCCTTCAGTTCAACGTTTCCCTTGGCACTCTCCGATTGCTCCAGCCTCGCCCTGTGTGCGGCTGGGGTGCCATCCTGCTTTCTGCTTTGCTTCTTCCAGAAAACAGTCCATCGTGAAAGTCTCTAGTGTCCTTCTCTGCAGCCCTCCCTGCCTCAATGGTTGCCTCCGCCTCCTACCCTTCCCTTCTCCTGCCTCTTTCCTTCTTCCCCACTGCCACCTCTGTGCACCTCCAAGCAAGACTGTGCTCATCTTGCCTTGTGCTTTTCCCCGCATGCACTCTCCTCCCTGCTGGTGTGGATGTTCTGGGGACAAATGCGGGGCAGGGTGCAGAGCAAGGTGTTCCCAGAGGTCAAAGAAGGGGAGTTATTCTGAAGGACGGCGGGAGCGGTATGCAGGAGAGAATTCCAGGTAGGGAGCACTGGACACTTCCAAGAAGACTGAGCTGAAAGACCAGGGAGGGACTGGAGCCATAGGACAGCGGGTAGGGTGTTTGCCTTGCTCATCTCAACATCTCGGATAGTATCTAAAAGAACCCCAAGGGTGGAGAGGTGGTATAGGGAGAGGCACTCGCCTTGCATATGGCGGACCTGGCTCAATCCCGGCGCCACATATGGTTCCCCAACACTGTCAGGAATAAGCCCTGAGCACTCCCAAAACACTCACAAAGGAAACAGCAAATCAAAGACAGAATCATGTGGTTGGTGCCTTGTGTCGTTTTGCACAGGGAACAGGGTCTTCCTGTAAAGAAGAGCCTAGGGATGACTTCACAGGAAGTGGCTTTGGAGCCAGGTGCTAGAGGCACCTGGGCAGACGGGGGTTGGGGGGGTGGGGGGAAGGAGGCCAGCAGGGAGGGGGCTCTGCAGAGGTGGCGGGCAGGGCTCTGAGAGCTGTGGGCAGAAAGCACAGATGGAGGGCCGGGTCCACCCATGGCCACAGGAGGGTGATGAGGCAACTCATTTCCATATCCACAGTCCACCTGGAGAGGAGAAAGATTTGCAGTGATGGCATTTGGGCTTTATCCTGTGAGCCACGGGGAGTAAAAAGGTTTTGATAATAGGAACGTCGTGACTGGGTTTGTGTGCTGGCAAGATTTTTGGATTCTTCAGGGCTGACCCATCCAGTAGGAGGTGAAGTGAGCAAATGTCACCTCTTTCTGCAGGCAGAAAGCACAGTAAGAGCTAAACTGGGCTTACAACGCGGAAGGATAGGGGAGGCTCAGCTGATGGTGTCTGTTGGGGTCTAAAGAACAAAGGCTCTGGGTGAGGATGCGACCTGAATGGAGAGATGGCTGGAGAGTGCCTCATCTTTGAGAGCGCCCCTGCAGGCATCCTTTGATGCTCTCCTGAGTGTCTGATGCCATTCAACCTCCCCACGTCTTATTTATGCTACACCAAGGGACCCCCTGCCTAGTCAGTCAGATTACAGATATCGGTAATATGTGTATGATGCTCTCTGTGCACAAAAGGCTTTTAACATCGCCCTGAGTCATGCCTGGGTGGATCTGACATCCTCTGCCCCCATTTCACAGATGACAAGACTGAAAACCAGGAAGAAAAAGTTCTCCAGTTGCAGGCAGCTGGGGACAGTGTCAGAACTTGGGGCTGGCTGCCCTCTCTCCTCATGCCCTTGTTCTTTCTCTTGGGAGCAGGGGGAGATGGGGTGGGGTGGGGTGCTGATGGTCAGATTATCTCACCTGAAATGAGAATCTGGGATCTGGACACTGAGTTGCTCAGAAACGTCCTGAGCTGGAGAGAGCAGCACCTCCCACTGATGGGCAAAGAGGATTCAAACTCACAACGGAAAGTAGAGCACTAGAGGCCGTCTGCACCTCCATATTCACTCAGTAGATGAGCTGCTTCCCCCAAAGCTAGAAACCACCCCTCTGCCAGATCAGAGTAAAAAGTATCTTTGGAGTTTGGGGGCCACACCTAAAGAGGCTTGGGAGTCACTCCTGGCTCAGAGGTGGGGGCGGAGGGACAGTCCCAGCAGGGATCATGGGAGACTTGCGGTCCAGAGGGCCAAATCCAGGCCTCCTGCAGGCACTCGGAGCATCGAGCCATTTCTCCGGCCTCATGACAAAGGAGCTTCACCCGGATTCTGCTTCTGTCACATGAAGGGGGGACAGCAAAGAGAGGTCCTGCCTCTCATGAGCTCCTCTTCCAGATGACAAAAAGCGAAGGTGTGTCTTGACAACCAGAGTGACACATCAATCAGACACTGAAGGGAAAAAATCATTCCTGACCAAAATTAGAGGCTAGTTCCTTCCCCTTTGGAAGGTCCTCAAGGCTTCTCTAAAAGAGTCCTCAACAAAGAGACCTCTCTGTTCTAACGCTAGGTCACTCTGAGCATGCCCAGAGTAGGGTGATGATGCTACTTTTGAATCCCTAGAGGGAGCTGGTGCTAACTGACTTTTTCGAGCTGATTTCCTCCTGTGACTCTCACATTGCACCCCTCTGTCCCCCAATATCAGGGCCAAGAGTATCTGAGTTGATTCCCGAGCAAAGAGTCAGGAGACAACAACCAGAGGTACAGAAGGTGGCACCTAGGACAGCGGAAGAATTCAAGGGAAACTCTCCTCTTCCTGTATTGGCTACAAGAGAAGAAACAAAAAGAAAAGGGAGGGGGTTAGGGAAAGAACACCCCATTTTAAAACAGTCGAAGGGTGCCAACAGTTCAAAGGCGTGCCTGTCTTGCATAGGAGGGTCTTGGGTTAATTCCCTGTTAACTGCACAGTCCTGAACACTGCCAAGGGTGACCGCTCCAAAAATTAATAGAATAAACCTAATCATGGGCAAATGGCTTTAACCATTTCTCTAAAGGACATACAGAAGTACTGACTAAGCATGTGAAAAGATGCTTCACATTATTGCCATGCAGGAAACACAAATCAGAACCACAGGAGACGTGATGGCGTGCCTTCAAGGACAGCTATGATGGAAACAGCGGCCAATGCCAGGCAAGGCAGGAGGAAACTGTTCTGGGCCCAGCTGGCACAGATGCTATAGAAAACAGATTATAACGCCACAAAGATCAAATATGAAATTTCCTGATGACTCAGCAATGCCACTTCCCTCCCAGATACACACCCAACACAAGGCAAACAGGAACTCAAACAGCTACTTGAGGTAGGCTGACTGAAACAGTGACCCAGTGGAATTGGAAATAGAAATTCAATCAGATGCCAATGTTCTCTGCAGCATCACTCACAATCTTCTATGTGTATAGGGGGCCTTGAGAGATGGTACCCAAGGTAACATGTCTACCCTTGCAGTGGCCAGCCCCAACTCAACCCCCAACCACAAGAGGTGACCCTTGAACACACAACCAAAAGGGTCCCCTGAATATTGTTGGCAATTGCCCAAAACCTCCCCAAAATGTATAGGTAGCAAAATATGTTCTATTCCTACAATGAAATATTACTGAGTCATGAAAAACAATGAATCTTTGATACCTGCTACAACATGTAGTGGGGAATAAAGTCAAAGAGGACAAATATTATATTATTTGACCAATCTGAAGCATCTAGAAGGCAAATGCAGAGACACAAGTCATATGGTGTGGGAGACATTTTGCCAGTGCCTGCCCTCTCACCCTCCACCTAGTCCTAGTCTCCCTGTTCTTTTCCGGGCAGGGGACTTGCCGTCCAAGCTAGACCACTGTCCACTGAGATGAGAGAGCCCACAAATATGCTTCCTGTACTCCATCCCTGCTCCACCTCTGTTCTGGGCAGCCAGACAATGTGGGGATAGGTATTGTTTTGGACACCTCCCTGGTCTCTGTCACCTTCTTGCACCTCTTCTTCCAGCCTTCCTCCAAACCACTGCCCCCCTGCCCCCCACCAAGATGTGAAGCTGGCAGCGGGGTGGTTTGCCTTCTAGCTCCTGAGGAGAAGGGCTATAGTCTCAAAAGGACCAACAGAGTCCTTTCAGCATGTCAGCATTCCAGATTCCTTGGAACTTTCTGGAACAGAACCACTATACTTGCCCTGAACAGCCTCACCGTGATATGGAAAAGGAGAGGAAGGTATGTATCATGGAAGTCAGCAGCACCTACATAGCTGAGCTTGATTTTACAAGAAAGTACATGAAATAGATTATCATAATAGCACAGCGGGTAGGGCGTTCGCCTTACAAGCGGCCAACATGGCCGACCGGAGTTCGATTCCTCCGCCCCTCTCGGAGAGCCCAGCAAGCTACCGAGAGTATTCGATATGCCAGACACAGTAACAACAAATATAGTCTAAAGGTTCAAAACTATATGGTGCATCTTCACCTCACTTAGCCAAAATGATATAAATACTGGAAACTAACAGTGGTTAGGTTGGTCAGGATCACATGGTCCCCTGAGCATCGCTGGTGCAGCCTAGAGGCCCCCCGAGCACTCCAGCATTGATCCTTAGGCCTTTGCATTGAACCACCAGCTCAGTTAGCCAGGAATCTCTGACAGGGCACTTAGCAGTCCTGAATACCACTTGGGGGGACCCCAAATAAATAAATAACAAAAGGGAAATAAAATAGCAATATTTTAATTATTTATTTTGTGCTATCAGGGATCAAACTCAAAGTCTCACACATCTGACACACATTCTCTACCAGTGAGACACAGCCTAGATCCCCAAGACCACATTATCATAAATGAAGTAAAAAAAAATTCACAACAAAGCAAAACCACTAAAAATTCAAATAACAGTCAACATTTATGTAGACCTTATGCAAGGATTTTTACCAAGAGCTTCCTAAGCATTATTTTTCTGCTTTTCTCAGTAACAGTTTACAAATAGTCATTAGAAACAGGCATTCATTTACATTTTAGCATTAGAAACAGGTATTCATTTATATTTTGGAGACAGAGAAGCTAAAAATTAAGGAAGTTCAATAATTTGTCAAAAGTGACACAGGGAGCCAGAGAGATAGAACAGTAAGTAAGGACCAGATTTGCACAGGGCCAATTTGGGTTCAATCCACAGCACTATATATGGTCTCCTGAGCCCCATCAGGAGTGATCCCTAAGCACAGAACCAAGAGGAAGGACTAAGCACTTCCCCACAAAAAAATCACATACAAATTTATTAATCTATAGAACCATGACAAAAATATATCCTATGTGGGGCAAGAGTGATAGTATAAGGGGTAAGGCTCTTACTTTGCATGCAGTCAACCCCAGTTTGATACATAGCCCTGTGTCGATCACAATCACAATCACGACCATCCTGTTATTCATCGATTGCCTCGAGCAGGCCCCAGTAACGTCTCCTTCGCCCTAGCCCTGAGATTTTAAAAAGTGCCATATTCAAGGCTCTTTCAGGGTTAGGAGAATGAGACCCATTATTGTTACTGGTATTTGGCATATTGGGTATGCCACGGGGAGTTTGCCAGACTCTGCCGTGTGGGCAGGTTACATTCGGTAGCCTGCCAGGTGGTCCAGAGTAAGAATGAGATAATAAAATATTGTGCGGCTACAGATGTGGCCGCGCACTTCCAGGAGCTGGATTTTATAGTCTCTGGGTCTTGGCGGTTGATGGGATTACACGGCGCCAGGGGGCAGTTGGTGGGTGTGACCCCTGCCTACTGGAAGATGGAGGATCTGGGTGGAAGATGCTCAGCCCCGACCTGAGCAGGCTTGGAGATCTCAGCCCCGGAATCTGCATGCCTTTGTTCCTCTGCCGGTACCTTCATGCGTGTGGAGAGTGGTCTCAGCATGGTTGTGGTTGGTTCTGGAGGTCTTCGGCTGCCGGAGCTCTGCTCTGTGTATATTCCCACAAACACTTCTGGATGTCACTCCTGAGCACTGGTGGGTGTGGTCCAAAAACAAAACAGAAAAACATGGGACCCTGTGCTACTCCAGAACTACACACATTTTTATCTACCACACATCAATTGGTATAAAGTTCTTCTGGTAAAGAACTCTTTGTATAAAAATTTGAGAAAGATTCAACAACTGTGATATTCTTTGAAATTTCGTAGTATATAAAGAATAAACTATTTTCTTCAGTGGCTACAGGTGATATTTTTCATTTAATAAGACAATAAATAGTGTAGAATTTGCTATCTTGGCTACTATAACTCACAGCAGTCTGTAATGCTATTGTTTAAATATAAATAACTCATATTATGTTTATAAATTGAGTAATGCTATACTAATATGTGGTCCCAAGGATATGTTGGAAAACAGCCACTGAAAGATGTATAACACTGGAAAAACTGTTTTGATAACAAATCCACAATTCTGGCCAAATAAAGCACATAAGTAGCTATGTGTAATAAATCTAATAAGCGGATTATTTGAGCTTACTTGTATTGCTATTGTAAAAGGTAGAATTGCTCGAGAGGTGTATTCCAATAGGGTTTTTTAATTTTACTATTTTTCTTAAGAGCTGGGGGCCAAAACAAAATTTGAACATTAAGGAGGCCAACCACACATACTAGGGGAAAAGGGAGCTCAGATAAAGAGGGGAACACCAAATAAAGGTGTTGGGAGGATCCTCCCAAGATGGGAGAAGCATGCTGAAAGCAGACTATAGACCAAACATGATTGCCACTCAATGTTTCTTTTGCAAACCACAACACCCAAAAAGAGAGAGAGAACAGAGGGGAACGCCCTGCCACAGAGACAGGGTGGAATGGGGGTTGGGGGGTGGGAGGGATACTGGGATCCGTGGTGGTGGGAAGTGGGCACTGGTGGAGGGATGGTATTTGATCATTGTATAATTGAAACCCAAGCACAAAAATGTGTAAGTCTGCAACTGTACCTCATGATGTCTCACTATTAAAATTTTTTTTAATAAATGAAATAAAATAAAACAGCTACTTTTGGGAACAGAGCAATAGTTCAATAAGTAGGGCAATTTCCTTACATGCGGCTGACCTGGGTTTGATCCCCAGCATCCCATTTGGTCCCCCAAGCCTGCCAAGAGTAATTCTGAGTGCAAAGCCAGAAGTAAGCTCTGAGCACTGCCAAGCGTGCCCCCCCCCCAAAAAAAGCTACACTTTGGTGACTAATTACTTTCTGTACACGAGTTTACCATTTCTGAGAATGTGGGGGTTTGAATGTACTGACCTTGCTTCAGAAAATGGCATTTAAAAAAATTCATCAGAGAACCATCATTTCTTACCTCAAATCTATCCCATAGTCTAGGGACTGACTGATGTTCAACCAAATTTGATAAATAAAATAAAATAAATGAATGCCTGGAGACCCAGGAAGTCAGGGGCTCCCGCTGCCATGCAGAGAAAGGTTTGCGTGCTGGAGAGTCTCATTCTGTGGAGAAGCAGGAGGCCTGGCACCAGCACGTCGTATTAGGTCTCAGAAAGCCTCAGGATTCCTAGAAGGCAACAGGGAGGTATTTCTCTCCCGAAGATAGGAGAGATGCAGGAGACAGTCATGACGTGGTGGAAAGACAGAGATACAAGTCTTCAAGAGACTTAAAAAAAAAAAAACAGGAAAGGTGACATTGCCATACCATCTCATAACCAACTCAAACACAAGGAGATCTGAGGTCTACCCGAGTAAAAAGTACTAAGTACCTGTTTTATGAATGCTCCATAGAGTACAGGGAAATAGAGACAATTCTATGAAATCAGGAAAAGGATGCGTCAACCAAATGAGAACTTGAATGAAGAAGTAGAAAGCATTAGAAAGAATAGACCAAAAAATGGGACTGGAGCGATAGTACAGCGAGTAGGGATTTTACCTTGCATATGATCGAGCCAGGTTCAATCCCCAGGACCCCATATGGTTGCCTGGGCATTGCCAGGAGTGATCTCTGAGTGCAGGGCCAGGAGTAAGTCCTGAGCATACCCGGGTGTGGCCCAAACACACACACACACACACACACACACACACACACACACGTCCCAGGGATGACTCAGTGAGAGACAAGAGCACATATGTTGGACTCTCCACATCACCCCACATGTGGAGTGCATTTCTGGGACACGCCATTTGTGGTTCTGCGCTTCAGCTAAGTGTGTGGTTGTCAGCACACCACAGCCAAGTATGCAAGCAATGCAAAGGGTGCAACCTCGAGTTGCCACAACAGCAACCACAAAAAAGTGAAAGGGAAGGAGAAAAATAATTTATTTTTAATTTCTAGAGCTGATAGAAACCAAGAATGAAATTAAAACTGCAACCCAAGAGCATAAACAGCAGAATGGACCAAGCTAAAAGGAAGCATCTGTGATACAGAGGACAGGACTTAGGGATTCTCTCATCAAAAGAGAATAAAGACCAAAAAGAATGAAAAAGAGTGAGGGGAGCCGGTATAATTCTCTACCAAGGACGTAGATTATTGCAGGCCCAGCAGGACACAAGAAGAGAAAGAGGCAGGAAAATAAATTAGGAGTCTGGAGAGAAAGGACAGGATGGAAAACTCTTGCATGTAGCTGACCAGGGTTTGACCCCCAAAGACCAGTAGGAATGATGCCAAGTATTGAATCAGGAGTACTCCTGAGCACCACAGAATTTGGCCCCAAAGCCAAAAATAAATAAATAAATTAACAAATATCCAGCAATACTTGTTAAGAACTTCCAAATCCGGGGAATGAAATGGACCTCCAGTTCATGAAGTCTCTAGATCCACACACTCAAATTAAAGAAATCTCCACAATACATTATAATAAAACTGTCAGGAACCAAAGTCCTGGGAACAGAAAAAGCAAAGAAGGTTGTAGCCTATCAGGAAGCCAAACAAGACTATCAGTTGATGGCATACATCAAAAAGAACAAGAACAACCAGTGCTGATGCGGATGTGGGAAGAAAGGACTCAATGTCATTGTTGGTAGGAATACTGACTGATACAGACTTTTTGGAAAACAATATGGGCATTCCTTAAAAAACTAGAAATTGAGTTTCATGTGACCCTGTAATACCACTTCTGGGAATATATCCCAAGGGTGCAAAAAAGTACAGTAGAAATGACATCTGCAACTATATGTTCATTACAGCACTGTTCACAATAGCCATAATCTGGAAACAACCCTAGTGCCTGAAAACAGACAACTGGTTAAAGAAACTTTGGTACATCTACACAGTGGAATACTATGCAGCTATTAGGAAAGATGAAGTTATTAAATTTGCTTATACGTGGATGGTCAATGGAGAGTATTATGCTAAGTGAAATGAGTCAGAAAGAGAAGGGCAGATATAGAAGGACTGTACTCATTTGTGAAATATAAAATAACATGAGGCTGACACCCCAGGACAGTAGATAAAAAGGGCCAGGAATATTGCCCCGTAGTTGGACATGAGCTGGGAGAGAAGGCAGCTGGAATAGAGAAGGGATCACTAAGTCAATAATGGTTGGAGGAATCATTCGGGATGGGACATGCGTGCTGAAAGTAGATAAAGGACCAAACATGATAACCTCTCAGTATCTATATTGCAAATCATAATGCCCAAAAGTAGTAGAGAGAGAGTATGAGAGAAATTGTCTGCCATAGAGGCGGGGGGAGGGGTGGGATTGGAGGGGGCGGTACTGGGGATATTAGTGGTGGAGAATGTGCACTGGTGGGGGGATGAGTGTTCGATCACTGTGTAACTGAAATGCAAACATGAAAGCTATGTAATTTTTTTAAAAAAGAAGACTTATCAGTTGATTTCTCCACAGAAACTGTGTCGCAGGCCGTGAAAGAGACGGGGTGACGTGTGCTGAGAGAAACACCGTGTCACTCACACAGCCTCTCTGTCCTTCAGCAAGAGGGCTTGCACGAGACCCGTCAAACACACAGAGGTAGTTGGGACTTCATGAGGCTTTGCAGGAAATGCTAAAAAGAGTTCGAAGTTCTCTGAGTAGTAATATGAAAACACGGAAAAGTACAACACCCTGAGGGGCAGGGGGGTGGTGCATGTGGAGGTGCGCGTGCCTGGCCTACGTGAGGCCCTGAGTTCGGTCCCCAGTGCCCCATGTTCTCTGAGCATCATCAGGTGTAGCCCTGCTGACCCTGAGCACTGTGCTGCCGAGCCTGAGAAAGGGGTTGTCAGGTTCCCGGTGCTAGGCTGAGGGTCTCCAGGAATGGTCCTTGGGCCTCTCCAAAGCCCCCTGCTAGGGGAAACGCCTGTTGCAAAAGCTCAGGGGTGCTAGAGAGAAGGAGCAGGGGGTGGAGTGCTTGGCATGCAAGCACCAGTCCTGGTCCCCAAGCAGGGCTGGGAGTAGTCTCTGAGCACAGACCCAGGAGTAAGCCCTGAGCGCTGCCTGGTGTAACTAATCAAATAAGACAAACAGTCTTTAATACAACACGCTGACATAAGTAAGTTGTCAAACTCAGAATGCTCTAATGCCCTAATATAGTGGTTTATGAACCACTTAAATCTAGTATATGGGTTCAAAGACAAGAATACTTAAAAATACCTGTAAACAGAACCAGAGGTGCGATTCAGTGGTAAAGTACAGGCCTTGCATGTGTGAGCTCTGGGCTTGATCCCCAGCACTGCAAGAAAGGAAAAAAATGCTGCAGGAGAGATAGCACGGCATCTAGGACACTCGGCTTCCACATGGCTGACCCATGTCCAGTTCTGGCACTGCAGATGTATGGTCCTGTGAGCATTTCCACAGAGCCAGGAGTAAGCCCTGAGCACCACCAGGTATGGTTCTCAAACAAAACAAAACAACTGTAGCATTGTAGCACTGTCCTCCCATTGTTCATCGATTTACTCGAGCGGGCACCAGTAGCGTCTCCATTGTGAGACTTATTGCTACTGTTTTTGGCATATCGAATATGCCATGGGAGCTTGTCAGGCTTTGCCACGTGGGCAGGATAGCCTTGTAGCTTGCTGGGGTCTCCAAGAGGGGTGGAGGAATTGAACCGGGGTTGGCTACAGGTACATGCAAGGCAAATGCCCTACCCTTTGTGCTAAAACAAAAAACAAAAAACAAAAAAACAAAAACAGGATTTAAAGGCTTATCATCATTAACTGGTTAATAAAGGACCAGAGAGATAGTATAGGGGTTAAGGTAGCTACCTTTCACGCAGCCAACCCCGGCCCCATCCCTGGCACTGCATATGGTCCCTGAGAATCACTAGCAGGGCTAAGCCCTGAGCACCATCGGGCATGGCCCATATTCCCTCCTCCCCAAATAAAACCAGTTAGTGTCTGTCACTAACCCCCCTTTGTTCATCGATTGACTCGAGCGGGCCCAGTAACATTGTGAGACTTGTTACTGTGTTTGGCATATCAAATACGTCACGGGGAGCTTGCCAGGCTTTGCTGTGCGGGCCAGATACTCTCGGTAGCTTGTTGGGCTCTCCAAGAGGGGCGGAGGAATTGAACTCAGGTTGGCCATGTTGGCTGTGTGCAAGGCAAACACCCTACCTGCTGTGATATTGCTTCAGCCCAAAATCGGTGAGTGTCTATGCAGCATAAAGTAAGATATGCTCTCCCAGGCACCCGAGAGGAGGAGCCGCAAAGGGGTAGAGTTTTGGTATCAGAGCAAAGTTGTTATCAGTATAGATTATTACGTCTATAAAGTGTTTTATGTAAATCTCACTGTAACCACAAAGCAGAAAAACACCCATAGTAAATTCACAAAAGGGAAAGAGATAAAAATCAAAATATTTCACCACAGAAAATTATCAAAGCACAAAGGAAGGCTGCAGGAGAAAAAGAATGAAATATGAAACTACGGAACACCAGAAAACAGGGGGTGGTAGGTATAAATCCCCCCTATTAGTAACTATTCTCCGGAGCTAGAGAAACAGTATAGTGGGCAGAGGGCATTTATCTCACACACTGCTGACCCGGGCTTAGTATGATACTCGGAGCAGTGCTGGGTATGGCCCCAAAACCAAAAATAAAAACTAATCGTTCTACTGGGAATGAATGGTGTACTCTAATCAAAAGTGGTTGGATGGATTAAAAAAGCAAACCCATGGGGGTCTGGTGCCGCCAGCAGGTCAATCTGTACCTGTGAGGTGAGTGCATCAGCAGACTGATGGCAATGTCAGACTTTCAGATACCCCAAAATTGCTGCTGTGCCTTTGACCAGACCCCAAAAACTTGGGGCAAAGTTTACCAAGAAAGTAAATGGCCAAAAGTTAGGTATGTGGGAGACACACCCACAAACCACCTCTGGCTCAGCTAATAATTGGAGGCAAAGCCTCTCTAGTTCCTGATCGAACTGCTTAATGGCCATGATACCAGAGTCTCAGAAACGAATCTCGGAACCCAAAGGCTTTTGGCAGAAATGTGTCTGATCCCTGCAGTAGGTTACTGGCACTGGGCCACTCCAGGTGGGAATAGGTTTCGTGCCTTGGCCTGTTCCCCCTGGTGGCCTGGTGACCACCATCCTCCAGAGGCCACTGGACAGTCAGGTTTGGGCCTGCAGTGATGAGACACAAGGGGCCTCACCACATGGGGGTGGAGCCGACTCTCTCCATCCCAACAAGACCCCAAGTCGCCGCCTACGAACAGCCTCTCTGGCTCCTGATCAAGCTGATTAATAGCCATGATACTGGAGACTCAGAAACAAATCTTGAAACCCAGCGGCTTTTGGCAGAAATGCATCTGGACTGCATACAAGATGGCCGCCAGCTCAGAGGTTATTGGAAAGCCAGGTATGAGCCAGCGGTGACGGGGCAACTGCAGTCTCATGGAAAGGAGGGTGATACCGGCTTGTCCTTCACATCCTACCAAGGTCACGAGTTGCCCCCCACAAGTGGCTCTCTGGCACGGCCATGGCTCCAGAGGCAAAAGGACTTAGTCCAGAGCCCAGCAGCTTGCAGAAAAAAAGTGAATGGACCATGCATTAAACTACAGCACCATGCCTCCCCAGGAGGGAAAGGGTGTTGTTGCTCCCTTCTGCCTTTTTCCCCCCTGGCAGCAAGGTGGCCACCGCCTCAGAGCTTATAGGAAAGCCAGGTACGAGCCGGCAGTGAAGGGGCAACTGCAGTCTCAAGGGAAGGGGGGCGGTACTGGCACATCCTTCACGCCCTATTGAGGTCATGAGTTACCCCCCATGAGCGGCTCTCCGGCATGGCCATAACACCAAACACACAGAAACCAATCTCGTAATTATCTGGCTCTTTGCAGAAATCCAAAATCGTGGCCGCATGACATTATATGATTCTCATAACCAGCTATAGAAAACAAAATATTTCACAATGCCTTTTCAGCAATTCTGATTGTTTGGGGGGAAATTCTAAACAATAATGGTACATCTTTTGTTAAAATAATGAATGTAATCAATGTAGAGAAGAGTTAAGTAGAAATCATCTGCCTCACAGGCATTTGGAGGGGTGGGAGGGGGGGTATACTGGGGTTCTTGGTGGTGAAAAATGAGTACTGGTGAAGGGAAAGGTGTTTGATCATTGTATGACTGAGACTTAAACCTGAAAGCTTAGTAACTTTTCCCACAGTGATTCAATAAATAAATATAAAAAGAAATTAATTAATTAATTAATTAAGGTGGAGTTCATGCCCAATTCAATCAGCTAATCAGTGGTTGAATAAATAGCAGTACTCCTACAAAAAAAAAAAAAAAGCAAACCCAGTGCTATGCTGCCTACAAAGAATCACCTTCAGAATTAAGAATGCAGCTAGATGTTCTCTCTCTCCTTCTGGGTGTTGTGGTTTGCAAAAGAGGCATTGAGTGGCAATCATGTTTGGTCTATAGTCTACTTTCAGCATGCTTCTCCCATTCTGGGAGGATCCTCCCAACAAAATTTTTTTTAAAAATCATGTAAATGATGGAGAATGGACACTGGTGGAGGGATGGGTACTGGTTCATTGTATAACTGAAACCCAAGCACAAAAATTTGTAAGTCTACAACTGTACCTCATGGTGTTTCACTAATAAAAATAAAAATAAAAAAAGAATGCACTAGAGGGGTTGGAGCAATAGCACAGCAGGTAGGGTATTTGCCTTGCATGCGGCTGACCCCAGTTCAATTCCCAGCATCCCATATGGTCCCCTGAGCACTGCCAGGAGTAGTTCCTGCGTGCATAAGGCAGGAGTAACCCCTGTGCATCACTGGGTATGACCCAAAAAGCAAAAAAATAAAAAGAACGCAGCTAGAGTAGAGGATGGGGCAGCAGGAGAAAGTCACAGCCACTATGACACTGCAGCCAACCTGAGTTCAATCCCCATCTGTTCCCCCGAGCCATCAGCAGTGATCCTGAGCACAGAGCCTGGAGTAAGCCCTGACCACCAACAGGTATGCCCTACACACACACACACTCACACACACACACACACATTCACATCACAATCGTGCTTTAGCTGGGCCTCAGCTAGAGTTCAGTGATAGAATGCTTTCCTCAAATGAGTGAGAGCCTGGGTATACTTCCTGGCACCACCAAAAAAATACAAAAGAAAAGATAACAAAATTACAGTAAGATCACAAGTTGAAGGGATGAATAAAAGATATCCCATGCAAATGAAAACCAAAAGAGAGAGCGAGAATGTAGTTACACGGAGCAAAATTACTTTAACACAAGAACTGTCACCAGACAAAGATGATCCTCCTTGCTTTACAAATTGGGGCGATAGGGATACGGCACTAGTACAGTGGGTAGGGCAGTTACCCTGTGTGTGGATCACCAGCTTCCATCTCCAACCTCCCGTATGGTCCCCCAAGCACTGTCAGCAGTCATTCGTGAGTCCAGAGCCAGGAATAAGTAACCTCTGAGCACAGCCAGGTGTGGTCCAAAAGCAAACAAAAATTACAAATTAGGGAAAATTCACCAAGAGGACATAACAATTTAAGATATGTATTTACGGGCCAGAGAGATAGTACAGTGAATAGTGTACTTGCCTTACACATAGCCAACCTGGGTTTAATCCCTGGAATCCCATATGGTCTCCTGAGCCTGCCGAAAGTGATTCCTGAGTGCAGAGCCAGGAGTAATCTCTGAGCACCACCGGGTGTGCCCCAATGAACAAAAATACATAAATAAATAAAATGGGTATTTACACCCAATATCAGAGCGCCTGGATGTCTTAGGCAAGTACTAAAAATTCGAAGAAAGAGCTTTGTGGGCCAGGGAGACAGCTCACGGGCTGGAGTCTCAGCTTTGCATGCCGTAACACCTGGTTCGATTCCCTGCACTGCAGGTTCCCTCAGTACCATGACAGAATAACACCCAAGCGCCCCAGGGGATCGAGTGTGCACAAAAGTAAAAGAAAAAAATCAATATGCAGCAAAACAACAATAGTCATGGGACTATAATACCACTTTCAACAATGGTTAGATCATCCAGAGAGAAAGAGAGGCAGCAAGGTTAGTCTTGAACTGCACTTTGGACTGAGGGACCTAACAAACACGTAATACTCTCCACAGTCCTCTCAGGCGCCGGCCATTCGCCAAGAGAGAGGATGGACAGCTCACAGAACGAGTCTTTCAGAGGCAATAAGAATCTAAGAGCCAGGAAGTAGCTTAGCACTCATGCACCTGCTTTGCATGTTAAAGGCTCTGGATGGATCCCCTGCACCTTCACAAAGAAGGAAAAAGAACCAAATGGAAATAGCTCCGAAGGTTGGCACTTGTGCTTAATTCAGGAGTTCAAGAGTTTCCTGGGCCCAGCGCCTCCAGGAATGACCCCCCCACCCAAATTGCTTAAGATGACTGAATCATATCAGCTTCCTTTCCAAACACAATATGAAGCTAGAAATCAATGCCAGGAGAAAAGATGGAGAAAAAAATCACCCACGTCTGGGGAGATTAAGCAACACACGCCTGAACAACCACTGGATCAAAGAAGAAATCAAAAGGGAGATAAACATCGGAGATAGCAGAGAAGCAACGAGAGCCCTGCGCATGGCTGATGTCGGCATAAATCAGCACCACGCTCAGGAAAGCGGCATGGAGGGGCCTCAGGAAAGGGAAGGCAGCACTCACTCAGGGACCGGCCCGCCACCTCCCAGCCTCTGCCAAGAAAACCAGGATCCGACACCAGGAGCTCAGACTGGGTCTCTCACTCACTGCAGCATCGTTCACTGCAGCCAAGATCGAACAATCCAACAATCAGAGGGCCTGTCAGCGGACGGACAGATTAAGAACACGTGATAGGGACCAGAGCAATAGGATGTTTGCTTGTACCTGGTTCACCCAGGTTCTGTCTGTGGCACCCTATATGGTCCCCGGAGCCTACCAGAAGAGATTCCAGAGTGCAGAGACAGAAGTCCTGAGCACCCAAACAACCACCCCGCCCCCCAAGAAAAAAATAAGAAAATGTGATGTAGCGCCTGATAGGGACTGAGAAATAGTACAGCAGATAACGTACTTGCCTTGCATGCAGTCAACGGCTTCAATTCGCAGAACCATACATGGGTCCGTAAGCCCTGCAAGGAATGAAACCTGAGTGCAGGGCCAAGAGTCAGTCTTTTTCTTTTTTTTTTTTTTTTTTGCTTTTTGGGTCACACCCGGCAATGCACAGGGGTTACTCCTGGCTCTGCGCTCAGGAATTACCCGTGGCGGTGCTCAGGGAACCATATGGGATGCCGGGAATCAAACCCAGGTCGGCCGCGTACAAGGCAAACACCCTACCCACTGTGCTATCACTCCAGCCCACCCCACCCCCCCCCCCCACAGCACCAATTTTTAATCTAAGATTGGTTGAAACTGAAGATGGGAAACCTGGGCATATGGAGGACTGACTTTGAGGAACTGTCCTCTATTACTTCGGTTCTTCTCTCTCTCTCTCTCTCTCTCTCTCTCTCTCTCTCTCTCTCCCTCTCTCTTTCTCTCTCTCTCTCTCCCTCTCTCTTTCTCTCTCTCTCTCTCTCCCTCTCTCTTTCTCTCTCTCTCTCTCTCTCTCTCTCTCTCTCTCTCTCTCTCTCTCCTTTTTGGGTCACACCCGGCAATGCTCAGGGGTTACTCCTGACTTTGCACTCAGGAATTATCCTGGCGGTGCTTGGAGGACCATATGGGATGCTGGGAATTGAACCTGGGTCGGCTGCGTGCAAGGCAAGCGCCCTACCCACTGTGCTATTGCTCCAGCCCATAGGAGTCAGTCTTCAGCACCACTGAATGTGGCCCCAAAACAAACAAAATGTAGTATAAACACATATACATATTTACACTGATATTTTATTTCAGCAAGAGAGAAGGAAATCGGCCATCTGCAACAACAATATGGATGGAACTTGAGGGTCTCTTTGGTTTTGGTTTGATTGGGGGTCAAATACCTAGTGGTGCTCAGGACTGACTCCTGCCTGGGATCAGAGACCAGCTGTGGTGCTGGGGATGGAACTCGGGCTGGTACCAAGCAAGGCAAGCGCCCTGCCTGCTGCACTATCACTCCGGTCCTTGTGGCCTGCACTCTGTAGTGTATTGGTGAGCCAAGTCATCACACCTTACACCTTAAACTCACACAGACCTATATGCAATTACACCTCAATAAACTTACAGGAGGTATCCCAGTACAGGCAAAAATAAATGGTTAAACTTGCTTGAAAAACAAAAAATAGAGGTACCATACTTTTTTAAATTTTTGTTAGCGGAACACCATGATGAGGTACAGTTGTAGACTTACAAATTTTTGTGCTTGGGTTTCAGTTATACAGTGATCAAGTACCCATACCTCCACCAGTGCCCATTCTCCACCACCACGGATCCCAGGAGCCCTCCCACTCCCCAGCCCCCCATCCCACCCTGCCTCTGTTGTTCTCTCTCTCCTTTTGGGTGCTGTGGTTTGCAAAAGAGGCATTGAGTGGCAATCATGTTCGGTCTAAAGTCTACTTTCAGCATGCATCTCTCTTCCTGGGAGGATCCTTCCAATACCCTTTATTGAGGCACCAAAATTTTGAGAGATTTTTCTAGATAGATTGAGTCAGGAGGGGGAATCCTTCTCCTTCAGGAACATCAGAAAATCTCTACCTCTTATTGTTTGCAGAAGGAAGAAGAAAAACCTGTCTTATATTGTATTTCCTAAACCAGTCATGATGCTCCCTTCCTCTGTGCTCACTACAGAGGACGTTTCCCAAAGAGGTGCCCAGCCAGCCCTTCCTCCAATGTGACAGTACTCTCCCCCTGCAGATGTTGGATTCTTGTTCTCAACCCCTGAATCGGGGCTTATTTAAGGTTCCAGAGAAGTTGACAGTGAGGAGCTCTGTGACTTCTTAGGCACAATTATGAAGTCATCGACGTCCTCCCAGGCATATCTGGACACTAACTCTTGGAATAGCCCCTGGCCTTCAAGCTGTGGAGAATTCCAGACAGGCCACGTGGAAGCCCAGGCTAAATGAGCTTCCACAACCCACCAAGACAGAAACATGAGTGAGCCCGTGTGAAACTGATCAACAGCCTCCCTCCCTAACTCACACCCAAACACAGCCCCACAAGCAGAAATGGTTCCTGCTCTTGTCTTTGCTTAATAAGTTTTAGGTGGATGTTAACATAATAATACCTCTCTGGGAAAAAATGCCTTTGCCTATTGTTTTCAGGGTCCTTCATTTGCCTTTTCTACTTGGAAAGCTCCTATTCCTTCTTCAAAATCCTGATCAACAATATGTCTTTGGGGGCTGGAGCGATAGCACAGTAGATAGGGCTTGCATGTGGCCGACCCAGGTTCGATTCCCAGCATCCCATATAGTCCCCTGAGTACCGCCAAGAGTAATTCCTGAGTGCAGAGCCAGGAGTAACCCTGGTGCATCGCTGAGTGTAACCCAAAAAGCCAAAAAAAAAATAGTCTTTTGGGTTGTTTTCTTATATACCTTATGCCGGAAAAAAGTGTGAAAGTGTGTGTGGTGGGGGGAGGGGGTGGTAATTTACCTTTTACTCTCTGTTTAGCATCCGCGTCTCTTAAACTTCTCTCTAGTATTGCACGGGAAACACTGCATTTTCTACCTTGTAGGAACATAGTTCATGCTTTCCAACTGACCTCATTGAACAGACAGCCACTGGTGGCAGCTGCTAAACTCACTGTCTCACGAGGGTGGCCCATCATCCATCCTGGTGTCAGTCCTGTTGCTTCACCCCCAGCTCCTACCTCAGTCTCCAGGACCTGCTTCCTACCCTGGATTAGCCCATCCCTCCTCCCCGCCAAAGCTGCTTGAGGAACACGGGGAAGTCCTCTAGCCCCACTGCTCCTATGGCCCCATTCGAGATGTCTCTCTCCTCTTGGGCTCCGTCGAATGTCTCACTTCCAGCACCCCCTGAATAAGTATCTAAGGGGACTAAGTTATGGATATGCCAGTGGTACCACGTTTCCCCCCAAGAGCCCAAATCTTTTTTTTTATTATTATTATTAGTGAAACACCATGAGGTACTGTTGTAGACTTACAAATTTTTGTGCTTGGGTTTCAATTATACAATGATCAAATACCCATCCCTCCACCGGTGCCCATTCTCCACCACCACGGGTCCCAGTATCCCTCCCACCCCCAATTCCCCCTCCCATCCCACCCTGCCTCTGTGGCAGGGCATTCCCTTTTGTTCTCTCTCTCCTTTTGGGTGCTGTGGTTTGCAAAAGAGGCATTGAGTGGCAATCATGTTTGGTCTAGAGTCTACTTTCAGCATTCTTCTCCCATCCTGGGCGGATCTTCCCAGCACCCTTTATTTGGTGCTCCCTTCTCTATCTGAGCTAGACTGTGTGAAGAGCCCAAATCTTAACTATTCCAAATGATCTTTGTTAGGGCTTCCAACTCAGTCACCAACTAAATCAGGTTCCTGGAGGCCAACAGAGAGGACAAAAATTCCCCAGCTGCATGGAGGTAAGCTGGGGGAGGGGGTGGAGGTTGGTGGGAAGTAAACTAGGGTCATTGGTGGTGGGAAATGGACACTGGTGGAGGGACGGGTGTTGGATCATTGTATGACTGAAACCTGATCATGAACAACTTTGTAACTGTGCATCACACGGTGACTCGATAAAAAATAACAACAATTGGAAATTGAGCTCCCATTTGACCCAGCAATACCACCCCTGGGAATATACCCCGAAGAGGCAAAAAAGTATAATCGAAGTGACATCTGCACTTGTTTGTTCATTGCAGCACTCTTTACAATAGTTAGAATTTGGAAAAAACCTGAGTGCCTGAGAACGGATGACTGGTTAAAGAAACTTTGGTACATCTACACAATGGAGTACTACGTAGCTGTTAGAAAGGATGAAGTCATGAAATTTACATACAAGTGGTATGTTAGAAAGGATGAAGTCAGGAAATTAACAAACATGAAAAGTATCATGCTAAGCAAAATGAGTTAGAAAGAGAGGGGCAGACATGAAAGATTGCATTCATCTGGGGAACATAAAGTAACAAAATAGGAGACTAACACCCAAGAATAGCCGAGATAAGTACCAGGAGGTTTACTCCATGGCTTGGACGCCAGCTGCACACTCTAGGGGTGAAGACAGCTCAGATAGAGAAGGGAGCACCAAATAAAGGGTGTTGGGAAGATCTGCCTAGGATGGGAGATGCATGCTGAAAGTAGACTCTAGACCGAACATGATTGCCATTCAATTCCTCTTTTGCAAACCACAGCACCCAAAAGGAGAGAGAGAACAAAAGGGAGTGCCCTGCCACAGAGGCAGGGTGGGATGGGGGGGGAGGAATTGGGGGTGGGAGGGATACTGGGATCAGTGGTGGTGGAGAATGGGCACTGGTGGAGGGTTAGGTAATCAATCATTGTATAACTGAAACCCAAGCACAAAAATTTGTAAGTCTACAACTGTACCTCATGCTGTTTCACTAATAAAAATTTAAAATAAATAAATAAAAACATAAATGAATCAAAAGTCCCCAGCTGAATAAATGCATCGGTTGCTATTGCCTCTAATCTGTAATATTCCCTGGGATGTGGGTGTGAATCACTTACAGGAACAATCCCTTTGTGTGTAGAGGTTTCTTGCTGTAACTACAGTTTGCAGGTGGACAGCTGCTCACTAGGTCCATCCCCATGGATCATGGAGCCAAGGATCGTGGCAGTGCTTTGATCCAAGAACACTGCCCCCTACCAGTGTGGCACTTGTGGGAGCCTCATGCCCAGTGACCCTCCATCACACTCCAGCAGAGTTTTGTTCAACTTAGCAATTCTACTTGGTCGGAAGTACAAGGTTCGCTCGGGACCAAATGGCAACCGGCTGATGAGATAACAACATCCCCATAATCGAAGATCACCCTGCCTCCAGCGCAGAAGGCAGGACTTATGGCCTGTCTGGCGACAGGAAGCCAGCAAGCTGCATTCCACGCTTCCTCACACCCACCCCCCTACAGATAACAGAAGGGCAGACCAAGCGCACCGGGCCCACCAGTCTCTGTTCCCGATTCCCACCCGAGACAATTTAAAATCTCACTTAGCTTCTCCCTGCCACAGCCCTCCAGGGCCTGTAGGATCTGCCGGGGAGCGCACTCCAATAAACCTCTCCTATTTCTATTTTTTTTGGGGGGGGGTGTCACACCCAGCAATGCTCAGGGGTTACTCCTGGCTCTGCACTCAGGAATTACTCCTGGAGGTGCTTGGGGGACCATATGGGATGCTGTGAATCGAACCTGGGTTGACCACGTGCAAGGCAAATGCCCTACCCGCTATACTAGCATTCTAGCATCAACTGCTCCTGTTTTTTCACTCATCTTTGTCCCTCTGTCTGCGCTGGCTGAGGTCAGTGATCTAGCAGGAAGCACTGGGCTTCATATTCCTTCTCCCAACCCTTTTATTAACCAAAGCCTCAATTGTCACTGTCACTGTCACTGTTCTCCCATTGTTCATCAATTTGCTCAAGCGGGCCCAATAACGTCTCCATTATGACATTCGTTACTGTGTTTTGCATATCGAATACGTCACGGGAAGCTTGCCAGGCTTTTTTGTGAGGGCGAGATACTCTTGGTAGCTTGCCGGGCTCTCTGAGAGGGGCAAAGGAATCCAACTCGGGTCGCCCATGTTGGCCTCATACAAGGCAAATGCCCTACCTGCTATGCTACCGCTCCAGCCCAAAGCCTCAACAAGAGACTGATATTCCCATTTTCGGCTGGGCTTCTTTAGTTACATGCAGCACATTGCAACTGAGGGCTGGGCATTTGCAGCCCAAGTGCAAATGCCCAAGTGTCATTCCTAACATTCATAAAGAGTGGCCCTGAGCGGTGAAGAGCAACAGCCCTGCGGGCTCTCTGCATGACCTTGAACGAGTCCTTCTATGCCTCCTTATATTAGTAAGATGAGAGAATCAAAACACGTTATCTCGAAAGGACCCTTTCAGAAACAAAATTTGATGTGCCGACACTTAGCTTGATAAGCAGTTTATTCATTACCCACATTTTTAGGTACTTCTACAAAAGAAGAAGAAGAAGAAGAGGAAGAGGAGGAGGAGGAGGAGGAGAAGGAGAAGGAGAAGGAGCAGGAGGAGAAGGAGGAGAAGGAGGAGGAGGAGGAGAAGGAGAAGGAGAAGGAGAAGGAGGAGAAGGAGAAGGAGAAGGAGAAGGAGAAGGAGAAGGAGAAGGAGAAGGAGAAGAAGAAGAAGAAGAAGAAGAAGAAGAAGAAGAAGAAGAAGAAGAAGAAGAAGAAGAAGAAGAAGAAGAAATCCCAAAACCACCTCACAGTTCTATCAAGGAATGATGAGACTGAGAGTCATGCTCTGAAGAATTCTTGATTTGTTTAAATATATATTCATATGGATGGAAAACATTCTGTGTCATTATCCAGAAGAGGCTACCAAGGCATCAAGATTCCAGGGAGAAGCAAGCAACTTGCTCTTGCTGAGAGGAACACCTCTGAACCCTACAAAGACTGGAGGAATGCCATCCCCCTCCCCCCAAATCCAACAGAAAATGGGATAAATACCGGTACTGGTTAATTTTAGCTGTCACTTTCTCCAGGGCACGCAATCCAGGTATGCAGTCAGACACAAGAAGGGCTGAGGGAAAGGTGTGAGTGGGCTTTAGTGAAGGAGTTCTGTGTGGTGGGCGTTATTCAAGCAGTCAGAAGTCTCTGGAGGGAGACTAGGAAAGAAGAAATTCTGCAGCAAACTGTGACAACCCCAGGATCTCCATCCTGCAGATTTGGGAGCCAATATCAGGAGATGGGAGGAGAGAGAGAGACAGAGAGAGAGAGGGAGAGAGAGAGAGAGAGAGAGAGAGAGAGAGAGAGAGAGAGAAGAGAGAGAGCTTTCCATTGGGTTTCTCTTGAGAGCCCTGAATATTCTATCTTCCTAGACACAGGAAAGGACCCCTGCACCCCAACCTGCCCTTATCTGATAAACTCTAATTCAGGAAGGTCTACACCAGCCTGTGAGTTCACTAACTCAGTAACAAAGGCAGGTGAAAGACTACATATTATTTCAAACACTGCAACACTCCCAAGCTCTGGGTCTGCTGAGAATTATGTAACAGGAGGCGCTGGAGTGGCTGAGGGAAGTCCCACCGGGCACGGAGGCATTGTCCTCGCCTACAGCCACCACCCAGCCCCATACAAGATGACTCCACTCTCCCTGAAAGAAGAGAATCAGTTAGACATTCATCCCACATAGCGCTAGCAATTCTCTACTCCTCCAGAGACCTCGCATGTTCCCCTTCATCTCCATTATCCAGGAGGGAGGGAGAGAAAGCCAACTGTCAGAAGGAGTGATCTTTTTTGCACTTTTCCAATCAAAATCAGCCTTTGCTGACTTCCTAGAATAACTCCTGTCCTAGTCTACAAGAATTTATGATGGCTTGTCAATGCATTGGCGCCACCTAACGGCAGCTAGAGAGAATGCACTCCAGCTTTCAGGGTTCGGAGCAATTTTACAGATTCCATGGCTAAAATCAGATCACGTCTTTCCTGAGATTTCCAGTGAACGGTGTTCATTGCTCATTTTAGTAACTCCTAAATAAATTTAAGAGTGCAGGCATTGAATCCGTGTGCACCTGAGATCAAATCTCTGTGATCTTTGCCCAAGTCATTTCGCTTATTTAAAAAAATAAGCTTTTTAAAAAATAATAATAAAATGGGGGCTGGAGTGATAGCAGAGTGGGGAGGGCATTTGCTGTGCACGCGGCTGATCCGGGTTCCGTCCCCGGCATCCCATATGGTCCACCCGTGAACCTCCAGGAGTTAATTTCTGAGTGCAGAGCCCGGAGTTGTCACCCCTGTGCCTCGCTGTGTGTGGCCCAAAAATAAATACTGTAGCACTGTCCTCCCGTTGTTCATCAATTTGCTCGAGCGGACCCAGTAACATCTCCATTGTGAGACTTCTTGTTAATGTGCTTGGCATATCGAATATGTCTTGGGTAGCTTGCCAGGCTTCGCCATGTGGGGGGAGATACTCTCAGTAGGTTACCGGGCTCTCTGAGAGGAGTGGAGGAATCAAACTTGGGTCTGCCACGTCGGCCACGTTCAAGGCAAACACACTCTACCCGCTATGCTATCGCTCAAATCACCAGAAGTAACTCTCATTAATGAAAGACAAAACAGATATTATGACTAAGATTTCAGCAGAACTAATATCCTCCCTAAATTTTTGCAATTAACCCCATGATACAGATTAGGAGATAGAAATATTGCAAAGTGAAGTATTCTTTTCAAGGTTGCAAATCTAATTTCAAAAGAAAGCTATTTGAACCACATTTATTGGAATTTAAAAATCTCTCTACCGGGTTTTGGAAAGCTACGCAAGTAAACGTGTCCCACCTGAAAACACTCTGGAAGATAAGTGAAACACCATTAAAAGCTATCACTATTAAAAGTATTAGGCAAAACCCAAAACACGTACATAAAGATATTAACCATGAAATCAGAGTCAGAACAACAAAATAACACCCAAGTTATAGAAGCCCTTCACTTGGAGAGTTGCTAAAAAAGCATTCATCAAATGAAAAGCATATTCAATAATTTGACAAATTGAGTACAATACGTTATAATGTGTTTGCAAATTCAATGATAGTTTATAATATTTTTCTTATTCTGATTTTTTTTGGGGGGTGTGTTCCCAAGCAATGTTGAGGAGGCTGGGAACCATTCCAACTAAGCCAGATGATTGGGTGATCAGGCCCAGCAGTGCTGCGGGCCAGAATGGCATCTCCACAGTGCTTAGGGGCCACTGGGGCTGTACAAAAATAACCAAACTAATCAAAAATTTACAAAAATAAATCAATTAAATAAAATAAAACTTTGATGTTTAAAAATAATAATAGGGGTCTGAGCAATAGCACAGCAGGTAGGGCGTTTGCCTTGCACGCGGCCGACCCGGGTTCGAGTCCCAGCATCCCATATGGTCCCCCGAGCACCACCAGGAGTGATTCCTGAGTGCAAAGCCAGGAGGAACCCCTGAGCATCGCCGGGTGTGACCCAAAAAGCAAAAATAAATATATAAATAAAAATAAAATAATAATAAAATAAAATGAGGTTAATTCTTATTTAAGCTTGATTTTAATTGAATCCATTGTAACACCTAATAGGAACTTTTAATAAATAATGTAGGTAGGAGATTACATGCTTACTATACATTCTTATTCCTTAATAAACAATGACTAAATTCAAGTTCTCTATATTAATAGCAACTTGGAGGATTTCCATCATATATTCATCTCTCCATGGGTTGCTATTCCCTTCTCTTATGACTGAACTAAACAGGAGGTGATGATCAATTTCTAAATGCTTACATCCACGCAGCGTGGGGCTGATGGATGCAGACCTCCCTGGCGGAATTTCACGTTCTTTATTATGCCGCTTCCTAGAATCAATATTCTAATGATGCGAGAAAGGCACGAAATATTTTCATTAAATGTGTGTCACATTCGCCCCCTTCCTTGGTCCCGATGTTCTTTCTTAGAGACACAACCAAGGGGGAGAAAATCACCTTTACAGCAACCTGTAACACCCGTTCTCAAAGTGAATCTTCAACAGCACAACTTTGGGTCTGTGTTGCATGTCTCAGGAATACACACACACACGCACACGCACACACATACACACAGAGCTGGTGTAATGCCTAGGGTGCTCGCCTTGTATGTGTTGGCCCAGCACCCTACTGGAACCTCCAAGCCACACCAGGTGTGACCCATGTGTCAATAAAGGAGGGGACTGTTTCCTCCTTCCCTTTGCTGCTTTGATCAAGTCCAGTACCGTGGGCTTGCAGGGCAAAGCGTCCCTGGCCTGTGCTCACACACTCTGCAAGACAAAGCCATGCTTTTTTTTTTCATTTTTATTTTATTTATTTACTTATTTATTTATTGTGAGACACCATGAGGTACAGTTGTAGACTTACAAATTTTTGTGCTTGGGTTTCAATTATACAACGATCAAATACCCATCCCTCCACCAGTGCCCATTTCCCACCACCACGGATCCCAGTAACCCTCCCACCCCCCATCCCAGTCCCCCCATACCACCCTGCCTCTGTGGCAGGGCATTCCCTTTTGTTCTCTCTCTCCTTTTCGGTGTTGTGGTTTGCGAAAGAGGCAATGAGTGGTAATCATGTTTGGTCTATGGAGTACTATGTAGCTGTTAGAAAAGAGGCAGTCATGAAATTCACATACAAGTGGTACTACATGGAAAGTATCATGTTAAGCGAAATGAGCCAGAAAGAGAGGGATAGACATAGAAAGATTGCATTCATCTGAGGAACATAAAGTAACAAAATAGGAGACTAACACCCAAGAATGGCCAAGATTAGTATCAGGAAGTTCACTCCATGGCTTGGAGACCAGCCACACATGCTAGGGGAAAAGGGAGCACAGATAGAGAAGGGAGCACCAAATAAAGGGTGTTGGGAGGATCCTCTCAGGTTGGGAGAAGTATGCTGAAAGTAGACAAAGCCATGCATTTTAACCTTCAGTGCCTGCCTGCATGCTCAGTGGGGTTGGCCTGTGTGGGCATGGCTGGGCTTAAGTAGCTTGAGTGGCAGGGCTCCAAACTGGCCCAGGCGCTCTGGAGCTTGGTCCAGCTACGCAGAGCCCCGGGCCAGGTCAATGCATGGGGGGAGGCTGCAGGGATCAAAGTCTCAGTCTCAGGCTTGCAAGGAGGTGGGTGCTGCCACTGAGTCAATCTAAGCTCCCGGGAGCTGGGTACAAAATAGTACCCCTCACTTCCATACCCAAGTCTTCTGGAATCCCTTGCTGGGTAATGCCACTGCCAGCCCTGAGCTCCCTTCCTTTGGCCACTCAAAAGCCTCTATTTCAGGAGCCAAAGGTAGAACAGGAGGCAAGACATTTGACTTGATTGTACCTGTAGTGTCCAGTGCCCTTGTTTGAATCCCTGCACCACTCACCAATGGCCCTCCTAGACCTCTCTGTGCCTTAGAGAAGAGAACACTGGACTAAGAGTCAAAGAATTTGCAAACACATCTCCACAGCATCTGTTAGGCACATGAGACCAGGAGGAAGTCAGGGCCTCATTTTTGGTTTGGGGGTCTGGAAAATGGGGACCAACCAGTCTGATCCTGCAGAGCTATGGGAAACCATAAACTGTTGGGCGTGAAAGACCCGTCCAGCCCTCTCTGACCCAGAACCATCGCTCCCAACCCCAGTGAGAAGTACGAGTTCACCCAGATCCAACCCCAAACATGTGGAGACATCACATAGCAGGCACTGTTACTCTCTGAGGAAGTATTAATTGAAGAAATGATATTATCTTCCCCCAACACACTTTATTTAAGCACCATGGTTTTCAGAGTTATCCATGATGATTTGTTTCAGGCATTCAATATTCCAACCCCAATCCCACCACCATTGTCCCTGTTTTCCCAACCATCCCCCATGCCTGCGTCTGTAGCAAGCCCCAAATTATTTTATATTCTTTGTTGCCACTAACTGGCAAATGGAATTATCAAAAAAAAATACTTTGGTAACATAAAAGTTGTGAAAACTGTTGTATTTGCCCACAGGGACGTGAAGTCCCTGTCTGGGCGTTTTCTAAGCTGCTGTTGCGAACAGAGCCTTCTGTGTTATGTTTTTGTTGTTGGGGCTTCGTTGGCTTCTGTGTTAGGTTCCGTCCAATCTGGTGTGTTTCTACCAAGATGTCAGGATCGTAGAGTTTGGAGATGTCACTCCAGAAAATCCAGAATATTGAACCGGGCGGTGAGCTTACGTGGGACATGGATGCAGCTGTCAGGGCTCCCAGAAGCACAAGGGTGGGGCGGAGAAAGGAAAAGGGGAAGGTTACCCTCCCAGAATCCAAGAAGGCCTGGAGTTTTTAGCCAAAAAAAAATGCCGGTGTACCTGAAATGTTTGGCAGTTCGAAACGAGTATTTTCATTTGGATTTCCGTTTACGGTAATCCCAACAGTTCCCACAGGCTCGCGGTCAGCACAGGGAGAAGCCAGGCCTGAGGCCGTGAGAAGCAGATGGTGCTTAGCACATGCAGAGGTTCTGGGGGTTAACGGGGGTTCACGCCGACAAGGTGGGAGCATGGTCACCGAACCGTGCCCCCCCACCCCCGACCCCGGTGGCCTTCAAAAAACAAACATGGTCATCACGTCATTCCCCTGCTATCGGCTCTAAAACGGCATCCAGGGGGCCCAAGCGATAGCCCAGTGGGTAGGGTACTTGCCCTGCACGTGGCTGACCTGGGATCAATCCCCAGTATCCCATATGTTCCCCCCATGCACCACTGGGAGTAATTCCTGAGTGCAGAGCCGGGAGTAAGCCCTGAGCACCACCGGGTGTGGCCCAAGAAGAAAACCAAACAATGGAACCAGGCCTAATATATTACACACTCTGCAGCCCCCACCACCATACCCCACCTCTCCCACAATCCCTGGCCAACCCGACCACTTCCGCTTGGGCAGACCCTAGCCCCATGGTTTCACGCCCCCGCCTACTGCCGTTGTTCTCTTGTCCTGAGAACCCAACATTCGCTTCCTCTCCTGACTGCTGGTGGATGTTCGCCAGATCAAAGTGCCCCCGGAATCGCTCAGAAGAGCTCATCTGTACTGCCAAGGTAAGGTCCCGAATCCCATCCCCAGCCCTGACATGCATGTCAATGCCCCGAAGTTCAGCTACCCAAGCGAGAACACTTGTGCTGCACGTGGCCAACTCAGGCTCATTCACAGCATCCCGAAGGGTCCCCCTGATCCCTGCTGGGAGTGATCCCTGAGCACAGAGCCAGGAGCAACCACAGAGCATCGCCTATGTGGCCCACCCCCCGCCCCCCAAAAAAGATTTTAGATATAAATACTGAAGATTGCATCATTTAGAGGCCAGAGAGAGACAGAGCTCACCGAACCCCACATACAGTGCCCCTGAGAACAGCCAGGAGTAAACCCTTAGCACAACCAGTATGACCCAAAACCAAGATTAATGAATAAACAAAACGATACTGTTGATACAGCAAGACCCAAGGACATTCATTAATGCCCACTAAAGATGCCCTAGGCTGGTCTTCTATCCGATGGCCATGATTTCCTTAATTCTCTTTAGTTGTATTTAATCTACCATTAGCCAGACCCATGGGACTTGCCTGGTAATTGCTATACTGTTTATTTCTGGAAGTTTTATCCAGACCATTTTCATGCCTGCTAAGTTTCTTGTTCCCTAAAGATATTTTCTATCTCTTTGAGAGCCCAAACACGTTGCTGTGTAGTCTGTGTCTGCCCCTTCGCAAGTCGGAGGCTGAGGGTCTGGCTCTCCCCATGGTTTTTGCTGCTTCCTACTCACTCACACACCAGAATTTTTTGCTTGGTTATATTCCACTGGAAACCAATTCTTTTTTTATTTGGGGTGGGGGCACACCTGGTAATGCTAAGGGATCAGTCCTAGATACAGGATGCTGGGGAACCCAGGTGGACAGCCTGCGAAGCACATGTCTTCCTTACTCACTGTCCCATCTCTCTTCTCTCTGGAGGCCAATTTGTTTTGTTTTTGTTTTTGTTTTTGTTTTTTTGCTTTTTGGGTCACACCCGGCGATGCACAGGAGTTACTCCTGGTTCATGCACTCAGGAATTACTCCTGGCAGTGCTCAGGGTACCATATGGGATGCTGGGAATCGAACCTAGGTTGGCTGCATGCAAGACAAATACCCTACCTGCTGTGCTATTGCTCCAGCCCCTGGAGGTCAATTCTTCAGGACTGCTGTGTGCATGTGGTGAGTCCCTAGGAGCCAATATTAAAAAAAAAAGAGGTACTATTCTTTTATTATTATTATTATTGATTCACAGTGAGATACAGCTACAAAGCTGTCATATTTGAGTTTCAGTCATACAATGATCCAACACCCATCCCTCCACCAGTGCACATTTTCCACCACCAATGTCCCCATTACCCACCCACCCACCCCTTCCCAACCCTCCCCCTGCCTCCGTGACAGACAATCTCCCCCATACTCTCTTTCTACTTTTGGTTATTATGGTTTTCAATACAGAAACTGAGCGGCTATCAAGTTTGGTCCTTTATCTACTTTCAGCACACATCTCCCATCCTGAACGATCCCTCCAGCCATCGTTGACTTTGTGGTCCCTTCTCTATTCCAGCTGCCTTCTGCCCCATCTACACAATGAAATACTATGCAGCAGTTAGGAGAGATAAAGTCATGAAATTTGCTTCTAAGTGGATGGTCATGAGGAGTATCATGATAAGTGAAATGAATCAGAAAGAGAGGGACGGACACAGAAGGACTGTACTCATTTGTGGAATAATAACATAATATGAGATTGACACCCAATAACAGTAGAGGCAAGGGCCAGGAAGATTGCTCCATGGTTGGACAAAGGTTCTATTCTGCCATGAGGCACTTCCACTGCTTCTTCCTGAAATCTAGACCCGAGGGGGGTTGCTTTAAAATTTGTTTTGGATCATCCGGGTGACACTGAACTTTATCTACAAGTCAAGAAGAGAAAAGGCCTGTGCTGATAACTCCTTGTGTGGTTTTGTGGTTTGGGGGCCATACCCAGCTGTGCTCGGGCTATCCCTGTCTCTGTGACAGGGATCACTCCTGGCAGTGTTCAGGGGACCAGGTGTGGTACCAGGAACCAAAGCCAGGTCAGCTGCAGCTAGTCAAGCACCTTACCCTCCACACTATCTCTCCAGCCCTTATTGTTTGGGGGCTGAGGGTAAGGTGCTTGTCCTGCACGTACTCAACCCAAGTTCAATCCTAGTTACCAAATATGCCCCCGCACTACACTGTCAGGAGTGAGCCCTGAAGGCAGCTGAATGTGGACCAAAGACAAAAGAAAAAAAGCAGTGAGGAGAAAGGGTGAGATTTTTATAAGTACAAGGCATCTTCTTTTTTTTTTTTTTTTTTTGGGTCACACCAGGAAATGCTCAGGGATTACTCCTGGCTTTGCATTCAGGAATTACTCCTGGCGGTGCTCAGGGGACCACATGGGATGCTAGGAATAGAACCCAGGTTGACCGCGTGCAAGGCAAATGCCCTGCCCACAAGACATCTTCTTGAAGCCAAGATCATGAGCAGGATCATGGGGTGGATTTTCATTTTGATTTACCAGGATGCAGGGGTCCCTCCTGGGAGTCCCCATTCATGGTCAGGCTGACACGCCCCACTGGCCTGTTCTGGAGGCCAGTCTGGGCTCCCTGTTCTGCATCTCCTGCTTTGTGAAGCTTGAGGCCCAGCGGGGTGCCAGCGTTCTCCAAGCAGCAGGACTCTCCTGTAGATTCCCGCTGAGTTATTTCTAAAAGAGGGGAAGAGGGCTAGAGAGATAGCACAGTGGGTAGGGTGTTTGCCTTGCACACAGCCGACCCAGGTTTGATTCCCAGCATCCCATATAGTCCCCTGAGCACCGCCAGGAGTAACTCCTGAGCGCAGAGCCAGGAGTAACCCCTGTGCATCGCCAGGTGTGACCCAAAAAGCAAATAATAATAATAATAATGAATTATAATAATAATAATAATAGGTAAAGGTAAAAGATAAAGGCCCTCCCGTTGATCATCGATTTGCGCGAGCGGGCCCAGTAACGTCTCCATTGGAGACTTTGTTGTTACTGTGTCTGGCATATCGAATACGTCACGGGGAGCTTGCCAGGCTCTGCCGTGCAGGCGAGATACTCTCGGTAGCTTGCCGGGCTCTCTGAGAGGGGCGGAGGGATCGAACTCGGGTCGGCCATGTTGGCTGCTTATAAGGCAAACACCCTACCGCTGTGTTATCGCTCCAGCCCAGCCCTTAGCACAGCGGATAGGGCGTTCATCTTACACGCGGCCAACATGGCCGACCCGAGTTCGATTCCTCCGCCCCTCTCGGAGAGCCCGGCAAGCTACCAAGAGTATTCGATATGCCAGACACAGTAACAACAAAGTCTCCAATGGAGACATTACTGGGCCCGCTCGAGCAAATAATAATAATAATGAATAATAATGAATTACCCGCAAAGGATTCAGCACCATCGACCATATCCACACGATAACCAAGCTCATTGAGGTTTCTCGGGAGTTCAAGATGCCGCTCTGTCTAACGTTCATTGATTCAAAGAAGGCCCTTGATTCTGTTGAGACGGAAGCGGTCACTGAAGCCCTAGCCAATCAGGGCATTCAAGCTCAATACATCAAGATCCTCCGTGAGCTGTATTATGGAATCACTACCAGGATCTCACCATTCTACAAAGAAGTAATCACTGATGTCAAGAGAGGAGTTCGGCAGGGTGATAACATTTCACCAAAACTCTTCAGTACCACCCTCGAGAACATCATGCGATGACTGGAATGGGAAGGAATGGGAGTGAAGATAGATGGTCGGCAACTACACCACCTCCGCTTTGCTGATGACATTGTTTTAATAACACCAAACATCAGCCAAGTGGCACAAATGCTGGCCAACTTTGACCGTGAGTGTGGAAAGGTCAGACTACAGCTGAATCTTACGAAGACAATGTTCATGAGAAACAGCCTCGTTCCTGACGCCCCATTCGCTCTCAACGGAACGACCATCTCCGAATGCAACAGCTATGTGTACCTAGGTCGAGAAGTCAACATGACAAATGACCTGTGCAGGAGGAAGAGAGTGGCTTGGAACGCCTTCAGGAGAGTCGAAGAAGTAGCTAAGAGGACGAAGAACCTCCGGCTCCAGGCACATCTCTTTGATTCCACTGTTCTTCCTGCATTAACATATGCCTCAGAGACCTGGGCCCTACGCAAACAGGATGAGAACGCTATTCAGGTCTCCCAAAGAAGAATAGAAAGAGCTATGCTTGGAATATCACGTTTCACTCAAATGAAAGAAAGAATCCGGAGTTCCGACATCCATCGACGATCAAGAATCAGGGACGCTGTCTCGTTTGCCAAGGTATCAAAAATCAGATGGGCTGGTCACGTAATGAGATTTAAAGACAACCGCTGGACTAGAGCTGTTACCTACTGGATTCCACGGGATGTCAAAAGACCGCGTGGCCGCCCACCTACCAGATGGTCAGACTTCTTCATCAAGATCATGAACGATCGGTTTGAGGCTCTTCATGTTCCTAGAGCGAACAGACGCCATTGGGCTACACTAGCATGCGACAGGGACAAATGGAGACGTTACTGGCGCCCGCTCAAGCAAATTGCCGATTAACGGGAAGTCAAGTGATCAAGAATCACTGTCACTGTCCTCCCGTTGTTCATCGATTCACTCGAGCGGGCCCAGTAACGTCTCCATTGGAGACTTTGTTGTTATTGTGTTTGGCCTATCGAATACATCACGGGTAGCTTGCCAGGCTCTGCTGTGTGGGCGAGATACTCTCAGTAGCTTGCCGGGCTCTCCGAGAGGGGCGGAGGAATCGAACTCGGGTTGGCCTTGTTGGCTGCGTGCAAGGCAAATGCCCTACAAAGGGGAAGATGATCCGGCCTTCCAATCTCACTCTGGGAACCACTCCACGCTGACTAAGCTGAGCATCTGCCTTTGTCTTCAGCTTTGAAAGCTTCTGTGTTTGGGTGCCAGGGACAGGGCTCAGTGGTGAATCTGTGTCTCACATGTGTGACACCCTGGATTTGATCCCCAACACCCTATTGTCCCCTGAGCACTGTAAGGAGCGCCCTGAGCACCAGGCTGGGAGCAGCTCCCAAGCACCACCAGGTATCACCCAAACACAAAACCAAAACATCATAAAAACATATTTGGGGGCTATAGAGAAATAGTACCTCAGGTAGGGCACCTGTCTTGCACTCAACTAACCCAGGTTCGATCCCCAGCATCCCAAATGTTCGCTGAGCACTGCCAGAAGTGATCCCTGGACACAGAACCAGGAGTGAGCCCTAAGTACTTCTGGGTGTGGCCAAAAAACAAAACAAACAAAACTTATGTTTTTTGGGGGGCTGGAGATGTAGCTCACCTGACACTGCGTAATTTCCCCAACACTACTAAGAGTAACCCTAAGCACAGAGCCAGGAATACCCCCCAAGCATGCTAGATGCTGCCCTAAACTCCAATTTTAATATTTCAATCACTAAAGGGCTCACTTTATGGGAAAGTATAAGTCTGACGAGCAAGGAACAATTTGTCTTTATTCAGCTTGATTCACTGGCACTGCCTAGGCTAGAATTTCTCCAAATCCCAAAACAGATCGATTTTATTACATTTTAAGATGATTAAGAGATGGACAAGATTCAAATGAGGCAGCTCTTGGTAAATTGATATAAAAGGCTCACCGCAGTATACTGTTATGTAAAAAAGAAAAGTATGTATAATATGCTATCATTAGTGGGGAAGAAAAAGAACACATGTTTCTATATTTGTCTGGATAATTCTGGAATGTCTATAATGTCTTTAGCAAAGTCTTAAGAAGTTGCTTTCCAAAAAAAAAAGTTATTTTCTGGGGCCACAGTGATAAGTGATAACAGGTAGGACCCTTGCCTTGCACGTGGCAGACCCAAGTTCAATCCCTGGCACCCCATAAGGTCCCCTGAACCCGCCAGGAGTGATCCCTGAGCAGAGTCAGGAGTGAGCCCTGAGCACCCCCAGATGTGCCCCAATCCCCAAAAAGAGAGTTGTTTCCTTACTTTTCTCATGGTGTGCTGAGGGCAGAGCAGAGCATGGGCAAGCAAAATATTTCAGGGCAGAATATTCCAGAGCTCCCTCCACAGTACTCCAAGTCCAGCAAATGCCAGCTGAACAATTGTCTTGGAAAGATAGCACTGTTGCACTGTCCTCCCGTTGTTCATCAACATCTCCTTGTGAGACTTCTAGTTACTGTGTTTGGAATACTGAACATGTCACGGGTAGCTTGCCAGGCTTTGCCGTGCGGGCGAGATACTCTCAGTAGCTTGCCGGGCTCTCCTAGAGGGGCGGAGGAATTGAACTCAGGTCGGCCAAGTTGGCCGCGTGCAAGGCAAATGCCCTACCTCACATTCTAGAATAACTTAGACCCCCTTTCCTAGTTTTCAGCAGAGCCTGTACAGAAATCAACATGATTTCGGGATTTAAAGGCAGTTGGATTGAGTTGAGTTGATGAGAATCAGAGTTGGAAAATTCAGGGGAAAATGAAAAGAAAGGGACTGTTGGCCAAAATGAGTTGGCTACCTCAATATTTTTAGCAACCCACCGCCCTTATTTCCTGCTTTACCCACTCCCACTCCAAAAACATTCCTAAACTTGACCTCGTTATCGTTCACAGTAGATCACAGACTCAACGGCTTAGAATAAACACACTTCGAAAGGAGGTCAGGTGGACATAAACATTGTAATGCAGAAGGCTTTCTCACAATGCGAGAAGAAGAATATATTTTTTTTTCCAAATTTCACAGAGTCCAAGAAACCGGGGAAGGATAAGTGTGTGTTGCCATGGAAACTGGATGTCATCATTAGCATCATCACCATTCACGACATGCCTGTTAGGTATTGTTCGGAGTTACTTCCTACTTACATAGAAAAGAAAGATAAGACATTGGCTATGAAGGAATTTCTAATTCAAAGGACATCTGGAGTAACACATGCTTGCTAAGAAAGGGACGAACCTTTTAGCATGCATCACTGCTAGGTGCCAGGAACACAGAGATTAATCAGACTCAGCTGCGAGCCGCAGAGTTCAGCCTGCTGGGGGTGGGGGCAGAGGCATAAATGATTATTAGACAAAGAGGAAATGCAGTGATAGGGATGTGCAGAGGACATTATGCTCAGCCCCCAAAGTAACCAAACGCTGACAGTAAAAGCACATGCTTACTCAAGAGGAGACGATCTGTTTAGACATCTATTTCTTGCCTCATTATTTATCCCTGAACATAATGCTCTGTGTCTTATAATGCATGAGGGAGAAGGCCCGTCCTCCCCCGAAATCCGTAGTCCTAGTCTCAATCTTATCTAGGGAGAGACCCTGTTCACGTGCAGGGCTCCCGTAAGGACCGGAAAAGCTGGGATTGCAGTTTCTATAAGCTGTTGAGTCAAAGAATGTATAAATAATTTAGACTCCACCAACTGCCGATGCTCTTGAATTCAAAAATCTCTGGATCCAAGGAACCGATGATGGGCAGGAGACCTGGGGTTGATAACACCGTGCGCAGGACAGAGATGAATCTTCAGTTCCTCAGAGGCATCAGCAAACCTGGATGTGCAGAGCTCAGGGCTCTCCCCTGGGCCCCCTTTGCTCTGTGCTCCACCTGTTCCTTCCCTTAGACCTCAGCAGCAAGGGCAAGTGCCCTGCCTTCTACGCCCACCAAACACGATGCTTCGCCTCTCAGCCCTTGTCATCGCCTCTGCAATAGTAAGAAAGAGTGCTCTACTTGTCCAAAAGCAAAGCAGGGTCTCCAGGGGGCCAGAGAGATAGTAGAGCAGCAGGCTGTCTGTACCAGGTTGTATCTGCAGCACCCGGTATGGTCTGAGTGCTGCCTGGAGTGATCCCTGAGCACAGCAATGAATAAGTCCTGAGCAGAGCTGGGTTTGACTCAAAAAGATGAAGGAGAGAAGGAATGAAGGGAGGGAGGGAGGGAGGGAGGGAGGGAGGGAGGGAGGGAGGGAGGGAAGGAAGGAAGGAAGGAAGGAAGGAAGGAAGGAAGGAAGGAGTGGAGGGACGGAGGAAGGAAGGAAGGAAGGAAGGAAGGAAGGAAGGAAGGAAGGAAGGAAGGAAGGGAGGGAGGGAGGGAGGGAGGGAGGGAGGGAGGAGGTGACGGCTCTCTCCTTACCTGCTGCCAACCCATTTGATTCCCAACCCCACATGAGACCACCAGGGGGTACTCCTGAACACAAAGCCAAGAATAGCCCCTGAGCACTGTCAGAGGTGGCCCAACCCTCCCCCCTCCCAATAAATCAATCTAATTGGTTTTATTAAGCATGTAGCTGATTTTTGAGGGCGCATCTGTGTGAGAAAACTACAAGACCAGGGAGAGAACCGCAGGGAGGTGTTCACCGTATGAACACACTGGAAAGTCTAATGAGAGCCTCATTTCCGCCATCCTAACCAGGGGGAGGTGCAGGGGAGCATTCGGTAGCCTCTGAGGGTGACACATGTGCCCCATTATTCTTAATATTGGTTTACTACATATACACTATTATATTGACCGGGTAGAGCAATAGCACAGCAGGTAGGGCGTTTGCTTTGTATGCGGCCGACCCAGGTTTCATTCCTCTGTTCTTCTCAGAGAGCCCGGCAAGCTACATAGAGTATCCCGCCTGCATGACAGAGTCTGGCAAGCTCCCTGTGGCATATTCGATATGCCAAACACAGTAACAACAAGTCTCACAATGGATACGTTACTGGTGCCCGCTAGAGCAAATTGATGAATAACGGGAGGACAGTGTTACAGTGCTACGCTATTATATTATATACTCTAAATAGAAGCATTTTATGCCGGTTATATTTCAGTGAAGTTTTCTTTGAAAAAAGATAACTGTCTACAGTCAAAATAATATTAATATACTTATATTAATACATATCACTTGATCACTTGACTTCCCGTTAATCGTCGATTTGCTTGAGTGGGCGCCAGTAACATCTACATTTGTCCCTGTCGCGTGCTAGTGTAGCCCAATGGCGTCTGTTCGCTCTAGGAACATGAAGAGCCTCAAACCAATCGTTCATGATCTTGATGAAGAAGTCTGACCATCTGCTAGGTGGGCGGCCACGCGGTCTTTTGACATCCTGTAGAATCCAGTCGGTAACAGCTCTAGTCCAGCGGTCATCTTTAAATCTCATTACATGACCAGCCCATCTGATTTTTGACATCTTGGCAAACAAGACAGTGTCCCTGATTCTTGATCATCAACGGAGGTCGGAACTCCGGATTCTTTCTCTCATTTGAGTGAAACGTGATATTCCAAGCATAACTCTTTCAATTCCTCTTTGGGAGACCCGAATAGCGTTCTCATCCTCAACCAACATGGCAGCACTGAGAAGGATGAGAAAGGAGAGGCCAATAAAGTCTCAAGGCCAAACTGGGCTGCCACAACGAAGGAAGACAAAAATGATCGTCTTTACTTTCAATTCACGTATGCTAGCATCAGATGCATCCATCAAGGACCTGATGGTACAAGCGCAAAAGATCAAGTACGACATCATTGGTCTGACCAAGACAAGAAGGCACCAATCTCATCATGCCGTTTTCGACACTGGAGAAGAATTGATCCTCATTAATACATATATAAACTATAATATTTGAACTGTTGAGAATTATTGCCTTTAACAGTATTACAAAAGAAGGGGAGAAAAAATATATATAAGGCTTTTATGTTGTAGGTGAAATAGTACACAGTCGCTTGCAAGAAAATCTACAAAGTAAAGTAATCACTACAACTAAGAAGAAATCAAGGGCCATACACCTGGTGGAATTAAAATGAAATGTTAAAATACACAATCCAAAAGAAATCAGAAACGATTTTTTTAAAGCAGTTGGAACAAATAGAAAATAATTAGCAAGATGGTAGTTTTAGGGCTAGAGCGATAATTTGGGGTTAAGGCATTTGCCTTGCCCATAGCTGAACCCACTTTGTTCCCCAGGACAGCTTCTGGCACCTGAGCACCACCAGGAGGGAGCCCTGAGCACCACCAGGAGAGATCTCTGAGCACTACCAGGTGTGAGTCCTGAGCACTACCAAGAGAGAGCCCTGAGCACGACCGGTGTGGCCCAAAAACAAAACAAAACAAAAAAGGCGGGGGCAGGAGAGATCACAGGAAGGTTTATATTTAAACCTAACAATAAAAGTAATTGCATTAGATGTAAATTGTTTAAACAATTAAAGAACAAAGATCGCCAGCTGAGTATTTATAAGGATCAGCTATATCTGACAAGAAGAAAACTCTCTTTAAATATAAAGACACCAAAGGCCAAGATTAAAAGGAGGAGAAGGAAATATTCGAGGGCTAATAGAAATAAAAGCTGAAGTCTATGTTAATATTAAATTAAGTAGATTACAGAACAAGGAATGTAATCAGAATAAAGAGGGTTTTTTTTATTCAATCACCATGAATTACAAGGTTATTCATGATTGGGTTTTATGCATACAATGTCCTCACACCAATTCTTTCACCAGGGTCCACTTCCTGCCACCAATGTCCCCAGTCTCTCTCTCGCCCCACACAGCCTGCATCTATGGCAGGCACTTTTTTTCTTTTTCCTTTTTCCATTTTAGTGCTGTGGTTTATAATATCGAGAGGGAGTCATATGTGTCATTTTACCCCCTCTCAGCACCTGGTCCTCGCCCAGAGTGACCACTTCCTTCTATCCCTGTCATAGTTCTCCCTTCCGTGACCTGTCCCCCTCCCCAGGCACACTTCTCAAGGCAAAAAAAAGGCCAAACTGCTGAGAAAATATACCAATGACAAACATATATGTGCCAAATTTCAGAGTCTGAACATACACAAATCAAAAACTGCCTAACTGACAGAAGAAGTAGAAAGTCCTGCACACATATGGAAGTTTGAATGTTCATCTTTTAATAGGCAGAAATAAAGCTCAGAAATAGAGCTCGAAAATAGCATTTTAAAGCTCTAAAAAAGAGCTCTAAAGAGAGTTAAGCAACACAGATAAACAACTCGGCCTAACTGACATTTCTAGAACTTCACCCAAGAGGAGTGAGTATCTTATCCCATTCCTATGGTAGTATGTCCCAGCAATTTCATTTCTAAGCCTATTCCCCAAGTACCTGAATGCAGGGATTCACATAGATATTTATACACCAAAGATCATAGTAGCATTACTCACTGTAGCCAAAGCTGGAAACAATTAAAATGCCCATCAATTAACAAATGTATTCTATGGAAGTCTATGACATACTATGCAATAACTAATACAGAGTAACATCATACACAGTAGTTACTATTATTAATATAAATGCAATGTTAATCTATAGGGTTAATAGTAGCCAGATACACGTAGTACTAGATTGAACAGAGTTTCCCAAATTTATTTGGCCTACAATCCCCTTTTCAGAAAAGCAATCACTCGGTGCCCCTCTGGAAGTCAAACTTCTTGAAGCCAACAGAACATAAATGTTAGACCTCCTTGAAGAGGAATGAAATTCTAGAGCACAACCTGAAAGAAAACTCTCGGAACATGGTGTTAAGTGAAAGATGTCAAGCACCCAAGAACAGAGAAGACTGAATCCTCATATACATCACTCCACTTTCGGGTTGTGCTCTAGAGTTTCATTCCTTTTCAAGGAGGTATAACATTTCATTGTTTATGCATGGACAGTTACTCTGTCAGAGATTCCCAACATGGACAATACCCCCTGCTGGGGGCTGCTGCAGTGATCTGAGGGACTGTATTCACCTTGGGTGCTTCTGGTGGGGGGGCCATTTTTGTTCTGTTGGCCTCAAGAAGTTTGACTTCCAGCAGTCATGAGGAGGGCGGGGTGGGTGTGGAGATGATGACAGCGTGGTCTGCAAAGAAAAGAAAGAAAAGCAAAATATAGCAAAAGCCAACTCAGGGGCTGGAGCGATAGCACAGTGGGTAAGGTGTTCGCCTTGCAGGTGGCCAACCCGGGTTCAATTCCCAGCATCCCATATGCCACCTGCCAATGCGGCTGACGAAGCATGTGCAGCTCAAGCATGAGCACTGCCAGGAGTAATTCCTGAGTGCAGAGACAGGAGTAACACCTATGCATCACTGATGTGACCCAAAAAGCCAAAAAATAAAAAAATGAAAAAGGCAACTCAGGGCAGGAGAGATAGTCCAGAAGGTAGGGCCTAGCAGTGCACCCAGCCAACCCGGCATTTGACCCTCAGCACTCCATGCAGTCCCCCGAGCTCTGCCGGGAGTGATCCCTGAGCACAGCTGGGTGTGGCCCCCAAACGAACCAGGATATAGTATGCAGAGGCCCTCAGGAAAAGTGATCACTGACACACGTGAGAGGGAAGGGACCAGGGTGGCTCCCCGATTTCTGCCCACAGTGGTGATGGGTGCGCCTGGCCATGTAGCAGTCGGACAGGACTGAGTCACTGACCCACAGAACAGCCAGAGCTGAAGCAGGTGTCCGCTTTCACCGCCACCATGAGATGGCACGCTGACAGGAGCGCAACCCTGGGAGGTGGTGCCAACCCCGCTCTGGGCACTGGCACGACGCCCACTTGCAACTATCATTTCCCTTGATCTCCTGCCCAGACACCTCCTGGGCCATAAGAATCATCTTCTAATGAGGCCCCTTGGCACGGCAGAGACAGCGAGCATCTGAGTCACGATCCTTCTCCCTTCTCTGCTCTCGGGTCCCATCGTTCTCTCTGCAGGGTGAGCAAGGAAGGACCACAACCCTTTCTTGGACACAGTAACCCTGTCCACCCCTGGAGCCGATGGATTCCTCTCGGAGACCCCGCTGCCACCTGCCAATGTGGTTGACAAAGCATGTGCACCTCAAGCTGTCCTGGCCCTGTCCTGGACAGCAAAGTGCCAAGCACCCCCATTAGGACTTTGTATCTTCCCCCAAAAGGCAGGAGACAGGGATGTGAGATTCAGGCCTAGGTGGGGATGCACTATTTAAGTGTCCACAAGGCGGCGCTCTGCCATTCACGCTGATGACGGGGTGAGGAGGTGTGTTGGGGGCTTTTTTTTTTTTTAAGTTTTGGACCGTGCTCTAGTGAAGCTCAGGCCTGGCTCCCGACGACTCACTCATGGCTTTGTGCTCAGGGCTCACTTCTGGCAGTGCTCAGTTGGATGCAGTGCGAGGGATCAAACTGGGGTCAGCCATGCACAAGGTGAGCACCTTAACCCCGGGACTATCTCTCTGTCCCTTCTACCCACCCAATAAAAATTTTCCAAGCACCAGGAAAGTATCAACCTCTATGTCAGGCTTTAGGGCTAGAGTGAAAAATAAAGCAAAGGATTCCTGGCTCATCCCTGCCTATAGGGAAGAGATCTTCAGCAAATGCTTGAACAATGCTATGATTAAAGTCAGAGCAATCCAACTCTCTTGCCTCTGGGGATTCCTCCAAGGGACTTGGGACACTTCCCATTCATACAGCTCCAGGTTGCAGCCCCTCGCCCTGTCTCCACCATGCCATGGAGGCTACGCACATTCCCTGTAGCTCAGGTACAAAAACAGGGACCCAGAGGCTATTCTGGTGGGCAGGGTGCTTGCCGATTGGGTGTGTTTCCCCTGAACCCCATATGGGTCCCTGAACCCCTCCAAGAGTGAGCCCTGAGCACAGAACCAGAGGTAAACTATACACAGTAATAGAGCTGTGTGTACCACCCCCAAAATGAAAGACAAGCTACAAAAACCGTCTTCCAAATCCATTCACAGAGGGATGGGTCTAGAAGGGGCTTAGAGGCTGGAGTGATAGCACAGCGGGTAGGGCGTTTGCCTTGCACACGGTCAACCCGGGTTCGATTCCCAGCATCCCATATGGTCCACCGAGCACCGCCAGAAGTGATTCCTGAGTGCAGAGCCAGGAGTAACCCCTGTGCAATTCCCGGGTGTGACCCAAAAAAGCAAAAAAAAAAAAAAAAAAAGAAGAAGAAGGGGCTGGTCTGGTTCTTCTGGCTCTGTGCTGGTGGTAAGTAGTTATTTGCAGGAGCATTATTAGGGTGCTAGCAGGAAATCTGAGATGCCAGCTAACAGAGGAGGAATCTGAGGGTGATTGAGGGGAACAGCAGGGGTGCAGGCTGTGCTCCTGTGAAGGGCATTTGCATTCTCTCTGGGGGCTCTCTGCCCCTCCTGTCCCTTCTTACCCTGTGCTGTCCTGAAGCCCCACCCAGCACTTTTATTATTATTATTATTATTATTATTATTATTAAATTTTTATTAGTGAAACAACATGAGGTACAGTCGTAGACTTACAAGTTTTTGTGCTTTGGTTTCAGTTATACAATGACCGAATACCCATTCCTCCACCAGTGCCCATTCTCCACCATCACGGGTCCCAGTATCCCTCCCACCCCCCATCCCCCCATCCCACCCTGCCTCTGTGGCAGGGCATTCCCTTTTGTTCTCTCTCTCTCCTTTTGGGTGCTGTGGATTGCAAAATAGGCATTGAGTGGCAATCATATTCGGTCTATAGTCTACTTAGAGCATGCATCTCCCATCCTGGGAGGATCCTCCCAACACCCTTTACTTGGTGCTCCCTTCTCTATCTGAGCTGCCTTTCCCCCTAGCATGTGCAGCTAGCCTTCAAGTCATGGAGTGAAACTTCTGGTACTTATCTCGACTATTCTTGGATATTAGTCTCCTATTTTGTTGCTTTATATTCTGCAGATGAATGCAATCTTTCTATGTCTGTCCCTCTCTTTCTGACTCATTTCACTTAGCATGATACTTCCCAAGTAGTGCCACTTGTATGTAAATTTCATGACTTCATCTTTTCTAACAGCTGCATCTCAATTGTGTAGATGTGCCAAAGTTTCTTTAACCAATCATCTGTTCTTGGGCACTTGGGTTTTTTCCAGATTTTGGCTGCTGTGAACAGTGCAGCAATGAACATAGAAGTGCAGATGTTATTTCGACTGTACTTTTTTGCCTCTCTGGGATATCCCACCCAGCACTTTCTATAAACCTCCTGGACTTCACCTGTCTCCAGTAGAAAAGGAGGGAGGAAAGGAGGGAGGGAGCCTGTGTGATTTCGTTGTGTATACACAATGAAATTGTGTTTATCCATGAGAAAAATGGAAATCCTTCTGCAACAGCATGGGTAAAATTTGAGGGTCTTATGCTAAGTGAAGTTATGCTACAGGAAATAGGGAAAGGCAAGAAATACACGTTCCCATTTCCATGTGGACCTAAAGCAGCTGGATACACAGAAACTCGGCCGCTCCCGAGGACCAGGGCAGGTAGGAGGGAAAAAAAATGGGAGGTCTTGGTAGAAGGGTATAAACCTTCAATTACAAGAAAACTAAGTTCTGAAGATCTCCATATAGCACAGTAACAAAATATATTTAGCCTATACTTGAATAGGGAGCGGAAAGATAGCTCAGCAAGTAGGGTGTTTGCCTTGCATGCGGCCGACCTGAGTTCGATTCCTCTGTCCCTCTTGGAGAGTCCAGCAAGCTACTGAGAGTATCCCGCCCACACAGCAGAGCCTGGCAAGCTCCCCATGGCGTATTCGATATGCCAAAAACAGTAACAACAAGTCTCACAATGGAGATGTTACTGGTGCCCGCTCGAGTAAATTGATGAACAATGGGAAGACAGTGCTACAGTGCTACATACTTGAATATATTTGAATAGGGAGATATTAGATATTCTTACCACGTACATACACAAAATGATTTTTTGGGGGGTGCACACCTGGAAGTGCTCAGGACTTACTCCTCACTCTTGGCAGGGCTTTGGGACCCATTTGTGGTGCCAGGGATTGAACTGGATCAGTCATGCGCAAGGCAAGTGCCCTACCCACTGTAATATCTCTCCGGCCCTGAAACCATCATTTTGTGTTCATGGCTGATGTTATAGTGATAAGCATTTTGCAATAGGTGCGTATGAAACCAATATACCGTACGTCTTAAACTGACTCAGTGCCATTTTTATCCACTGGCTCCAGAAAGATGAAAATGAAATAAATTCACACTCAGTCAATGATGTGCTGTAACATAATACCCTGCACTGTGGGTCATGAATAAAATCAGCAGATTGAGGAGACGAAGACTGAGGCAGGAGGGGCCCTTCCTCCGGGACTGAGATCTCAGGAGGGCATCTAGGCTGGGACCGGACTGGGGGTAGAAAGAGTCACTGTGCCTCCCTGGGGGGAGGCAATCAAAGGATGCACACAGAGAGTGATGCGCTGTCTAGGGACCAGAGATGCTGTGAGGGCGGAAGGAATACTCTGCCATCACTTAACTCACAGCGCCACAAGAGGAGGCGATACTGTGGAAACCACAGATGCCATTTTCTCTTTCAACTTCTGGGAAACGAGGATTTCTCCCTGGTAAGCCCAAAGGAGGAAATGCACGGGGCTGGGAAGGTTTTGGCAACAAGACAGAGAACCATGAGAACCTTTAGATTGTGCTCCTGGGCCACCAAGCTCAGCATGGTGGGACTCCTATCACTGGGCAGGATTCTAGCCCGAAGCTAAGTCATCACCTATCACTTGTTCCAACCCAATGAATGGACTCGAGCAAAGATGAATAGATTCAAAGCTGGAATTAAACTCTATCTCAATCCACTCCCTCCAAAAAAGATAAAACCCAAAGCTAGAAGAAGGTGGAAAAGGTCAGGATTGCCAAGGAATGAGCAAGAAGCTACTGCAGGCGTCCCTCTCTCTCTTGAGCGACAGCCTTCTTGAAACCGTCCATGAACAGAAGAGCATAAAGCAAGAAAGCAACAACCATTGGTTAGTTTTCTGTGGAAAAGAGTTGTGGGAATTCCCAGACTTGACAGAGTCCCTGGGTTTGCTCCTTGGCACTGAAAAAAAAAAAAAAAACCCATTGAATGTCTACCAAGCCATAGAAAAAGTCCAGCATCTAAAATCACAACAACCAATAGCGCAAGCAGGAAGAGGTAACAAGGACGCGCCTATTTGGAGCCTGGGGGTTTCTTCTGCTCCAGCTGCTGCAGAGAGAACATGAGTTACTGTTGCCTCTCCCCAGCCGTCACAGAAGTACAAACATACTTTGAACTTTCAAAAAGTAGGGGATACCTGCATTCAACGTGTGACCTCCACCAGGAGTTTGAAGGACAACAATAAGTCTGAAAGCAGGCAGTGAGAACCACAGGCACGCACAGAGAGAGAGAGAGAGAGAGAGAGAGAGAGCTCCACTGGGCTCATGGAGACTTATACAGTCCTCCGGGAGGGAGGGGAGGGGAGGGGAGGGGAGGGGGAGGGGAGGGGAGGGGAGGGAAGGGAAGGGAAGGGAAGGGAAGGGAAGGGAAGGGAAGGGAAGGGAAGGGGGGAAGGGAGGGAGGGGAGGGAGGGAAGGAAGGAAGGAAGGAAGGAAGGAAGGAAGGAAGGAAGGAAGGAAGGAAGGGGAGGGAGGAGAGAGGGAGAGAGGGACTGTGGGGGAAGGGAGGGAGGGAGGAGGGAGCAAACACCCCATAAGTGTCCCCGGTATCTAATTGGCACTGAATATACCCAAGTCAAGTTGTATCATATTTAGGTAGAAGGAGGTGAAAGAAACTTCCGTTTGGGGGTCAGATCAAGAGTGCGGCAGGTAAGGGACCCCCAGTGTTGCCCCAGGTTCAACTCCCGGCATCCCATGGTCCCCCGAGCACTGCCAGGAGAGATCCCTGAGTACCGAGCCAGGAGTCAGCCCTGAGCATTACCAGGTGTGGCCCAAAAACCAAAAGGAAGAAAAAAAGAAGGAAGAAGGAAGAAGGAAGAAGGAAGAAGGAAGAAGGAAGCAGGGAGGAGGAGGAGGAGGAGGAGGAGGAGGAGGAGGAGGAGGAGGAGAAGAAGAAGAAGAAGAAGAAGAAGAAGAAGAAGAAGAAGAAGGAGAAGGAGAAGGAGAAGGAGAAGGAGAAGGAGAAGGAGAAGGAGAAGGAGAAGGAGAAGGAGAAGGAGAAGGAAGAAAAAGAAGCTCCCTTTCCTGTGCCAAGAAAGGTGGCACCAGGAGGCTGGGATGCCCGAGGTGCTGCCCCGCTCTGCCCCTCTGCCCCCTGTCCCCAGAGTCCTCAGAGCACTGGCCAGCGGCAGGGAAGGCTGGAGCAGAGGCCCAGGCACCATCGCTGTGCCCAGGAGAAGAACACGGGTGTCGGGAGACTCAACCAGCTCCCACAAGCATCAGGGAGCCCAGATCTGCACCGCCGTTTGTGGGTTTTATTCAGTCCCTGTATTTCTAAAATATACACTAGGAATAATTCAGAAGAAGAAAAGGAAAAATAAGGGAAGACAGATCCAAGTTTGTTTCATTAGACCAACAGACATAAAGATCCTGTGGCGATGGCTGAAACAAACGCTGCTCGCGCCGCAGGCTGTCCCTGTGGTGGTGATGGTGGGAGGGAGGCGTTAGGCTTAGCTGAGAGAAGGCGTCGGGGGGACCACCCTTGTAGTGGCTGCCAGAGCTCAGGGCAGGGGAGATGAAGAGGTTTCTAGAAAGTGCTGGGTGGGACCTCAGCGCAGCACCGGGTAAGGAGGGGCAGAGAGCCCCCAGAGAGAATGCAAATGCCCTTCCCAGGAGCACAGCCTGCTCCCCTGCAGCCTCCCTCAACCACCCTCAGACTCCTCTGCGAGCTGCTACCTCAGATCCCCTGCTAGCACCCGTATAATGCTCCTGCAAATAAACACTGAACACAAGCACCAAGCCAGCAGCAGGCCTGGCTTAGATCCTGCCCGTTTTGCAGGCCAGCTTTCTGGCCAGTTACGGGCGTCAGGAGAAACGGGCTTAAGAGAAAGGGGCGAGGTTCGACTCTCCCGGATCAATAACTAGACCAACCCCATGTATTCTATATTTAGCACTGGGGAGAGGAAGGAAAGAATTATTTTTTTAAATGCAAAGAGGTAAGGTGCAACAGAAACAAAAGCTAACCTTGCAGGCTGAGTTTGACTTCCTCCCTCCCTCCCTCCCTCCCTGCCTTCCTTCCTGACTTTCTTCCTTCCTGTCTGCCTGCCTTCTTCCTTCCTACCATGTTTTCCTGCTTCCCTCCCATCTTCTATTCCTTTTCTTCCTTTCTTTCTTCCTTTCATTCTTCCTTTTCTCTTCTCTTTCTTTCCTTCCTCTTCTCTCCCTCCCTCCCTCCCTCCCTCCCTCCTTTTCTTCCTTCCTGAGATCTGAACAAGATTCAGGACTCCTCTTCCACTCGCAGATGGCAACACCTGAACTTTCCACTCCCACCAAGCTTCGCTCCGGGAGTTGACAAAGGCCCCCACACGCCCTCTCCATCTGCCCACTGGGACGCACACTGCCCACGGGGAGAGCTGGACCAAACCTCAAGCACAGGGCGTCACCCGGGGGCAGGGCTACAGACCTGGTCTTGGTCGGCTGGTGGCTGATAAATGGGCTCTCACCCTCGATGAGAACAGGGACCCCTGAAACTCGTCAGCCTCTGAGGCCTCCTTCCACCACGCACGCTCCCGTCTCTTCAGAGCCGCCACGACAGACACACCAATATAAGAAAGAGATTCTGTCTGAGGAATCGGTCTCGGCCACTGTGGAAGCTGGGAAGTCTCACCGTTGGCTGCCTGTAAGCTGGAGGGCCAGGGAAGGCAACGGTGGGTGTGGTTCTGGTCCAATCCTTCAAGGTTTGAGAACCAAGGGATTCTCAGTCTGCACCCAAAGGCTGGAGAACCAGGGTACCAGTATCTACCTACTGACAAGATGTCCAACTGCAGAAATTCCCACAAACGGGGCTGGAGCAATAGCACAGCGAGTACGGCATTTGCCTTGCGTGCGGCCAACCCAGGTTCGATTCCCAGCATCCCATATGGTTCCCCGAGTACCGTCTGGAGTGATTCCTGAGTGCAAAGCCAGGAGCAACCCCTGAGCATCTGGGTGTGACCCAAAACATAAGAAAGAAAGAAAGACAGAAAGAAAGAAAGAAAGAAAGAAAGAAAGAAAGAAAGAAAGAAAGAAAGAAAGAAAGAAATTCCCACCAAAGCCAGCGTAAAACCAAGCAGCGCACCTGGAGAAGTGGGAACGCACTCTTTTAATTACGCTAGCAGACCGAGTCGAGCTTGTGCTCCAGAACTGGGCCCAGAACAAAGCTTTGTTTTATAAAATATCTGATGGGGCACGGGGCATTTGCAGGCGGCTGGCTAGAGTGCACAGAAGCAGAAATTCCAGGGCTGTTACTTTGCAAAGCAGGGTCTGGGCTACCTCGAGGACAGGAGCATGTGTGGATGTGGAGGACATTCCCAGGTGGCCAGAGTTACAAAGTGAGACTGTGCCCATCTCCAGGGCATCCTGAGTGCCTTCCTTGGTTGTGTTACATGGCCCAAACCCTGCTGCCCCTGGGCAGCTCCTGTTCGCCGGTGCTGTCCCCTCTGAAAGGGGTCATCTCCAGCAGCAGAGTGAACCCACCTCCCCTCTGCCTTTTTTCTCCACCCAGAGCCAGCCAAGAGAAGCCAGCGGTCCTTGGGACTCAGTGAGTCGTTTATATACCTGAGGACTTTCAGGACCCAGCAGTGACTAATCGAGAGGCCTGGGATAACCCAGCCTCAGTGTCTGGGGCCTTACCCTCACTACCTCAACCCCCAGAGGCTTCTCAGAGACTCTGATCAGGGTAGCTACCGTCCAGATCAACTCCCCCTGCCTCTGAGCTGCCTCCAGTCCCACCCTGAGGCGTCAGCAAAATAGCCTGGGGTTGGCGCATGGTTTGAAAACAGGGGTCAGCTGATGGTTCATTTTGTTCTCAGAACCTGCCTTTGGTGACCACTACTGCACTGTTCTGCCATAGGCACTGGGACAGGAGGACGTGGAAAGAAAGGAACAATAAAGGCCATAAGGCAAGTCAGGATGTTACTGACCACTACAACCATTCCTTTATTATTATTATTATTATTATTATTATTTAATTGAATCATCATGAGGTACAGTTACAAAGCTGTTTGTGATTGAGTTTCAGTCACACAATGTTCCAACACCTGTCCCTTCACCAGTGCACATTTCCCACCACCAATGTCCCCAGTTTCCCTCCCACCCCCCAGCCTACCCCTAAGATAAGCACTTTCTCTCTCTCTCTCTCTCTCTCTCTCTCTCTCTCTCTCTCTCTCTCTCCCCCCCCCCCCCACTCTCCTTTTGGGCATGATGATTTGTAATACAGATACTGAAAGGTTATCAGGTATATCCCTTTACCTAATTTCAGCACTCAGTTCTTGTCCAGAGTGATCATTTCCAACTATCTTTGTCATAGTCATCTAACCTAAGTGCATTCACTCTCCATTCACCCCCATCCCCACCCCCACTTGTGTCAAGCTTCCAATAGTGGACAAGTCTTTCTGGTCCTTGTTTCTACTGTCCTCGGGTATTAGTCTCAGACTATGTTTTTTTTTAACGTCCCACAAATAAGGGCTATCATGCTATGTCTGTCCCTCTCCTTCTGACTCATTTCACTTGGCATGATAATCTCCATGTCTGTCCATTTATAAGTCAATTTCATGACTTCACTTCACGCATGAAGGAACCGGCAGAGAAACCCAGGTGCATAGGACCCAGGGCTTAGATCTCCAAGCCTGCTCGGATTGGGACTGGGCTTCCTCCACCCAGATCCCCCATCTTCCAGTATGTAGGCATTACACCCACCAACTGCCCCTGGCACCATGTAATCCCATCCATGGCCAAGACCCAGAGACTATAAAACCCAGCTCCTGGAAGAGAACAGCACAGAGTCACCTGCCTCCGCACCTGGCTGTCCTCCTTGGGGCCCCTTGGAAGAGGGTGGGTTGAGTTTCCCTCCCCACCCCGAGAAGAGCAGCTATGCTCACCACTGGGCTGGAGCGATAGCACAGCGGGTAGGGCGTTTGCCTTACAAACGGCCAACATGGCCGACCCGAGTTCGACTCCTCCACCCTTCTCGGAGAGCCTGGCAAGCTACCGAGAGTATTCAATATGCCAAACACAGTAACAACAAAGCCTCCAATGGAGACGTTACTGGGCCCGCTCGAGCAAATCGACGATCAACGGGAGGGCCTTTACCTTTTACCTTTATTAAGACACTAAGATTTACACAGTTGTTCATAGCAGAATTGTTTCAGGCATACAATATTGCAACACCAACCCCACCACCAGTGTTCCCAGGGCCTTTATTTTTATTTTTAAGCAGAACAAGCATTTTGATTTTATTCTTCAAAAAATCTTCATTAAATTTTTTTTCTTTTTTTTTTTTGTTTATTGTAGTAAATTTAATAGACTAGGAAACTAATTGGAAGGTAAGACTAGAATCCAGTATGAAACTATGGTAAGAATTTAATAAATAAAGTATGGTAATACCCTAAACAAATATCATCTGGTTACAATAAATCAACATTTTTAAAAGAATTTAAAAACAAGGATGTGTACTTTTCCCCCAAAATTGTCAAATAAATATAAGACTAAAAATGCTTAGATATAGCAAGCCAAAATAATCAGTTTACAACAACATGCTTGTAGAAAAAAAGTGTTGGTGTTGCAGAAAGAAGATCATTTCTTCTTAGCGCCATAAACTTAGTCCTTTCAAGGGTCAGGAATGTAGTCCAGCAGAAGAGCACATGACTTGCCTATGGGAGGCCCTGGGTTCAATCCCTGGCACCACCAAAAATTAACAAGTTGGGGTGGAGCAATAGTACTTGCCATACTCTTGACCCCTGGGACCGCCAGAAGTGATCTCTGAATATAGAGCCAGGTGTAAGTCCTGAGTATAGCTGGGCGTGGAAAGAATGAATGAATGAATATATATGTATATATGAATATATATACATAAATTTGGGCTGGAGCAATAGCACAGTGGGTAGGGCATTTGCCTTGCACCCAGGTGGCCTGGCCAAGCCAGGTTCGATTTCTCCGCCCCTCTCGGAGAGCCCGGCAAGCTACCGAGAGTATCTCGCCCGCACGGCAAAGCCTGGCAAGCTACCTGTGACATATTCAATATGCCAAACGCAGTAACAACAAAGTCTCACAATGGAGACGTTACTGGGCCCGCTCGAGAAAATCAATGAACAACGGGAGGACAGTGACAGTGATACACAAATTTATTCCTTCCCAAACACCCTTATATATGTATGTATATATATACATATATATATATTAAGAAAGAGCCTCTCACGATTGAATAATTCTGTTCTTGGGAAAGGTTTTCCCAGAAGTTTTTAAGCCTCTTCAGTTAGCCCTCCACCTCAAAGAGAAAAGAAATGGGTGCTTGCTTTACAAACAATTTTCTTTTTTTTTTGCTTTACAACAATTTGGTAACCTAAATGTAAGATGACAGTATCTTGCTTCGCTTCTTCCTCTTGCAAACTGAAGACTGAAATAGGAGGAGATAAAAACAAGAAAGGAAAAGAGATAAACTGAGAAGGACCTTTGTAATGCCTCTTTTGCAAACCTTAGCAACCAAAAGGAGAGAGAGAACAAAAGGGAATGCCCTGCCACAGAGGTGGGATGGGATGGGGGGATGGGAGGGGTGGGAAGGTTACTGGGATCATTGGTGGTGGAGAATGGGCACTGGTGGAGGGATGTATACTCAATCATTGTATGACTGAAACCCAAATTCAAAAACTTATAAGGTCAACAACTGTACCACATGGTGTTTCACTAATTAAATAAATAAATAAATAAGAGAGAAGGACCTTTGTTCAGCACAAAGCAACACAAAATTACAAGAGAAACAAGGTCCTTTGAAAAAGCAGAGAGATAGTACAAGGGTCAGGAGCTTGCTTTGCCCACAGCTCACCCCAGTTTGAATCCCCACACACATGATCCCCCAAGCCCTATCAGGAATGACCCCCTGAGCACAGAGCAAGAAGCAAGCCATGAGCACTTCTGGGTGAGCCCCTCTTCTCTTCGCCCCCACCTCTCCCAAAAAAAACATCCAATAAACTGTAGCACACCAACAGAATGGAACTGTATTTGGTGCTAAAAAGAAATTATCCATAATGATAGAGGAAGCAAAAACTGGTGGAGGGTGTGGTGTTGGGATATTGTAGGCATGAAACCCTATCAACAACAGTCATGTAAATCAAGGGGTCTCAAATGAAAAAAAAGTTTAAGACATGAAAATTTTTAACAAATTTCTAAAATAGCCATCAAGACATAAAAGGACATGAAGAAAATTTAGACGCTCTGGTCCCAGTGAAAGAACCCATCTGAAAAAGCCTCCAATGAACGGCTTTAACCATCTGACATCCTGG